>NW_009953649.1:7057301-7069321 GCF_000747805.2 Chaetura pelagica
CTTTCCCTATGCTCTTCATTAGTGCTTACTTATAAAAGACTTTATAAATATGTTGAGTCTCTGTAATCTCACGAAGGCAAATATTCATTCTCAGAGCTGGAACATTCCTCTCTCTTTATTTTTAGTTTTTTGAAAGGACTGACTCCAAACAAACTCAGTAAAGATTATATAGCCAAAGAGATACATATGAAATAAAGGCAGAAATGTAATAGAAACTAAGATGTAAACCTAAGTAACCCCTTTGAGCTGTGAATACCTTCAGAGTCCTAAATAGGATACTGATTTCTTTGCTAGAAAGTGCATATATATCAAAACTTGAAAGAAACTAGGAAGAATCTGAGCTTGTTTCTCTGAACTATCCTCAGCACTGAGACTGCTCTTTCCATGCACATTAAATTCAGGTACTGCAGCATTATTAGTCCAACTAATCATCCACACAAGCACATAGGATATCAGTTGTGTGGTAGGACCTATGGTTAAGAACAGAAGTCTGAGAAAGGGAGAAGGAGAATGTTTTTGCCAGCTAATATCATCATATATATTCATCACTACTGCAGAGTTTGTCCTGTATATCATATAAGATAATAAAGCCAGAAGAGCTCCCTGCAGCCAAGACCTGGCAATAGGAATTTATGCAGAGCCTCAAGAGTAATGGGGTGCAATTTACCTTGTATTTCCCTGGGAAAATAACCAAGATTCGCCCCATATATACTTTACAATGTTTAACATATTTTACTGCAAAATAGAATCTTGGTAAATATATTTCCCTTGTTGCAGTATTCTGCTAGATTTAACTTGAACCTTAATCAAACCTAAGACTGGAGCTGAGGAAGAGGCATAGCATTCTATTGCACAAGATCAAGTGTGTGTGCAATTGAGTTTGGTGCTTAGCCACTAGGGACAGATGTCAGGAATACCATAACTTAGCTTTCATTACTGTGCTGAAGCAGGTAGAAGGATTCTCTAGGTGGGAAGGGCAGTTGTAAAAACTAGGTCAAAGGAGCAAAGTGAGATAAGCGAGAATAAATCAGAAAAGAAATATGTTTAAAGACTGACAGTGTACAGCCATGTAGCAACATTAAGCAACAAATACACCTAACACACCCCATGTTGTCAGTAGTGTTAGTTTCCCTCAGGCTAAAAGACAACAGCTCTTGCACATGTAAAAGCATTTAGCTGCCTAAATTCATTTTCACACTCAAAGGCTGCTCAGAGCTCAGATGAAATACCTTATGAGGTCCACTATAGGGCTCACAACCTTACCATTCACTGAGCACCAGAACTTGCCATAACCACACTGCACTTACGTTGCTTGTACTCAGATACTCGAAGTAATAAACTGTATTCAGTCCCTAGTTTAAGGAAAACAAATTTGCAGTTTAGCTAACCCAAAATACATCTACTTACTTTTTGTAAGTGTCATTCCATCATGGGCAGATTTTCACTTACCATTACTCTGAGATATTTTATGCTCTTCTTGAGGAGCTGGTTGTTGGAACAGAGAGATTATGCAGAAGTCTTAATTTTCATGTCCTGGAAGAACATAAAGGGACTCTGACACTGTAGTCACAGAGGAAACCTTGAAAGTTTTCAGTGAGCACATCGTCCTCAGATTACTAGAACAATTTTTATTTTTCTTTCATAATCATGCATGGGTCTCTTTAGTTTGGAGAAAAGGAGACTGAGGGGTGACCTCATCAATGTTTACAAATATGTAAGGGGTGCGTGTCAGGGAGATGGAGTTAGGCTTTTCTCAGTGATGACCAGTGATAGGACAAGGGGTAATGGGTGCAAATTGGAGCATAGGAGGTTCAAGATGAATACCCGGAAAATTTTTTTACTGTAAGAGTGACAGAGCACTGGAACAGACTGCCCAGGGAGGTTGTGGAATCTCCTTCACTGGAGACATTAAAAACCCACCTGGACACGTTTCTATGTGATGTACTCTAGGTGACCCTGCTCTGGCAGGGGGGTTGGACTAGATGATCTTTCGAGGTCCCTTCCGACCCCTAGGATTCTCTGATTCTATGATGCAGTTTTGTAAACCTGATGCACTGTTTTTTTCGAGATTTGGCAGTTCGCCTAGTATTTTTACTAGGCCACATAACATAATTGTAGAAAGGCAAAGTGCTTAGCTGATTGTCCTACACATAGCCTCCACCTGGGCTTCTAAAGATGTTATAGATGCAAAACTTACAGGTTCTTCCATCCCTACATCTGCAGTATAAAAATATTGCAAACTAAACTAAAAAAAAATAAATTATTTAGTATAACCAATATACTGTATGCCCAAATACAGAATATATGGATTGTCTTCTAGCAGCTTTGTATTATTTTTGTATTGTTCAGTTTTTGCTTAAATTAATAGGCAATGTTACTCAACCTATAGAAAATGTAGCGTTGTATTAGTTTCATTCCCTAAAAAAACACAGAACACGTGAGTTTCAATTTCATTTCAGAATATAATCAAGCAATTAAGAAATACAAAGGACAAAGGAAGGGAAAAGGGGAATAGATATCTTTGCTTTCATAGATATTTTAAAAATTAAAATAAATTAATAAAAAAAGGCCACTAACACCTACACCATGTCAGTTGCATGTCAGTTGCTGCTGAAGAAAAATGGAAACTGGAGTTAGTCACAGTCATTATCAACACTGTTTAAAAAAAAAATATGAGGAAGAAATAACATCTGCACAAGCATTTGTTCTCTGTAGTGAGAAATTATCCATCAATTTACTAGTGATGGTTTTTTGCTATGGTGCTGACTTATTATCTTCCCATACTTTACTTAACACTTTTGAGGAAAAAGAACACAACACAACAACAAAAATAAACCCCCCAAAAAACCCCAAACAACCAAAAAAAAACCCCAAAACCCCAAGCACACACATAGGAACACACATCCCCCCCCCAAAACCCCACACCAGAAACCACAAAAAAACCCCAAATCCAAACCCACTCCAATGCATATGCACCTTTGAATATATTTATCTCTAAACTAGAAGAGTTTCTCTGTTAGTTATCTTCCATGAACAAAAAAAATCACCTATGAACTCCATGGATGCAAGTTTATGTGACAGACCAAGAGTCATTCACTGTGGATGCCAGTGCCAACTAAAACTGCAGTCCTAGTAGCTACAAAACTACAGATGTAAGCATTAATTTGATCTGCTTACTGATATGAAACCCATTTTTACTTAACCATGAGCATAGAAATATTGATTCGTTATGAGTCATGCTTTCACTGTGAAATCTGAAGTTATAGGTTTCAGCCTGAAACAAATTAAGATGTTAAATAGTAACAGCAGCTCTTCTGTGTCTAGAAAAAACAAAAACAAAAAAAACCCCAACAAAACAAAAAAAAAACCCCACCACCTTAGCCTATTACAAGGGAGGAATGGTATCTCAATATTATAATTATATAGAGAGTAATTTTATAGCATATTTTCACACCTACTAAATCTTCCTTATTATAAAACTTACTTAAGCCATTTCCAAACATAGAGCTAAATATAAAGCAATGAATATCAACAACCTTTTCTGCTTTAATGATATGACAAGAGAGTTAAGCAATAACACCAGAAAATAACAAAGTAAAAATTACAATAGGTACAAAAAAAAAATATTCTGTTGGGTTTAACATCACAAAGTTTGAATTTTCTACCATGTCCCTTCAAAAAGTACATTTAGAATATATGAAGAATTGATTGTTCGTGACTCACTGATTTTATTCTAATCAGAAGCGGGGGGGGGGAGGAAATAAAAATAGAACAAGTTTCTGTGAATACAATGATAATAGAACTAGGATACAGAGACTTTACACCACTACTGCATCCAGAAAACATAAGTAACAAAGTGTGAGAACACAATCTTCAAATAAGTGGTTAAATGAGAAATCAGTCAGTAGCAACACCTATTTCCTTACTTCTATACAACACATAAATGACCATTTATTAATGGTAGTGGCTACCACCTTGCTCAGGTATACTGCAGAACAAAGGCTGTGTGGATACAGAGGCTAGAACTGTGTTTTTACCCTAGAAGGAATAATTTCTGTGCCAGGATTAAAACACAATGCCAAGAAAAACTCCAGTTCTTATTGCTTCTCTCTCTTTTTATCTGGGAGTTTTGTTTTTTCTGTTTTGGTTTTGGAGTATGGGGGTTTTGGATCGTTTGGTTTGGTTGGCAGGAGGAGTTTACAATCTTGTGCTTCAGATGCAAACCAAAGCAAAATGAATGAACAGAACTGAAAAATCTATCTGTTCATACTCTGTTACACCTGAAGCATCTTTCTTAGCATCCATTAATTTAGCATTCCCATTTTTAATAAACTCTCTCTTGACCTGTTTTAACATCTTTTTTCTCTTAGGAAACCATGAAGTTGCTGTACTGGATTGAGGGTGAAATTAAGCCAACAAATGTTAAAAAGGGGGCTTGCATGTCATGCAGCTATACTACAGTCATTTTAATCCAACTAACTCAGGTTCTGGGAGCCACAGAAATGCAGACTCCAGCAGCAGATTTGTCCTGAAGACAGCCATGCACCACAGCACTGGCATGAGCTCCAGAGTAAAAGGGGTATCTGAGATTGTCATTATTCACAGAATAGCTTCCTTTAGGTCAGTCCTGAGGGTGCTTCAGCAGCTGCAAAAGATTTGTGGTCATAAGAAACAGTACTGAGAATCAGTGAAAAATTTGCCTTATCCCTTCCATGTCTACAGCTGAAAGAAAAAAAGATAAAAACAAAGTCATATGCTAATATATTCCACTGAGTGCCCATAAGGGTGTATGCTCTGGATACCCTATACTCATAGACCATACTTTTGAAGGCACCTTGTAGAAAACACCTTTTAGTGCCCCTGAAAGTTACTGAAAATATTCCTGCTTCTGAATGGTTCCCAAGAATTCAGCCCTTTCTCCCTCAGCTCCTGGTATATGTCATGGTGTAATATTATGACCAAAATATTTGAATCCAATGCTATTTCAGGAGACACGCCCTCACTAATGAAATTTCAACATCAAGTTCCTGATCTCCCTTTAGAACAAAACAGCATCTCAGCCCAGTACAGCACATACAGAAGCTTATCCTTCAATAAGAGTTCAGAATTAGCCAACCCTCTCCCCCTTTTCAACAGAGGCAGAAGCAATGAAATTCTAACATGTTGTGTGGCTCCTTAGAAGTCAGCATCTATCCCTAATTACCACATTCTGTTCAAGCAAACAGAATACTGAACAAAATAAAATAAAAAAAAACAACTTTAAAAAAAATCTGATAGTCACAGAAGTTATGGAGAGTTAAAACATTGGTGATTATGCAGGAGAGTCAAGACACTTGCTCTTCTGATGACCAACAGCAAAGTAACCTTTAATTGGTCTCTTTTAAATAAAAGTAACATTCGTGCAAAGATAATCTTTCTGAATGATCCAAAACTTAGACTTGAAACAGCTGGTCCTCATCCAAACAAAAACAAGGGCAATGAAAAACAGAAACACCTGATTTTTTAATTAATTTTATAATTTGACCCAAAAAGCACTCTTTTGGATAAAAATACTTTCATCTTTTTCATTCCCTCTTCTGTTAAAATAGCTCTTCACAGATTTCTCTTTTTGTGGTGCATAAAATCATTCAGCCAGATACAATGAGATGACACCCCTGGCTGTAGCCATAAGCCAGAGTTTGATTTCAGTTCAGCTCTTCCCCAGAAAGAGAGAGCATTCAGTATAAGAATAGAAGGAGGAAAGACTCTAGTGAGGTTGTAAAATAGGCTATATAAAATTTATACTCCATCAGCTTCCACAAGGAAGCCCTATGAGCTGGAATTAACTCACAGGCAGGGTAGCACAGTGTACTGCAACAAAGTCAACAGCTATTTGCTGCCCATATCTTTACGTGTTACCCATTAAATGTCTTGTGCGGTTTCCCTCTTTGCTTATCTGAAGTCATCTTATCTCGCTGATCAAAATTGATGCACACAGTAGACAACAAGGTCTCAATTTCCACGCCCTGAAAAGCATGCACTTTTTAACAAGTCATATAAAAGAAGCAGCAGAGGGGATGGTCTATTTTTCTGTGGGTTTGGTTTGTTGGGGTTTTTTTATCCTGATCTTTTCCATTAATTAGAAGTGTCCTGAAATTATAAAACAACAGGGGGAAGAAATCTATAACCCTTATTTTTAGATTTCAGAACGAGAGATAGAGTTGGGTATCATTTACATTTCTGCAGTGAACCCAAACTTGCAGAGCAGTAATTTCAGTTCTGTATGCTTGGCCAACCTTTAGTCCAACTTGCAGTTAGGAAGGAAAGATAGGAAGAGAGAAAAGACAAAAATGAACAGAATAAAAGTGTTCATTCCCAAGATGGAAACCATCATGTTTCATCTTCTTATCTGAATGCCATTTTAAAGTCTGCATACCAAAGTCTGTCCTGCTGAGTCTTTTGCTCCTCAAGGAATTGTGGAAGAATAGACACAAAAGGCATAAACACATCAGGGCTTATTTCCACACTCTCAGTGCTACAGCAGCTGTTACAGAGATACAGATAGTATTTTGATGGAGAGAGATGTCTATGGAGTCAAGAAAAAGCCCACAATGGTGTGCAAAGGGCTCAATAACATAGAAATGTAGCAACCTCTAGCTAGTATATGGTTCCTTAGAGATTATATAGAGCTGACAAAAGTTATACTGGATTTATCTAATCTGAACTAAAGCTAGAATCTGAGGATCAGCTGCTGGCTTTTTGGAAGGCCATTTTGTTGTTCCCAGCAAAAATCAGATGCACCAAAAAGCATAGCCCAACAGATGCAAAATGAAGAAAGAAAATCTATTAAAACAGTAGAATTGAAATACAGCATTTGGAAGTTTTTGAAGTTTCTTTATATTCATACATCTTATAGGCAAAAAAACCCCCAAAAAACCCCAAAATATCCTTTCTGTAGGCTAAAGTATTTAAGAAATAATCAGGAAAATCCAGTAAAATTACTGATCTATGATGTCTTTTGCTGCACTGCAATGAGAACTGCAATATTGAGATTTATGATGAAAATGTAATTCCAAATTTTGGACTTTATTATCTTCCAGAGAACAGTTAGACCCCAGAGCATGGACTCAAAGACTCTGGATGCAGTGCCCTGCATTTGCAACAACTTCTTGTTGGATCACTTTATCTCTCTAGGCTTTTTTTATCTATGAGAGTCTTTATTCCTTTCTCTTGCCATTTAACTATCATAGATCACCCCTGTTTCACAAGCACTGATCCTCACTTCAACAGGAAGCTTAAGAATATGTCTAAAACATTCTATTTTCAAAGTCTACAGAATATACATGGCTACAGTATCTAAACCAGCCACACAAAGCTACTAAAGATACTCACAAGCTTATTCTGATGTTACTCTGAACCAACCAATGAGCATATGACTTCAATGTGTACAATATGAACACCGAGATAAAATGCCATGATTCAAGGAAAAGGTGGATAAACTCAGGCTTAGCACAATGTCATCACAGTATTGTAGTTAGCCTGAAGCACATACCATGGAGCAAACTCAGGCTGTCATCAGTCCCTGATGCTCATTTGTTGCGTTCAGCCATACCTTGGTCCCAAAAGCATTTAAGCCTACAGCAAGCAGGGCTGGATGCCTGATGAATTGTCCCAGTTTTCTGAATCATCTCAGATCCTTGCCTGTATTGACATTTCTTGCCAGTAATGAATACAACAGTCTTCACCCCAAAGGAACAACGGGCTTAAAAGTCAATTATAGATTGAAACATATTCAGTCATGTATGACTGAGTGAAAAGTCATGGAGCAAATACTGTGTTGAATCTCAAGTAGCTCTAACCACAGAATCCAAGAATAAATCAAAGTCTGGGAGGGACCTTTAGTGGTCACCTAGTCCAATCCCCTCAGCAAAAGTATGTCTAAAGAGATCAGATTTCTGACCTTGTCCAGGGTCAGGAATATATCCAAGGATAGAGACTTCCTTACCGCTTGTGGCAACTTTTGTTGGACCACTCTCATAAAGAAAAAGCTTTTTCTAGCACCCAATCAGAATTTCCTATGCTCCAGCTGGTGCACACTGTCTCTCACCCATTTTCCCTGTTTTTGGGTGCAAGAGGAGTCTGACTCCATCTTATCAGTGTCCTGCAAGAAGGCAATTGTAGACAGCAAAAACATCTCCCTCAGACTACTTCAGCTCCTTCAGCCTTACTCATATGCTATGCATCCATTCAACCTTTACAAACTATCTGTGGAATGGTTCACTTTTCCTTGTATATTCAGTCCTTCAGAGCTTTGTCAAGGATGTCCATACTGGGGCAGCAAATAATATCTCTTGGCAGTGAAAAATTCAAGCTTTCCTTACTCAAAATCCAAGCCCAGAACTCCAAGAGGAAACTGCTCCTAATGCCATAAAGTGCTAAAATCAATTGCCAGTAACTTGTGTATTTTCTATTAAAAATAATAATAAAAAGAATAAATTAAAAAAAAATAAAGCATCTCTTCCTAAACAGGATCAGAATTTTTAGAAAGGACATGTAATTTTTTTTCTTTTTAAAATGAAAAGTAGCATGACAGAAATTTTCCTTTCCAGCATGCAACTGAAAATAAATATTCACAAAAATGGCTGATTTTTTACCCTTGATCAATCCACCTTGAAAGACGTTCTACACTACTTACCATTGGGAATGAGTGCATGATGGCCTTGGACATTGGCACGTTTGTCACACAGACTTCTCTGCACCCATGGACCCATGCCCAGTTTTAAATTGTCTAGCATCCCGATTACAAGGGTACCAAGTACAGCAATCAAGGAGATTTGACTGCGCAATTTAATTATTTAAAGCTGGGCTTGTTTCCATGACTAATAGTTTCCGTAAGTCCTGTGTCATGAGGTAAGGTCTGGATACAGAACCATTTTCTCAGGGACATTTTTTAAACCACTATTTCATGTTTTATTGCTAATGCCACTTGCTGAATCAGTCACAATTAACCCTCCAAAAGCCCTCTCCAAGCACGGACAGAAAGCAAGTTTTATGTTCTCATTAATTCATAAAGCAGTAATGAATTATTTCATCTATATTTCCCTCTGATATCACCAAAGTGTTCCTGTGGCCGAGATAGTAGATTGTGCTATGGGGTTTTTTGGGGGGTCATTTTGTGGAGTTTTGTGGCTTGCATTTGTTTGTGTTTTCTTTGTTTTCTTTTGTTTTGGTTTGGTTTTTTATGGTTGGACTCGGTGATGTCACTATTCTGTGTTTCTGTGATTCTGTAAATGAGCAACTTCCTACCTGCATAATTATCTTCCAAAACAAATAATTATAAGATCTCCACCTCTTCCTTGCAAACGTGGAGTATTCCACATCCTACTCCATTCCTCTGCATTCTTTCAAGACTCATTCTACAATCCAAATCTGAATTGTATCTACTGTGAATACAGGCAAAGGCAAAACCTGGCAGCACAATTTTACTAAGCAGAGTCTCAAAGGAGGCTGACTGGAGAAAACTCTCCTTTGACTAAGAGAGACCTATATGGAGAAATGAGAATGAAAAGCTGCCATATTGTGCCACGGGAAAAGATCTTTTTTACTTTTCAGTACAAGTGGATTTGGCAGCCTTCTCTCACGCTGCGTTAAAGGTTAGAAAATGCCATAAGGATCAGCAAAGTTTTTTTTTTATAAAAAGATAATGAAATAAAATTCACACTTTGATTCTCATCCAGCACTACAGTGCATGATCTATTGGTCTAGATGCTCTAGAGATGTATTAACAACCTTACAGAAACTGTATCACCTCTTCTGAAAAGCTGCAGGGTTTGCAATCTCTGTGTGGGAAATCTTGCTCAAAATTAAGTATCTGCAAGGATCTGATGAATTAAGTAACATTATTCTGCATTTGCAAGTCTACTCCATGTCAAAGTATTTCTGCTGCTTGAAAATAAATGTCAGGAAACAATTTGGAGCCACAGCAGTACAGGGTAAGAATGGACACATGTTCAAGCCTAACCTGAATGAGGAGTTAAAAACAGTTTCTGATGTAATTGTGCATAGGCATTGGTATCTGTGACTGGTACAGAATAGCCCTGAATGGAATTAATTCAAAAGACAAAAATTCTGTAGTATTTCCAGACATATTGCTGCTATGCCTACAGCTCAGACACTCCCAGGAACACCACTTAGATCCTTGCTGTCCAGCAGCAGCTGACTTGGTACTTCACATCCTCTTGCCTTCTATGCATTTTACTCCTCTGAGCAGACAAGAAGCCGAAGCAGGTGCACGACTGTCAGTTCTGGTGCTAGCACCTGCGGCAGAAGTATCCATCAGGGCATATCTGCTGTTCTCTCTTTCTTCAGGCAGGGTGTCTGGGTCATGGCCTCCCACACCAATGCCATGACATTGTTTTGACTGCTGAGGGAAAACAGGGTTGAAAGAGGGATCTTGCTTTTCAGTTCCATTTCTTGATTTGCACCATATGACAAAGATGAATTGTGACACTGCAACGTCACAGTTTCCTGCATGTAATCTGAAGCAGATTTTTAAGTAATATTCTGGAGGAAGGAGAAACCATAGAAATTCCCCACAGACCTGAGACAACATTCAGAAATAAAAAGGCAAGTCTTCTGTTTTCTTTAGACAGCTGATTCACAGCATCTCATACTGCTTCTCTGTATTTTGGGGTAAGCTGCTAGGCTTAGCAATACCTCTTCTCTCTGCTTGCAGTCACCCCTTCTTTTGCCATCTCTTTCATGTGGAATGACAACTTTTAATCCACCCACTACAGTCCTAGAAAAAGGGACACAGTTTCTCCTGCACTTAACATTTCTAACAGGTAAAAGGAGTCATTGTGAAGCTTTGAATGTGTGTATTGGGTGAACAGCACTAGCACTAACTGCAGAGTGAAGACAGAACCATTAATGAGAAGAAAAGGAAGTAGGAGACCTGGAACAACTGTGGTCCCAGTTCCATTTCCTGAAGTCCTCAATTGCACTATCATCACAATTTGCAACAGAAGGGACATCAAAGCACATCTGTCTAAGATGTTTTTGTCAGCAGCTCTAGCTTTAAAAGCAGTAGAACTAACAAAGCCAAGGTTCCTATGGATGTGTGTCACATGCCTGAACTTTCTTTATGTGTAAAAGCAAAAGCCCTAGTCAATGCTTTCTCCATGATTGAAGCATTTTTAAATGCTGACTGCATGTGGCTTCTGCTCCTCAAATGCTTAATTAGGGTCAAGACCACACTTCTCTGTTAGGTATCTTCTCTACATACACATCTCTCTATCGGGTATCTACTTCTACTCTATACAAACACAGCTGGCTTCAATTTTTTACAACACAAACAACAGATAGTAAGAGAAAGATGCATAACAAGCAAAGCATGTCTGCGTAAGGTCCATTTCCCCAGGAAACCAGTGTCAAAAAAATTAAAAGGAAAAAGCTTTTGTGCATACTACAGACACTCCCAACTTCAAATTGGTCAATGATTAATGAGTTCCACAAAAATCTCTTTCAGACATTCATATTATATTCATTTTACAGGAGGGAAACTGAGGCAGAAAATATCTTCCCAAGGCCAGATAATACCATTTACTATTATGGATAAAAGGTGGAAATTTCTTGCTCCAAACCTGTTGTAAAATAGTTACCATGAGTTTTTCTCTACTCTTCTGCCAACACCACACCAGGCTACAAAACTCTAACCGTTGCAGATGACCCTTAAGGTCAAAACTAATCAAAATCACTTGGCATTTTCATATACCTGGAAGATTTTACCCTGATTTCCAGGAGGTTGCATCTTCTGTTAGATCTAATGAGCATAAGATGGCAGACAATAACAGGGTTTAAGGAAGAAAATATTCTGAAATGTTTTTCAGAGATGTTGTTCTACTCCTATTACAGGGTAATCTTAAAAGGTGCTTCCAATACCAGTATATTATCTCAAGCTTTGCATTTTCTCCAGACTTCACTTCCTTAAAAATAATATTAAAATCTCTTTTCCCTCCACACCTGCCTCTGGGTTTCTCTTT
>NW_009953649.1:7069486-7093802 GCF_000747805.2 Chaetura pelagica
TTTCCCTGTATTAGTGATCTGATGCTGCAGGCCACATTCATTGCTTGCCCCCAGCACTCACGTGCAGGCATGTCCTCTTGGCCAGTCGTGGGACAGCTCAGTAGTGGCTCTCAAGTGGAAAACTGAAGGCCTACAAAAAGCTCTGGGGTTGACTCCAAGGCCCATTTTCTTGCTCTTTGGAAAGGATTTGAACTTCTTTTGTCTGCCCAGCAGTCTACAGATGGAGCTGTCTATGTACACAGTGTAGATAGAAGAGCTTCATGTGTCTCACACTTTCACCATCTTTCAAGGCCTCTCAGCCAGCAGTCACTGTACATGCAAATGGTTTGTTATTTCCAACTAATCCATAGCCAGAAATTAAGGCAACACACTGTTGCACTGCAAAGTGGGCAGCAAAGAATGTCGGCTTTATGATCTAAGAAATTAATTGGCATGTGGACACAGCTCAAAAGCTGACTTCTTGTTCTGAAGAGTTTAGCACATGGGATTTTTCCCCTAGGTGTTACTTATCAGTAAAAACTACATAGGCATCACCACAGAAACTACACCTAAGCCAAAATGTCATCTTGTTTCATCTTTGTCAAGAGAAGACATTTGCCAACAAACCAAATTCTGATGTTTCTGCAAGGCACAGATCTGTTTAACAGGCACAGCCCGGCCTGAAAAATCCTAGCTAACTCCCTCAGCCTGCCATTGTGCATCCACTAACCATCTTTGTGGTAATCTGCCAGATTCTTTCCAATTTGATGGATTACCTGGGGGCCCAGCATTGGACATGCTATTCCAGATACAGACTCACAAGCACTAAACAGAAGAGAATAATCACTTCCTTTGACTTGCTGGTTATCCTCTAAAAAGATGTTATCTGCCTTCACTTTCAACCCATAAGAAGTTTAAACTGGTGTTTCAAAATTTGCTGGTCTCACAGAATCAAAGAATTACCTTGGTTGGAAAAGACCTTAAAGATCACCGAGTCCAACTTTTACTAATACTGACAAGTCCTGAACTAAATCAAATCCCTAAGTAGTATGTCTATACAACTCTTAAATTCTTCCAGGGATGGTGACTCCACGACTTCCCTGGGCAGCCTGTTCCTATGCCTGATAACCCTTTTGGTGAAGACGTTCTTCCTAACATCCAATCTAAACCTCCCCCGTCACAACTTGAGGACATTACCGCTTGTCCTGTCACTTGTAACTTTAACTTTTAACTCGTCTCTTGTAACAGACTGATCCCCATCTTTTTACAACCTCCTTTCAGGTAGTTGCAGAGAGCGGTAAGGTCTTCTCTCAGCCTTATTTTCTCTAGGCTAAACAACCCCAGCTTCCTCAGCTGCTCCTCTTAAGGCACATCTGCCAAGGTCTTGATCAGTTTTGTTGCCCTTTGAACATGCTCTGGTCACTCATTGTCCTTTCTGTAGTGAGGGGCCCAGAATTCAACACTGTACTTCAAGTGAGGCCTCACTAGTTCTGAGTACAGGGGTAAGTATTCACCACATTCTGCAGAAGCGGTAGCTGTAAGTAATATTACCATCTATTAAGGATGCCTTCTACTTTTTCCATTCTACCTTTTTTTTTTTTCCTTTTCACTTTTTTTTTTTTTTTTTCCCATTGATTACTGTTTAGCAGCACTTGGGTTAGTTTCTCCTGTCAATATCCATCTCAGGCTGAACCTTTGTGGAAAATTTCAGTCAAAATGATTCAGCCATTTCTGAGCACACAAGTAGAAATACATTATTCCAACTAATCTGAAAAAGTCTGACAGGGTCTGCTTTGGGTCAAAAAAGTACTTTTTCCTAACCTTGTGAAAGACTGCCAAAGTCTGGTTGAGTTACAAGCCTTCAAAATGTCACAGTCCATATACATTCAGATAAAACTGAGCAAGCAAAATCTCTGAGGATTCTATCTGAATTGGACATGCTCCATTTTCTTGCAATCCCTGGCACTCCCCAGATAGCAAAAGTACAGACCAGCCGGATATGGCTGCTATGGAGACCCATGTAGTAGTGGCTTCAGGTAAGGGTGGGTTTGAGGCATCAATCTGGCAGAGGCTGGATTTTGAGTAAATCACTTCTGGAAACCTCTTTGCAGGCTCAAAGAAAAAAAAAAAAAAAAAAAAGAAAGGCCATGAAATCAACAGGAGGAGTTGTGTGAGAAAAAGCTTGCAAGTTAGAGGTGATAGGATGAAAGATAGTTAAGGAAAGTTAAATATAGTTAAGAAAAGTTTATTTTTACTAGACAGACCTAAGAAATTCTGACAGATGTAGCTGATTATCAGACTTGGCTGGTAGCAAATTCTGCTGTATCTTTTTGGTAAACAACTATCTGTTCAGACTGCTTATAGCAGCAAGAGACAAAGCCTGTCTTCTATTGGAATCATGAAATGTTTATCCACCACCTGCTAGGAAGGCTTTTGTTACTTCAATTTGTCTTTTGAGCTCTGTGGAAAGCAAGTATATATTCTAAATGTATTTTCAAATAATGAAGATGCTTTGATGCCTTAAAACATGTTTTCTTCAAAATAAATAACAGGTTTTATCACTGGAATTGACTTTACAGTTCTTATAAAAAGGTTGAGGATGGAACACCCTAGAAAGACTATGTTTCTCAATTCCCAGAGAGCCAGACTGTAAATCCCTTACTGCCAATGGCAAACAGCTAATCACATGCATAATCCTATGAGTGCTGGTGTGAACAGTTCTTTACTGACAGGAATGAAGCCTTCATATTTCTAGCTCATTATGGCACAAAATGGTCATCATCAGTGGATGTTTTCCTCATAGCATTCTTCAAAATGTGCAGCAAACATCCATCTGGATGATGTGTTATACAAAAAAAGAAATAATAATAATAAAAAAAAATAACCACAAGTCATCATTTACTGGAGCAAAAGTTAGGTGCTCTTTTGATGGAAAAGCATGTTTTCAATACCAGGCTGTACTGGGATTTTAAATTTTTTTATATATTTTTTTACAGAAACCTGGAACCAAACACCTGCATAGGTAACATAAAACAGTTAACAGCAAGAAGTGGTGATCAGTCTTGACTGAAGATGAGCCAGGCAGCATGGGAACAGGGTACCCCAAGCCCTCTGCCATCAGACCCCAGCAGCTATTATCATTTATAATGGGAATCTGGTTGTACAGAATTTGGAAGAAAAACAAAAGCATACCAGCAAGCCTGTATCAACAGCAGCAGCATCAAAACACTGGAAAGGGACTTTCTTTTTTTAGAGGTCTTCATCAGCTCTAGCAGAATTCTCCCCTGCATATTTGCAGCGCTATTAAAAAGAATAGATTAGTGGATTTTAGAGCCAGAGGAGAATATTGTTAGCAATTTTGTCTGACCTAAATATACAAAATCACATCCAAACAAAATCCTTTAAAAATAATGCCATTAAGGTCACATAATCCAGCATTCAAAAGTCTCAAAATGGCAGCATTAAGGTTTCCTGCATGACCTTTATTCAGCAACCCTTAATTCAGCCTCCCTCTGTGTCACATTGTGTGACTGCAGATAGTGGACAAGGCTCCTTAAATAGGTAGCTAATCAGCTTCTACTTTTGCCCTTGCTTGACTTGTATCTCAGAGCAGCAGCTAACACATACCACAGAAACCGAGGCCCAGAAATGCCTGACATTTTACAGGTCATTATGGGCCCAGAGCAATGCTTTCAGTGACCCTGGGCTGCAGCACTCATAGAGGATTCAGAAACAGTATCTCAAGGCTGAGACCGAAGGAATGGGACTGGCACAAGCCAGATATTTAGAGTTCTTTTGAAACATGACTGTCATTTTAAGAGTCCAAGTCCAAAACTGAGTACCTCTGCATCACCACTTTTAACCTGTTGTACTTGCAATCCTCTATTGGTAAAAAAAAGTACCTGCTTCTAGATGTACACGGAGAGCCTGTGCCCAGGCAACACCACACTTCTCAGCAGCAACCTCATAACTACACTCCAGAGGAAATCCCACAGTTAATATTTTCTGACCTCTGTGGTCCACTGTGGTAATATGCTCATAAATAAGTACAAAGAACAGAGGGAGAGGCGGGGTGCCTGCCCTCTCCTTTATCACACTCTTTAGCACACTGGTCAGAGCAGTGGGGAACATTTCCATTCCACCAAATCAGCATTTTGTGAGCAGTCACACACACCAACACCAGGGCAGCCCACCACAATGGCTGGTCACTTTGATATCACAGTGCTTTGTGTCAGCACAATTATGTCATGTTTCCACAGCATCCAGCTCAGACTGATACATACTTTTGTGAAGTACTTTCAGACATACATTTAGATGGAACAAGGCAAATAAACTGGAAAAAAAGGAGTCCACTTTTGGATCCCCTGGTATCCCTCAGTATAACATAATCTAAACCCAGGAAGCAAGGAGAACATCATAGCTCATAAGATGGACATAAGAGAACTTCTGTAGAAGTAAGGTAAGTAGTGAACTTGCAGTCATTTAAGTCAGCTCTGATGATTCAGACATTTCATATATAAAGTTCACTTTCTACAGCCCTCCGAAGAACACATCCATATGGCACAGCACAGTGCCATGCAGAGACACCTCAGGGAGCAAGCTTGTAATTTTCAAATGGTAAAACAAGCAGCAAACACACACAGGAAATGCCAATTACTGTTCTGGATGTAGGTAAAGCCAGCAGATCAAATATTCTACCCTTCCTAAGCATGGAAGCTGTCAGAAGGCAGTGTCCCTTCACTCCTTCCAGTGCCCACGGACCTAGACAAGTCAGAACAATTTGTTCCACCACAGAGAAAACTACAACAGCGTTTTAACAAACCCATAAGAAGATTTCCTGCTCTGTCACCTTGTTTCTGACAGTGTACTCGTGCAACCTAATCCTCCAGCTGCTGTGCTGAGGAGGACAGGATCTGTGAAGGCTTTGAAGACTCTGGGCAGGTAATTCCTGAGGTAATTCTGAAAGAAAAACAAAGTGACAGTCTCCTTCCTGACCTGTTTTTCTAGGAAAATTACATTTTACGGCCAATTCTGTCCTTACACACTGACTATAAAAGTAACTTATTAGCTGACTCAACTCCATTTTGTGTGAAGAATTGAGAAGGATTGCCTCCAGCTCTTGTCCCTTTAACTCTAATTATCAAGTGTATACCAGATTAAATTCAGAATGAAGTAGCCGGGTCAGGCAATCTACTTAAAGTTTAATGGAAGTTAATGATTCATTGATCAAACTCATTTATGTCTAATTAAAGCTCTCCTGCATTATAACAGACAAGGGAGAAGTTTTATAATGCACCTCACTCCCCTTCTGCACATGGCAGATTTGCTGCAGAACTGAATGGAAAATTCACAGCATCTGTCTTTCATGAGTACATGGCTTGGCAGCAGCCCTGTAGATTTGAAAGTATAATTATTTTTAGATGACTTCACCAAATGGATGGGGTTTACACAATGCTGCCAAATACAATACCAATATCCAGCTGCACACAGCCAGCTTGCAAACTAACTTTGTATATGCCAGCACCAGCTCACAGTGGTGAAGTTCAGGGAGCACAATAGTAGGCAGACTTGTGCGTGGCTCTCAAGCCTTGCTGGAAGAAGGTGGCAGTGATGTTAAGCCTGAGAAGGAAAGTTTCCCACTGCATGTGGATTCACTTCATGCACTGCTTGTGCTCCAAAATTGGCAAACTAACCGAGCCATCCAAAGCACAGCACATACAGTGTTCAGTGTTCAAGTGTAAGTGAGAGTGACAGGCAACCCATTACAACACTCAGGATTTATTCCTTCCTCCACTGAATGTCCCCTCTTATTAAACGTTTTCTAGACATCATCTTGTATATAAATATGTGATCATGCTACAATACCCCTATTGAGGGACTATCCACCAGAGCATTATTTTTGACACATTTATTCAAGACAGTATAATTAAGCAGGAATACTATGCTCTACTTACATATTTATCATTCCATTACATGGTTTTAAATTTTATACTATTCATTTGAAGAGAAAAAAAAAACAACACCAGCTTTTTATAATCTCTAGCTGCTGGAGTACAGAAAGAGGGTGGTTTTTTTTGTGGGGGTTTTTTTGTTTGGTTTTTTTTGTGGATTTTTTTTCTCCATAATTTGAAATTATTAGTCCTGCAGATGCTAGCTAGCATTATTCATTATTTAAAATCATGCTTTTCAAATCTTTTCAGATGTATAGATCCATAAAATGGCATAATAGCATAAAATAATCTAGAGAAACAAATTTAAATGTACTGTAATAATTACCCTTCTTTGGTAATCTAGTCTTATCACTTTTCAGGTATCTGCCAAGCATAGGATAAAACCAGCTGGACTTGCACGTTGATGGAGAGTTAAAACAGTTGCGTGTTGGAGCAAGTAACAGGCTTTAATGTCACAGGATACCCCCCAATGTTATCCTAGTTGTATGTATTTTGCAAATCTGTCTAATGACAGCTTGTTGACCTATTCCTTCTACTTCTTGCTCATTAAATCCCCATGGATGGAATATTACATTTTTTTCCAAACTACTTTTCTACTTTGCATTCCTGATTTTCCAATGTAATTATCCTTTAAGTAACACGTATTTTCATCCACTGCAAAGTTAATATGAATGGTCACTTATACATTAAATGGATACACCTATCCAAAGAATCATTTTGAACCTAACTAGTCATAGTTCATGAAAATCTAGTAGAAGTTTTAGTCTTGTATACTTTTTTGGCTCTAACTCTTTTTACCATCCATTCCAGCCCTGGCACATCAGAAAATAATGTAGTATCAAGCACTCTGCAAAGTTGCAGATTAGGCAGGCATTCGGTAGCATCTCTTCTCACTTCCCAATTACTTTGCCCTATATTTCCTTTGTTTTATGCAGTTTTCTTTCATAAAATGTTAACAGTTTTTAGTCACAGTTTAACAGTAGCAAAAGGTTACTCTTGTATGGCAGCAACACATGGCTTCATTTCTATTTTATGGTAAATTACACAGATCCACTGAGGTCCATTATATTATATACTCCACTTCTGCCCAAATATTTTGTTTCTTTATCCACAACAGCTCCAAGTCCAACAAGTCAATCACTTACCAGAAGTCTACAGAGAAGCCTGTAATAATGTTTGTTTTATTTGCAGTGGAAAGGTAATGTCCTACATTTTTCCAAGGTCTGTTGGGTATACCTTTTTTTCTTTCTTTCTTTTTGCTACTTGGCCTGCATATAATTTAATTTAATTACAATTAAAATCAAATTGTAATTGTAATTTAATGTAATTGCAATTTAATTTTAGTGCAATTGCAATTAACTCTAAGATTTCTGAAAGACTTGGTCAGCTTTGACTGCTATATGGCCCTTCTGGGTTTCTGGAGGCAGGCATTGATTCAAGAATGGTCATACGTATCCCTCAGGAAAAATAAGGAGTTCTCAGAGATCTAGGCATTATGACCTAACTGTCTTTATATATGCCCTCCATATACACTCAAATCATCTTGGTATTTCCAATAACCTTGAAAGACAGGTGGGGTTTATCCTAGCTGTCAGACTATTCTGGGAGAATAATGCACATGAATACATATAAATCTTTATTTTGTAGATTGTTTGCCAATCCTTTTCAGTCTCTGCCTTGCGACTCACACATAACTCCTTAATAACCTGAAAATCAGATGGGAAACACTTAAGAAGTGGAAACAAGGACACATAACTAAGAATGAATAAGAGAGAAACACAGCTCATAAGAGTAAAATCAGAAAGAGGAAGACACAAACCGAGTTACAACAAGCAAGGAACATAAAAGGCTCCAGTAAAAAGTTCACTGATTGCATCAGAAACACTTCTATCTTATTTTTTTAATAGAAAGGAACAAACAGAAAAAATTAGGTGCACAACATACTGTGGAAGAACAACAAATAATGTATGACACAGATAAGACTGAAATACTGACCTTTCCATTCTCTTTTTAGAATGACACAATTGATATTAAAGGCAAGAGGAGTCTGCACCAGAATAAGGAAAAGATATCTCAAAAATGTGAAGACAAGATTTTCCTGGTTTGGGACAATGCGACAACAAAGGAACATCCACATGGCTGCTCACTCAACTCCTCTCTTCCCAGACACAAACACACACACACACTCTGGGATGAGGAAGACAAAGCTCATGGGTTGAGACAAAGGACAAAGAAAGGTTCTTCACCAATTAAAGTCCTGGGCAAAACAGACTCAACTTGGGGAAAAAATAATTTGATTTCACACCAATCAAACACACACAGGACACAGACAACACAAAGAGCAGGGCTTGCATGTGTTACCCCCACTCCTCCCTTCTTCCTGGGCACAAATCTCTTTGTTTCCAGTTCTCTCCCTCCTTCTCCCCACAGGGAGACAGGGAATGGGGTTTAGAGTCAGTTCACAGGCTGATGGTTCCTGCTATGCCATCCTCCTCAGGAAGGATTCCTCACAGTCCTTCCCTGCTTCCCCACAGGGTCCCTCCTTCATGAACCTCTCCTTCATGAGTCCGTCCTTCGAGGTTCAGGAGCTGCTCTAGTGTGGGCTTCCCACAGAGTCACAAGCTGCTTCAGAAACAAATTGCCCTCATGCCAGGGTCTTCCAAAGCTGCATAATCAGAGTCCACAGGCAGCAAATCCTCTGGCCACAAAATCCAAGTCCACTGGCCAAGTTCACCCCTCCTGGTGCCTTCAGGGAATGTTCCACCATGTTCCTCCATGAGTGCAGGGGCACAGCTGCCATCTTGCCATGGGTTGCAGGGAAACTTCTGCTTGGGCACCTTCTTCCCCTTCTTCCTCACCAGCCACCAACTCCACTCTCTTTCCCCAGCACAGCTCTCCTCCCTTCTCTGCTAGCTCTGCTCAGGTGTTATAGCAATTCTTTCATATGTCAATGGCAGAGGAGCATCTGTTGTCCCTCTAATGGTTCGTTGACTGGGTTTTGGGGCAGGAGGAGCCTCTCAGCTTCTTACTGGAGCCACTCCTGTGGCCCTTTCCCCATTACCAAAAAAATCACCAAACCAAATCAGAACGCAAGATTGATATTGTCAATGCAGGTGGATCTGATGAAGTTCAACTTACAGCATTTCAGGAACGAGTTAAAGCCATCCCTTTTAATTCAGAGGACAAAAGTGTTTCTGAGAAATAGAGAAAAACAAAGCAGCACCAGTGACACCTGTCTAAAATAGTATTCCAACATATGCTATTGAAGTTAGCTTCAGTGCTTAGAAAAATATCAGTAAGTTAAATTATTGGTTACTAGGACTGAGAAGATAATAAGCAAATAAAGGACAATAATAAAACAGATGTAATTATATTATGTCAGCTTAATTTGATATATTTGTTAGGATTATTGGCCTAAACATAGGGAATTTGTATTTTCAACTTAACATTTTCCACACACCTGCTTGTTATTCTCACATCAGGAAAATACAATTCAAAGGAAAGGTCAGTGCATGAATACCTGATTCTAAAACATACTCAGAAACTCATTAGGAATTTTCAGTCTCAAGCTGGGCTTTGGAGTGATCTGCAGTGAATCCAGTGGCAATCAGTATTTTCAATAATGACTTAAAATGAAATGAAATTGTATTTAAAGTGTTTAGCACATCTCCCTGCTGAAAATGATTGTAAGTACCTCAAGAAAGCAAGTCAGAATCCAGAATGACTTTGAGAATCAGAGAAACAATGCTAGGAAAATTTATATTGGAAGGTACCTCAAGAGACCTTTAATCCAACTTCCTGCTCAAAAAATCAGACCTGATTGCTCAGGAAGTTTTTCAGGACATGACTGGCTCAAGCCAAGTATGGAGACAGCAGAAACTGAAACCACAACCTGCCACAGGCAATTGGTTCCATTGTCCTCAGTGTGAAAAGTTTTCCCTCATATTCAGTCTCAGCCTTCTTGATTTTACTTTTACCCATCATCTGTCATCACCCCACCTCTGTGAAGAGTATGGTTCTCATCTTATTGAGGACCTCCTCATTGTCTTTGGGAAGAGCCATCAGGTCCCCATACTCCTTCTCCTCTCCGATATATAATAAATGTAATAAAAAGTTTTTAGATCCAGGAAGAATCATAGAATCATTAAGGTTGGAAGGGACCTTAAAGAAGCAGCAAAATGCACAAATGCAAAATGTGAAATGACTAGTGAGGCTGAAGTTCTTCAAATATTGGCAGGCTTTTGAACAGTATCAATACATGTGCCACATGAACAACATTAATTTGCTGTTCTTGGCACTTGTGAATCTTTGGTTGCACTCACCCCTAAGTACAGTCTGGGGAAACCAATAGTAAGCGAGGAGGTAGACTGGAGGCACACTACAGTGGAAATAACAAGATTCAGAAATTTGGAAATACATTCTCTTAGGAAAGATACAGACATTGGTTTGGGAGGGGATGGAGGGAGAGAGAAAACACTGCAGAGGTGCATGGAAACAATTTCCAGTAGCTCAGTAGGCAGAAGTCTTCCTGTATTAAAGAGAGGAAAAAAAGAGCAACTATCTCCTCTTTCACTGTGATTGTGACAAATAGAAATATGCTTGCAGTCAAAAAATATTAGATCAGATAGTATGAAAGAACCTCTGACTACAAGAATAATTGAGAGATAAAATCAGGCTGCAAAGCAAGGCTGAGGAATCTATGTCACTGCAGCCTTTCAATCAACGGTAGACAAATATGTTAGGTTATGTATTGTCAGCCCCTTGCCAGGACAGAGGGAAGTAGCAGATGACAACTTGCAGTCTTTCTTATCCAAAGACCAAAAATTTCTTAGTAAGCTTGATTGATACTTCAGATAGACCCCTATACAAATAAAATATAAAAATATAAACCAGAACACGGCCTTGTGAAACATTTGTGAGGTTTTGATGTCTTTATAGGCAAAGAAACACTGGCTGAAAGCAGCATCTCACATGATGCTTAAGGCAATGAGAATTTTCAGCTTGAATATTTTCCCTTACAATTTCCTTGTAGTTCACAATGTCATAATGACTTTGTTTTCTTATTAACAGAACTTTAATTTTGCTTTGCTTGATTATTCTTTTTGCCTCTTGTCTAACCTAGCTCTTTCATTGATGTTCTACAGTTTATTAATAATTTATGTCTTTTTTTGTAGAGTGTTGCCATACGTTTGTTGTTGTGTTTTTTTTAAAGCTGGTGCTACTCTAAGATTTAAAAAGCATTATGTTTTCCTATTTGTTCAGAGAGTTAGTTTGGTGTCTATTTTCTTTAAGTGCATTTAAGCAGCATTCATACAAAAGTTCTTATTTGTTGCATCATATGCTTCTTTTATAAGAATTCTTTTATTTCTTTCTGAGTCTGCAAGCTCTGCTAGGTCTTTTCGCTTATTACAGTTGCAAATTTATATGCATACTTCAGCATTAATCTACAGCTTGGCACAGATGATGCTTCTTCTCAACACATTTCCACTTAAATTGTATACCTACTTCCCCTGGAGACTTGGATCCCAAACCCTGCAACAAGGGCACTGAGACATTTTTCAGTTCTGAAACATCATACAAGTGATAAAGGTCCTGACTGAAGACAAATTGGAGACTGAATAAATTGCCAAGTAAGAGCAAGGAATGGGACAAGAACGCCCTTGGCCCCACCAGTTGGTTCACCTGGAGTTACTTGAACAATTGGCCAGTCAAACTTCAGTGCCCAAAGGGCATTCTGGCAACCAGAACCACATTTACTACTTGGAAACCTCTTCCTACAGCTTACCTTGGCTTCTAAAGAATGATGCCAGCAGGAAATTTCTTATACTTTATTCCTAACAATCACAAATAAGTTCAACTTTTATAGATTAATTTTCATGTAATAATATTAATGATGTCACTTCAGCTGCTTCATCACAGTACCTGAAAATGTATCATTTGAGTATCTTTTCCACTGCACTTCTGGCAAGCAGAAAGTTTTCTGGAGTACTGAGTTCCCACATGAGACCTCATACTCTAGAAGCATAAAACCATCTCTGTCCGGTAAAGCAAGATACAACTGCTTTTATTGAACCCTGCTAAAGTGAGCACTTTCCCTACTGTAAGCTAAAGACTAATTGCTACACATGTAACACCCTTTCATATTTATCTGCTATATTCTTTTGGGGAAATAGTAGAAAAAACCTTAATCTTCATGTGCTTTATTTCTTTTTGCAATAATCCCAGTTTCTGATAAACTGTATCTGCAGAAAACAAATTCATTTTGCAAACAGTGATCGGTGTTTTACTATAAAATACTGCAGTAAAAAAACCTGTGCATTTAGGGGTTTTATTCCTTGTCTTAAGTGTACTATTCCCTCATTGGGCCATTCCTGAAAGGATTTATCTAAACACTGAGGTATTACCTCAGTATAGTAACAGTTTTCGCTATCCTTGGATTCTTTTTATAGGATCCTGTCTGCTGTGCATGCTCCTCTCAAGTGACAGTGCTGTTCTTCCACTTTCTTCGGTGAAAAGGGCCCTCAGCTTCCATATAAAATTTCCACTGTAGGTAAGAAGCTATAGCTTCCCATCCCTCCTTCAAAAAAAAGCTTTGTTGAAACTGACTAAAAGGGTCCACCTATCTCCAGAGTCAGAAAAGCAGCAAAATCACATAATCTGATTTCCTAGAAGGAAACCTGAGAAGGTTCCTAAACTCTCACACTTTATTGCTATCTTCCTCCTCAAGAGACTGTAGTAAATAAAATATGTACTTTGGCCAGTAAGGGAAGCACAGTTATCACTCCAGGCCTCCCTTAGCCTGGATCCTGTTGAATTATGCAGGGCTGGGAGCCAGGATCTGCTCTCTCACAGGAACACATTCAGTGTTCCTGCAGCCTAGCAGGCTTTGCCAACCTGACTGCCTTTTTTTATTTGAAATTACTGCCCTGTTGTTGTGTACATTCATCATCAGGCTTCTTGAACTTTCAGATTCTTATCAGTGCCAGATAAAAACTATGGTTTAAGTATAGAATTAGTTTGTTCTGGTATAACTCCTATGTCTCCAGTGCCCACATTTTAAAGTAGAAAAACTACACCTCTGTTAAAACCATCTACCTTTGAAAGAATTAGCGACACAAGATTTTCAGAAAATGAGATTACTGTGTTGGAACATCAATGCCATGTGAAGTTCCTAAATTTCTGAAGTAGTTTGGAAAGATGCACTTGGCTGCAAGAAAAGGCTTTGTCACAATGAATCTGTGTTACTAATCCTGAAACTATAACTCCAATATTATTCTTGTCACTTTCTTCAGACCTGAAGCACTAATTTTCCACATCAAAATGTTTTAATAGATGATGCATTACTAGAAAAGATGAAAGAATATAACTTGCATTAAAGAAAATTATATTTTAATAAACTTTTGATGATTACTCAAAACTACTTTTAAACAACTATCATATAAGATCTGTATCTGCTTGTTCTCTGAGTAACCGGGTTTATTGTTAAAGAATCATAGAATCATATCCATAATTCTCATACTGTGAGCAGCAGACTTTAACAAACATACAGGGAATATTCCCAACAACAACCAGATTTCCTTTTCCTCATCAATTCATGACTAAGTGGCCACATGGCATATACTGAGAATCAGTACAGCCTTAGTACTGTTCAGAAAGGACATGACCTGCAAATATTATTGATGCAATTGTTCTAGGCCTCATAGCTTTATCTAGAAATAATGAACTATAGAGTGTGCACCTTCTATTATACATGTTCAAATAAAAATACTAAAATCAATGCTAAATAAATTCAATAAAATTGCTTTTAGATTATAACATTTTCACATCAGAATTAAACAAAATAAACATATGGCTAATTAATCTTGTGAATTGTCATCAGAAAATAGTAAAAAGTCCCCTCAATAGGAAAAATTGGCTGGATCTCTTTTAAAGGTTTCAAAAGAGAATGACAAGAGATTTCTTTGTTTTTACACTCTACCTCAATCCCTCAAGCTTTGCAGTCTCCCTCCAGGCTCCTATCAAGGAATGTTGTTGAAATTAGTCCGTTTAAAAGATAGGTTGAGCCTTTTTCACATTGACTTATATAAAGCCATTTTTCTGTTTTATTAGTCACATTAGCATTCTATTGCCCTTTAAATGTCACAAGTTCAAGAGCATAGCTATACATATCCTGGAAATATTCCTGTTCGATGTAATAAAATAGACAGCTACAGTTACCTAGGACAGATAAGCTGACAGGGAAAAAAAAAAAAAAAAAAAAGAAAAAAAAAAAAAAAAAGGGAAACAAACAGGGCACAACAGCATGGAGGAAAAATAACTGGCAGTAAAGCCAGATTTTTTTTCCAGGGAAAGGAGGAGCAGAAGTGTTACTGGATGCAGAAACTCAGAAAGTCTTTTTTGCATTGTCTCTATCAAAACACATGAAACAGCCGATGAATGGTCCACCAGCTCTTGCTCACAGAAAAGAAGAAAAATGACACTACTCCCCTTAGATGTATTCCCTACCCTATTAGGTACCTCTGCAAAGCCACATTGTACATTGTGACTACTTTCATTTATTAGTGGAGATTTATTTCAAAGCACAAACCTGCAAAATTTCCTGGTTGTATGTTATCTAACCTAAAACATCAGGGTTATCAAGGGCAACATGAAGATCATGAACTGGACAGGTAGAGTTCCTGGAGATCAAGGCACTGGAGGTGATTAAAAAAAAAAAAAAAATTAAAAAAAAAAAGAAATTAGAAATTTGGAAGTGTGCTAAAGAGAAGATACAAAACAGTGAAAAAGAGTACAGTGAAAGCAAAGTAGTTACACTGTGAATGTCTCATTTTAGAACTCCACTATATGTTATTGGAGCTGCATTACGACTTCCCTGGTTTAAGCACTGCCTAAGACAAACAAGCCTGCAGCTATCAGCAATTTAGTGCTTAGAACAGGCTTGAAAATATCACCGGAATCCCCAAGTCCAGTTACCTACAAAGAAAAGCAATATACAGTGAAAGTTTTTCCCAAAACTGCAGTGAAAACATCTCCCCTACGTGTTACCATAGCTCAAGCTGCACTACCCACCAGTTACTGGCAAATACAAGGCTCATTATTGTGGATTTGTAGCATCTCCTGAAAAGGGCCACAGAAAGAAACAACTCTGCTCCTGTTGCCAAGTGTCATAGGACCCTACAATTACAACCATCTTGCTAGATAAATCTCTAAATCTGCCTTGTACAAAGGAGGGCAAACTCTTTCTCCCCTCTACTCCAAAAATCCCTGCCAAGCCCGTTAAGACTTACCTACGCCCACAAGGATGCACATAACATGAGGACTTACAAATCTACACATCTGCTCAGCAAGCACATTTTAAAACTGTGTTACAACCATGTCACGGCACCTGAACTGCATCCACACCAACCAGCTCGTGGTGGTTTCAGTGCTCCCCATCACCCTTTGAACAAATTAAAGACTATTCGCATTTTGTGAGGGTACCACAGGGACCAGTGATTCCCTGGTGGCTGGAGCTCCCATGGGGGTCCACTGGGGCAGAGCCCAGCCCTGTGGCACAGCTACTCCCTGAGCAGAGTTAGGTCTCCTGCTATCCTCATTCTTGCCAACAGCACTACAAGCCAAAACCTCAAAGGTAGCATTGGTGCAGCTTCTGCACCACCACCATGCAAGAGTTCCCCACTGAGACCCTTCAAGGATGGGGCACGCCTTGGCCCCCAAACGGGGCCATACACACAGACCTTTTGCTGTGGGAACTTCACCTGGAAGCTCTTCCAGAGGGGTAGAAGCTGTGAAGAGATCTGCCATGATACACGTGTTCAGAAATCTACACCTGTGGATGTAGCTGCCTTCTCCAGTGTGACTTGCATGATACCTGCTGTCAGGTCTACAGGGAAACAAACAACTGAATACCCAGATATAGATCTGGCAGCACAGGGAGGCCAGTAAAGGAGAGGGCAGTACATCCTGCTCCCAGCAACAACAATGCCTCCTCAAATGCAAGTGGGATCTTGTAATACTTGCTTAGCATTCTTACCTGGGCATTCAGCAAGTGGCTTGACACCACACTCCCGATGGCCACAGAGAGGCAGAGCCAGGGACCCTGTTGGGGGACACCACTCAGCTGCTGTGAGATGCCACACTGTGAGGACTTTGTGCACAGCAAACTTCCACATATGGCAACAGGCGAAGGAGAAACTCCTCTGCTATTGCTGCTGGAGGGCAGCCAATGCCAGCCACCCGTGGAGAAGGAACTTTGATGCACAAGACACAAGATGGGTGTTTTTTAATCAGAGGGCTCCTGATTAGCAAGTAAAAGCTGCAAACAATTGCATAAGAATGCTGAGGCATGGGGATCTTTGTGTGCCTGGCAAAGCCAAAGTAGTAATCCCTGGGAGAGTGAGTAAAAGCATCCACTCAGGGAAAGGGGTTTCTCTGACCCAGCAGGCACAAACCACCATGCCCAAATTTGGCTCTGGGAACAACTTCAGTGCTGTATTCAGACAGTGCAAGTGAGCAGACCATTTTGAAGCTATTGTGTGTCATCTTGTCACACTAAATATGGAGAAGTTCAAGGCTGAGAAACACAACTTGTAGTAATGTCTTCTGATTTAGACCGTAGGCATCTATTCCTGGTTTACATACAGCACAGAACACCTTAAAAAGTCTGACACAATCCTGAACAAAGACCTGGTCTCAGCTCTGTTGCATGTGTTATCTTCCTATGTATGTTTCAACTCCAACTCATGGGAAAATTGGATGCAACTGTCTTCTAAGAAATTACATAAATATTTGTCATGCATGCTGCCCCTTAGAAAGTTTGTTCTTTTTTCTTGAAGCTGGGATGGCTCTTCCCTTGCAATCTGTCAGGTTTGCAACTGGAGTACCACAGAATCACAGAATCCTAGGGGTTGGAAGGGACCTCGAAAGATCATCTAGTCCAACCGCCCCTGCCAGAGCAGGATGACCTAGAGTACATCACACAGGAACACATCCGGGCGGGTTTTGAATGTCTTCCAGCAAGGAATACTCCACAACCTCTCTGGGCAACCTGTTCCAGTGCTCTGTGACTCTCACAGTAAAGAAGTTCTTCCTGATATTCACATGGAACCTCCTATGCTCCAGTTTGCATCCATTGCCCCTTGTCCTGTTACTGGTCATCACTGAAAAAAGCCTGGCTCCATCGTCCTGACACTTGTCCTTAGCATATTTGTAAACACTGATGAGGTCACCCCTCAGTCTCCTTTTCTCCAAGCTAAAGAGACCCAGCTCCCTCAGCCTTTCTTCATAAAGGAGATGTTCCATTCCCTTAATAATCTGTACTGAAAATGTGCTCCTAGGAACTGTTAAACCCACTCATCAGGTGCAGTATCGCAATTCTGGTCAAAGCTGACTGTGCTTCTGGAACTGACAGCCCACACAATTCATCCTCTGTGACAGACACAGATTGCCTTCTTTGTGAGACCAGCTTCTTGCTCTGAACTAATGCACAAATCCCATACCTTTCACTCAACTTTATCCAGAAATTAAATCCTAAAGTGTCTTCCTGCAAACTCTGTTGACATTTCTTCCCTTCCTCTACTGTTTCAAAATGCAGAAAGAGGAATTTAGACAGAGCTACATTCAAGTATTCTTCCAAGCTATAGAAATCATGCATCATTTATGGTGCATGTTAAATCAATGTGCTCTGCAATGTCTACCATCTTGTTCCAGAATACTATTGTTCCACATATCAATTTTTACATTCTCATGGGAACAGGACTAAGCATTTCTGACAAAAACTTTTATCTCCCTCATTTACAGTAGTTGTTTCTTCTTTATCTAGTTTAAAAAGGTATTTTAAGCTTGTCCATAATGAGGTACACCAGGAAAACCAACAACACAAGACATAATGCATTTTCAAACTTTTCAAAAATTTGGGGGTTACATAACACTAAGATTTTTGGTGATGCTTTAGTTCAGCCATGTTTACATGACTTTTAGCTTTTGTTGGTTTGTACTTATGATGAAAAAGGTTCAAACTGTGGAAGCCTGATATTTGTATCTTTTCCAATGCCAGCAATTTTGTATTCCACTGCAATAATGCAGAAGTGGTCCTACCAACTCAGAGCAGACAACTACCTGGTCCAAAGTTCTGCTTCTACTATGGCTAGGGAAGAGGGTAAAATCAGAGAAAGCATGACTAGAAGTTTCATAAAGCCAGAACCCAGATCTGATGGTTGTTGGTTTTTTGTTGTTTTGGTTTTTCCCCAGATGCCAGCAATCAGAAAACAAGGTAACAAGAATTAATGCACTCTTTAAAGTGAACATTTTCAGGTCTCAATTTGTGTTTGAGCAGCATACTTTAGTGTAAAGAGTATGGTTGCTATGCCTACTTATCTTCTTCACAGATATAATCAAGGGTCTTCATTTTCTGCTCCACATAATGTAGACTTTCACCACTCACTATCCTCTTTCTGGGTCCAAGGAAATTAGTCACTTTTAGTCTTCTTTGTGCAATATCTGTTCTGATGTCTTCCCAAAAAGCAGACCACTTTTACAGAGAAAATGCCATTACCCAACCTTCCCCAAAATCAGCTTCCTAATCTGTTTTCTCCTGTGGGCCAGAACATTACGTGGAATAATTTCAGTGTTTCACGTCTGTCCCTCAATAAAACCTCATACTGCCCCATCCTTCTCCAGTCCACCACACTGCATTAGTTTCCTATGCAAGAAGATCCTTGGAAAGCAGACTAAACTGGGGGTAAAACTTTTTCTGGTCCTTACCTCTTTTACATGGCAAGCAAAGGTTGAAAGACAGGCTGATGCTCTAACACACGTCCCTGACTCCCTATCAGAGCAAAGAGTGCTAAAAGAGCTTGGTAGAAACAAAATAATTAAGCATGAACAGGAATGTGTTAGTTCACATTGCCTAAGCTTATGCAGCTGAAAGTCATCCCCACCATAAAAGCTCATCTTCAAAAGCTTTGTTACTCCTCGCTCAACAGAAAATTTGAAAAGTGGGCCAGGAATCCTATTTTCTTTTGTCTACTTGATATTTGCTGTTCAGAGATGTAACAAAAAAACTTGCTGTTATTGGAAACATTAAAAGGTTCCAATATCTCTGCTTCCACACTGCCACTGCAGAGTTCACAGCTTTGACATCATCTTCAGCTTCAAACCCTCTTCAGCTTCTTTAGGACAGGAACTTAATCCCTGAATTGCACATTTATTTTTTTTTACTTTTGTGGTTCCCAAGAATTTTGCAGGATTTTAGGTGCCTATGGGCCATGATACAGCCTGAGGATGGAATACAGCACTAGAAGCAGTAACCCATCACCTTTTGACAGTACAACTGACACAGGCAGCTGTGAGGAGAAGCAGCTTTTTCATTGCTTCTCCTTCATGCTACAACAACCACATTCAATCTTCCAAAATAAAGAAGATGGAAGAGCTTACATATGACCAGGAGGAGTTGATGGGCAGGGAGGAATAAAAAAGGCAAAAAAAAATAATAAAAAAAATAGCTGCTATTACAATCCCTAACATTTTGCAGCTGGCCATGATGCTGAATAGAAGTGCCACAGCAAAATCTACTTTTCCTGAACTTAAGAAGTAAAGACACTTGTGCATCCCAACTCAGACCTGAAGACATGGATTTCCTGGAATTGGGCATTTTGCCAGTCTGAATGTCTCCTCTGGGATCAGAGTGAGGCTTGTGAGAGCACTGGGGTAGACTGGGAGATGGGGGAAAAAGCAGGAGAAAAAATTCTCAGCTATTAAAAGACAAGATCTAATGCGATTCTTTTGTTCTTATGAAAAGAGCAAGTAAAAGCTGATGCACCCCCTAAGAAGGCAAGCACTGTCATCAATAACCTTCATGGATGATTTGTGCATGTTCATCACAACAGTCTCCTATGCTGCACTCTGGCAGAAGAAAGACTTGTCTGTTCATCATCACCCGGTGGCTTTAGTGGGACAAGACAAAGCATCTCCCTGCTTCCCTCTTCTTGCTCAGAAGCCAGGAGGGGCAGCCTCAGGAGCTGGCTCTGATTAGTACTGTAATATACTGGATATAACTAGGTCCTGTGTGCATCCCTGTCCTTGAATGGATGTAATGTCAGCTGTGATCGTGAGTTTATTATGCCAAACACATGGAGCTGGCCTGCAAAACAGGCTTTTTGCTTCACTGACACCACATGGAGAGACTACTTCTTTTTCAAGAATGACAGCCTGCAACTGTAGATCAGTGATCCTTAGCCAGAGTCAGGACCCTGTCTCCTCATTTGCACTGACCTAATATTGCAAAGTAACTAGGGAGCCAGATAATTAAGACTTCCCTACCCCATCCCACCCCATGCAAAAAAAATGCCCCTATCTCAGCAAGAGTCCTACATCACAGAGCAAGCAGCACACAAGAGGGGCTGTGGTGCCTTTACAGCTAGTAATTCTTTCCTTTCATTATGACTTTGGGGAATGGGGGTCTGTCTTCCAAACTGTAAGCTCCACAAATCCATCCTGCAAGAGATACATCCTTAGTTGATTAACAAAGCTGAGGGCATAAGAAGGACAAAGCTTACATCTACTGTGCCCTGAGCACACAGTAATGAAGAACCAAGTTTATAGGATCACATCTGCTTGCTGTTGCTGCAGTTACAAACTCTCCATAATAATGCCATATATTTGTCTCTTTGCAGAGACCACTTAGCAGGTTTCTCATAGCTCAGACAATGTTTAATGTCAGAAGCCTCGGGCATATGTGAGAATTCCTTTAAAGCCTTTTATGAAAGGTGAAAAAAATTACTTTCAAAGACTACTTTCTGCTCAAAAAATGGAAAATATTTTCTCATAGGATTTAGTAAGCACAATACTGACTAAGAATAGTGCCATGTGTGTATGTGAGACAGAGTGTGACAGCACAGGCAGAAAATTCTGTTTACACTGTTGTATAGAAGTCGTTCATTTTCATCACTGGCACACAAAGGGTAAAGATAATGAAGAAAGGTAGTTGAGAACTTGACATGAAATAGCTGTTATTTTTTGAGCATTTGGGATCTCTAATAAAAGAGATTTCAACATGATAGAGCTGTATAAAACTAATAGCAAGAGAATTCTCTGCATTTTGCTAATGGCACCAGACAGCTTTAAATATACAGGTCACTTGTAACTGATGGGCTCTTATTTCTTTTAATACAGCAAAACAAATCCCATGCATTCATAAAATCTACATTTCAATAAAGTCAGAACAAATTAAAATGAGCCTTTGCGGTCCTCCATCAGCTTTTCCCAATCCAATACTTCTTTCTTTATCCTCCCTTCTTTCAGAGATATGTTGTTTTTTTCCCCAAAGAAATCTAAATTGAGAGCTTAGAATATCCCGTATATTTGATTTTTTAAAAGTAATTGAAGTTTCAGGCAGTGAAGTCAAGGATACAAACATATCTGAAAATCATGACCAGCCTATTCTTTCAATATTAGAACCATATTTTTAAAGTCCTTCACATTGCTAAGCTGTGAATCTTGTTATATGCAGCCCTACACTTCAAGTAGCAAAAGGATGCAGAGTGACAATTTTCATACAAGAATTCCACAAACACAGTTGTTATTCTTAGAGAAATAGCAGGGCTTTTATTCTAAAATCCCTTAAAATGCATAACAGTGATGAAAAGAGAAACTCCTGGTCCTCATTATACCTTATTACTCATTCAACTGATATAGAAATGCACTCTCACAAATACTAGTGCCAAGTTCATTCAGAGGAATATTTTCACTCATAGTCACATAAACATCTTTCTCTTTGTACTCCTATTATTTTAGGCTTTGATTTTATGGACAACTTTAGGGCAAACAGTAATATGACCAACCCCAGCTTCAAATAAACTCCAGAATTTACATGTCAACAGATCCCTCTCCAGAACTTAATTCCTCCTCTTCAGAACCTGGCTAATAGGAAGTATATGTAAATTTGTTGAATTCGGTGGAAATAACATTTCAGCTCAGAACAGCCCCTCCAAGTACTAGGGCAGAGTTGAAGCTAGTTCAAAGACAGAGATCCTAAATAATCTTTCAATGTGATATTGAATGGGATCACACTCCTAAACCTGCACTTCTGCTACATTTCACCTAACGTAAAAGTTGAAGAAAAACAAAATGCTCATAAAACAGCTCTGCAGGGGAGGTTCAAGGCAATGAAGTTTTGAATAAAGGATGACATCCAGGCCTAAATAACATTCAGCAATTAAAACAGGTAAAGATTATCAAGCTATAGGGAATACTAGAATATACATATATAGCACTGCCATAATAAATTAATCAAACAGAACCTTCAAAGGCAATCCTCTCCACAAACAATTGTCTCCCTGGGGAACAGATTAAATAAAAAAAGGGAAGCAAAAAAATGCAACTCGTGACACAAATCATAGCGAATGACAGCAGATATTCTGAGTGAAACAGTTGTCCAAGAGCCTGCCTAAATCAGAGGCAAATCTCTACCTGAAGATCTGGCCAGAATAAACAGAATATTGCAGTTTGAACTACTAGCATGACACACCACCTTTTCATTTGTATTAATCACAGCATTTTTTTGGACCCACACATGAAGGAATACATTTTATTCTGCAAGTGGAGTGGCAGACCCAACATGAAATATTTAATCTTAATTTTCTCTGAGAGAAAAGTCAAGATCATTTGTTAGATCAGCATCTCTTACATTGAAAATTCTGCTGCCATGGTACATGCTATTTGGAAACACAATAAGAACAAGAAACAAAAAACCCCAAATATACAACAACAACCATTAAAAAACCCAAACCTGATGAGGAGAACGGCCCATCTTCTCCCCCCCACATTTATAATGCAGCATTTGTGCTACATTTAAACAAACTACAGCTACTGAAGAGGCTTTTTGAAGATGGAGCCTGAACATAAATCTGACCTGAGAGTTTGATCACCTGAAGATAGGCTTAGTATCTTATCACACTGAAATGCACTCAATTTCTAAAAGCAAAAATGTAGGCATTAAAGATGTTAAGAAACTAGATGTTCCAAGGGCAGATTGAAAGCTTAGCCTAAGAACAAGTAAATAACAAGACTTCAACTTAAGTAGCTTCACCAAAGTAGCTCTATATTTAGAGACTTCCAAAACTTTCCAAGTTTTCAGGAAAAAATACATTATATTATGAAATGCTGGTCATTGTTCAATAAAGATGATACCATATAAAGATCTTGCCTGAAGGAATAATTTGCAAAAATGTCAGACACTGGAGATTTGGATCACCAGCTGGTAAGCTGAGCTTCATTAGTGTCCCTCTCTTCACTACCGCCAATTCTCAGAAACTGGTCAAAATGTATGTTCCAGAAATTGCTTGAAGCCTTTGTGTCCTTAGGAATGGTGCTTTATCCACCTGCAGCTGATTTAAGACCTATTTATACACAGATACTATGATACAGCTACTTCTAGCAGAAGAGAAAGCACAATTTTTCGAGGTAGCAAATGAGACTAAATAGTGATAAGGATGAAAAAAATTACTTTTCCTGACCTTTTGTGCAGATATAACTGTCTTAATGGTTTCACAGTTTGTGACAGATTGCTTAGAAATACTTAATCCCCGATTCCTTTACAATCACAAGGGGAAACAGCTTCCCAGGTTTACTGAAGAATTTTCTAATGGTACAAAGGAGTGGAAAAAATAATAATAAAAAATAAAATAAAAAAAGAGAGGGGAAAAGGAAATCATGCAATAGTATAGTAACCCAAATAACTAAGTGATAAGAAGAGGCCTGGCTGGTTAAATAATGAGCAGCTATAAAAGCACCTGGAGGGGCAGTTAGTTGCAGAAGTCTGACTGAGGAAGGGAAGTGTAGAAAAATGAAGAAGGATAGAACTTATAAAAAAAAATAAAAATGCTGGAATACAGTATAGTGAATTTCTGTAAGAACTTACAAAGTGTATTTCTGGCCTCTCTGATGTCATTTCTAGGACCAACTAAAGATCAAGCTCATCATTACATACAAAATGACACTATTTTTAACAGTTATTGAGTTACAGCTCTTTGCCTTTCTCTGTAATGGGCACCTGAGAAATAAAATGCTCTTTCTGTCCAGAAATAGCTCTTACACAGTTAACACTGTAGAGCCACCCACCTTATCCAGCTTTTTGATCCCCAGCCAACATTGAGTCCAAAGATTGCCCATTCAGCAGTCTGAAGGAGGACTGCAGGTATTTTCTGTAGCAAAAGGTACTGTTCAAGATGAAAGGTCTGGGGGATCTTTTGGGAAGAGAAAAAAATTAATGAAGCAGAGATTTAGGAAGTTAGAATTCTTGCATTGAGTCCAAATTAGTATTATGGCCCTCAATGGTGTATATTACTAATAGAAAAAAAAAAAAAAAAAGAGAAAAAAAAAAAAAAAAA
>NW_009953649.1:7093908-7112066 GCF_000747805.2 Chaetura pelagica
AAAAAAAAAAAAAAAAAGAAAAAAAAAAAAAAAAAAAAAAGATGTCTACTGCATTGGTGGTTTATTGGTGGTTTAACTATTTAATTTCACTAATTAAATTTCCTCATGTCTAGTATGTTTTGTGCATTATTGTAATTATCAAGTGAAATTAATTCACAGACTTCTTTCACCTCCAGCATTTACTCCATGTCTGTACTGATGTGATTATCTTATACTGTGCTCCTTTTCTTCCATGACTATTGTTATATATTTACCTTGAAAGCAACAGTGAGCATCATCCTCTAGATGAAAAAAAATTATGAATAACAAAAAAGCCTAAACATTGACAAAATGTCCACACTTATCTTAATGGGCAGTAAAATACTTTTTAGCCCTGGCAGGTGTTATTTTTAATACAGAGCCAACTGTTAGCAAGAGTTCAATATACCAGCCAGACTTTTAATATCCAAGGTAGCATCACAGAATATGTCAACATTGAATAAGTAGAGATACAGAGCAGATGAAGGGCTGGGTTTCTCAGAGGGTACCATGTAGGTTGAAGGAGGAGTCAGCTGACCTTGCCTGAAACATGGTCTAGAATTTAAAGATGAAAATTCTCTAACTTGGCTGAAACTATAAACCCATGAAGATTACTTAGAACGTCTCACATATGAAATCTAGTTTGGTTGGAAAGTGCAATATAGAATAATTTTAGTTTCAAGTGTAGATAGACAGCAGACACAGACTGACCCCACATGATGTCATCTTAAGCAACAAAATTTAAGAGAAAGGAAGAAGGTAGGCTGTGGAGGAGAAAGTATTAATTATTTAGGATTTTGTTTTCCTAAGCACTGATACACATATCAAGGCCTTGATTCCCAGAAAGTGACTAGACATTAATTGCAGATGGGAAGTAGAGAATAAACATCCATTTTGTTTCTTTTGCTTTCCTTTCACACACAGCTTTTGCCTTATTTTTGTTTGTTTGTTTTTGTTTTGTTATTAAATTGCCTTTATCTCAACCCACGGGGTTTTTTTAATCTTATTTTCTCTCCCTGTCCTTCTGAGGAGAAGCAGTGAGAGAGCAGCTTAGCGGGCACCTAGCAGCCAGCACAGTTAACTCAGCACAGTTCGTTTTGGTGTTCAATGTGGATGCCCAATTCCAAAGAGACCAATGTAACAAAAGGTCATGGTTTCAGGCAATATGGACAAAAAATGTATGTAGATCAACTATTTAAAAGAGTATGACTGCATAATACATGTATTTTTATTTATGAAAATATTTCAGTCTCTCTCCCTTGACTTCACACATTCCTTCTCTTTTGTAATAGCAGAAAGAGAAGTTCTGCTTTACGCAGGCAAGACTCAGGAACAAGTGACTTTGCCAGGAAGAAACAGTAAAGTGTGCAGCATTTAAATACAATTGTATCCTGAAAAGTGACTTTAAGTATGTCATGGAGCTCCGAGCATAATACGCCCTGTTTATTGAGTACCAGACTTCCTCAGCTGTTTACTCTGTCAGACCTGAAATGCATTTTGAGTTCTCCTTTAGCAGACCTCCATCTGTTCTGTAAGAAATGCTTTGTTCCAGCCCACAGCTGAACTGTGCAGCCCCAACAGCATCCTCTGAGAATTGATATTTGGTGTGGATGCAGGTAATTCTTTTGGGGTTAACATTGGCTTTGCATAATTAGCGGTTAAACCAATATACTTTTTGTGTGAACTGTGGCTCCGGAGAATTATCATACAATTTAGATCTGTAGGCTCTGATGTGTTTTTTGTTGCTGTTTTGTTGGGTTTTTTTCTGTTTTGGTTTGGTTTTTAATTAAGTAGATACACTAGCAAGCTTCACTGTTTCTGTGAGAAAATGCAGCGTACATTGCTCTCAAGACCTATACATCTCTGCTTGCAAGATAATGACCCTAAAAATTATTCCACAATGGTGCTTGAGAATTAGAGAGCAAGACCTAAGAATCTGTTATTTAAGTAGCTCTGATTAATTCTGCCACTCACAAAGATGAAGCCTCACTCAAGAATGTCCAGCTCAGTGTAACTTTAAGCATAATCACTAGAATCAATGGATGTAAATGCTCCTCTATAGTATGGATGTTTGTCCACATTGGTGTTTGCATATTTAAACACTAGCTATAGTGCTGTGGTAAATACATACAGCAGTATGGGAGGAAAGTGAGACAAATGCAAAGATACAAGATTAATGTTCTTCATGGAAGAAACACTTTTTTCTTCACACTGAAATCTCAAAGAACCAACAACGAGTATTGTGCAGCAGTCAGCTTTTATAAAATAGCCATAGACTACAAAGCCTAGGAGGGCAATTTTAAAAATAAACAAACATAATTGTATAAAACAATTCAAAATTACACTTTAGAGAGGGAAAAAGGGATTCTTTCATCTTGTCAAAGGCTGCTATTGGAGCATTACCATTTGTGCTTGACTAGTCCAAGCATGCAATCAATATATATATTTTTTTTCCTATAGTTATTAAGTGTTCTCAGAAAAGAATCTTCAATCCCAGTTGTTTGGGCTCAAAATATTAGAACAGTGATAAAGCAAATAGTTTGAACACCAAAATGCTATTCTCAAAATAGGAAAAAGAAAATTCTAGATATACAGAACATTCAACAACCGTTGTTAAAAGGGGAAGTGTTGTTTTGAGCAAATGATATCTGTAAAGCATTTGATTGTGTAACATTATTCACTTAAGCCTTAATACAACAAACCTGGAACAATGAAACATGATTTCAGATAAATACTCTCCTTCCTCTGCCCCTTAATAACTGTGTATCTTTTCCTCTTGCCACTTCTGTAGTTACCTACACAGATTTAAGCAGATGTAATACAGTATATTTCCAAGCAGAATATCAGATCTAAAGGGATAGGATTTTTAAGCCCAGAAGCTAAATGTGATTTTAAGCAACAGAGTTTCTATCTCACATTCACAGACTATGCTATTCAGTCAGTAATGAAATATCAACATAAATTCACTCAGCTGTGGAGCAAAGAAGCCTTATAAACAAGCAGCAAAGCCCTTTCTAGAGGGGTGAACTACACATGAATTTAGAATTAACTCCATGTCATTAGCAGAAAAGCATACAGGTGATCAAAGTTCAAGAGTAAACTTGCCAGGCTACTGAAAGGCTCACTAATTACTTTTTTTATTTCACATTTCTGCAATGTACACACCTGCTCTGCAAAGGTGGATCCAGTTTGGCTACAACCAACATCCGTGCTCACACCATGTTAATATCACTCTAAATCTTGTTTAGCAAGTGTAGAGGTACTAGAGACCAGTACTGGAGACAAGGAGACAAAGTAGACACCTGGAGGCAAGGTACTGAAATTCCTGCTTTTGGTTGAACATTTGTCTTCCAAAGCAAAAGTAGGAAGTTGCAATTGGCAGCCAATCTATCCTAATATATCAGTTTTGAAGACCAAGCCAAATAAATTAATCAATAACCTTGTACCCTTTGTGGCAAACCGTTGGGAAAATATTCCCTACAAATGTTTCAATTCTATGTTAACCATGAGACCAAGAATTGCCATGCAGCAGCACTAATTAAAGTTATTCTGAAGGTTAGTTTGGGGATGAGGGAAAGGGCATGAAACCCTATGGAGATAGTATAATACTTGCCCTAACAATTTGTACTCTGGAGCTCTGACTGATGGAGAAATGGGGAAACAGAAATCAAACACGGAAACAGAAAGATCTCCCTGAGTTGTCTGAGGAAAAAAGAGAGAGCTATACAGGGTGCAAGTTTCGGTTGACTGAAGAAAGATTTCAGGGCCTCAACAGCAGTGGCAGTGCAAAGAACAATGTGGACAAGTGACCTCCACAAATTTGAGCTATTCTGCATGAGAAAATTAGTCAGACTCTCAAAAAGACTTCCCTTCTGCCCCCTATTAGGTGAACGAGGAGGACAGGGCTGATGCCCAGTATCCACCACAGCACCAAGCACTGCAGGACCCTCATGTAGCTGCAACTGCTAAAATGAAAGTAGAAATGAGATCTCTTTGAAATCCCAGACAAGAAGTTCACACTGGAGCTAGGCTGTGAAGCCACTGAGAGTCAGCAGAAAAGTTCAGACCCACATTGAGTCTACAGTAACACACAAACACCAGAAGATGGGCACAAAAGGTGCCCAGCAAATAGAAAATGGGGCTGGGGCGTTTTGGACTGGTCTACTTGTACTCATAAAGGCATCAGCAGAGTCTTTTCCCTGAAATAAATAAATAAATCTGGAAACAGGAAGTGTTAAAAACGTCTCTGGTTTCATCACTTTGGAATATGTCCTATCTCTGGCCAGATGGGATTCACTGGAGAGTGCTGAGGGAGCTGGCAGAGGAGCTTGCCAAGCTGTTCATCATCATCGATCAGCAGTCCTGGTTAACAGGGATAGTGCCAGATGACTGGAGGCTTGCCAACATGACACCCATCTACAAAAAGGGCTGAAAGGAGGATCTGGGGAACTACAGGCCTGTCAGCCTGACCTTGGTACAGGGCAAGATTATGAAATGGTTCATCTTGTGTGCACTTACACAGTAAGTGCAGGATAATGGTGAGATCAAGCCCAGCCAGTATGGATTCATGAAAGGCAGGTCCTGCTTGACCACTCTGATCTCCTTCTATGACCATGTGACCTACCTTTTACATAAGAAGAAGGCTGTGGACATTGTCTTCCTGGACTTTAGTAAAGCCTTTGACACCATTTCCCTCAGCATTCTCCATAAGAAACTTGCGGTCCGTGGCATGGACAGTTGGATTCTTTGGTGGATTAAAAACCAGCTGGATGGCTGGGCCCAAAGTGTCGTCATAAATGGAGTTAAATCCAGCTGGAGGCCAGTCACAAGTGCCGTCCACCACGGCTTAGTATTACCAATTCTGTTTAATATTTTTATGAAATATTTGGATGAGGGGATCAAGTGCACCCTCAGCAAATTTTCAGATTACACTAAACTGAGTGGGAATGCTGATCTGCTTGAGGGTAGGAAGGCACTGCAGAGAGAACTGGACAAGTTAGATCAATGGGCTGAGGTCAACAGGATGAAGTTTAACAAGACCAAGTGCCAGGTCCTACACTTTGGTCACAATAACCCCAAGCAATGCTACTGGGCTCTAAGTCCAGATGGAAAACAGTGACAAGTGCTGTCCCTCAGGGGTCAGAGCTGGGCCCAGTGTTGTTAAATATCTTCATTAATAATATTGACAATGGCATTGAGAGCACCCTCAGCAAGTTTTCTGATGACACCAAGCTGGGTGGTGCGGTCGATATGCCAGAGGGACAGGATGCCATCCAGAGGGACCTGGACAAGCTGGAGAAGTGGGCCCAGGTGAACCTCATAAGGTTCAACAAAAACCAAGTGCAGAGTCCTGCCCCTGGGCTGAGGTAACCCAAGACAGGAATACAGGCTGGGGGAGGTCACACTTGAGAGGAGCCCTGTGGAAAAGGATCTGGGGGTACTAGTGGATCAAAAGCTGGACATGAGTCACCAATGTGCAATTGCAGCCCAGAAGGCCGACTCCATCCTGGGCTGTATCAAAAGAAGTGTGGCCAGGAGACCAGGAGAGGTGATTCTGCCCCTCTACTCTGCCCTAGTGAGACCTCACCTAGAACACTGCATCCAGCCCTGGTGCCCCCAGCACAAGAAAGATGTGGACCTGTTGGAACGTGTCCAGAGAAGGGCCATGAAAATGATCTGAGGGCTGGAGCACCTCTCTTATGAGGACAGGCTGAGGGAGTTGGTGTTGTTCAGTCTGAAAAAGAGACAGCTCCAGGGGGTCCTCATAGTGGCCTTCCAGTACCTGAAGGGGCCTAGAGGAAAGCTGGGAAGGGACTTTTTACAGGGGCTTGCAATGAGAGGACGAGGGGTAATGGTTTTAAGCTGAAAGAAGAGACATTTAGGTTAGAGATCAGGCGTAAATTCCTCAGTGTAAGGGTGGTGAGACACTGGAACAGGCTGCCCAGAGATGTTGTGGGGGCTTCATCCCTGGAGGTCTTCAAGGGAATGTGGATGGGGCTCTGAGCAGCCTGTTCTAATGGAAGGTGTCCTTGCCCATGCAGAGGATTTGGAACTCAATGATCTTTAAAAGTCCCTTCCAACTAAAAAAATTCTGTGTGATTCTGTGTAAAAAGCTATCCAGCAAAAAGTGGGCTGGCTTGGGAGGACTAGATTAGGAAACAAGGATCTCTGTTGATACGTGAAGTCTACTGAATGCTCATTACCTGCTAGATCTGTGGACTGAAAGGAAATACACTGGCTTTCTAAGTTTCTGTATTCCAAAGCCAACCCCACATCATTTCAGTTCAGGTGGAATCTCTGGGTGTAAAAGGCTTATTGCTTCACTGTCCAAGTCATGTCATTATGAAATCTCTTTCTACACACAGACTTTTCAAAGCATTCATCAAATGCACAATAAGTATCAGATTTAGTATCTAACTCAATTAGTTATTAATCAGTGGAGAAGGCTTTTCCAATCAAAACCCTTTGTCCATCTCTTCCTACAGTGAGCTTAATGGGCTACTTTTCCTTCCAGCTCCTCCCACTACCACTTCATCCTAACCCCTAGCAGAGCTGCTGGCAACACTAGCATGGAGAGCTCTGAAGATTATGACATCTGGGAAAATCTGAAAAGCAGAGGGAGATGGAAATATTTAACAACAGCAGCTGCATCCCATTCAGCTGACTTGTCAAAGTACATCCTGATTGGAATAATTTACATCTCAGCCTCTGAACACTGGAGGGAAAACAAGGTGTTTACAACATAACACCTAGTTGGATCAATTCCAAACTGTGACATATGTCACACAAAGTTGCCTTGATGGAGCTAGGCACAGGTTTCTTTCCAAAGCTGGAATGAGCACATTAGCATTAAAATGGTGATCTTCATTTTGAATGACAGCATCATCACATTAGCACATAATCAACATAACCTTGTACAGAAATCATAGAACCATAGAATCATAGAATAATAGGGGTTGGAAGAGACCTCAAAAGATCATCTAGTCCAACCCCTTCTGCCAGAGCAGGGTCACCTAGAGTACATCACATAGGAACGCATCCAGGTGGGTTTTGAATGTCTCCAGTGAAGGAGACTCCACAACCTCCCCGGGCAGCCTGTTCCAGTGCTCTGTCACTCTCACAGTAAAAATTTTTTTCCGGATATTCACCTTGAACCTATGCTCCAATTTGCACCCATTACCCCTAAATGCAAGATTGTGTTGATGTAAGAAGAGGATACATCTTAAGAAAATGTGTTATTATTTTTAAACTGAATAAAGCCTACAGGACATCATCAAATTCCCCAGATAAGATACCAGGTTTTATCTCAATTTCTATAACATGGCCACTTTTTAACGGAATGGCTTTTGGAAAACAAACAAACTAAAAGTTAAAATATAAAATCTCCCATTGGTACTAAGAGGAGTTCAAAGCCAGACTCTGGATCCCAGTAGCTTTAGTAAAATCCAGCTGCAGGCTTTTAATGCAAGTTTCTCTTCCCCTCTCTTCCAAGCGACAAGCGAATTTTGCGAATTGCCAAACCAAGACCAAAAGTAGACTGGCAGTTAAAGCCAGAGGCAGCCATGGCCATGCCACATGAATTCACCAGAATAGAGCTCAATGCAGACTTCTTGTGTCTTTCTTAGCCATGTGTTGGTCCTCTGCTGATCAGGAAAAAGGTAGAGTCCTCATGAATGTACAACATACATCTATGCCACATGGACAGAAGGGCCAACAGGACCCTGAGACAAACAGGTCTTACATATCTCCAATTCTTGTTTTTAGGACTAGAGTATTAAACATAACAAACTTAGTCAAGTCAAGTTTAATGGTCTCTGCACAAGTTGCCTCTGCTTTGCACACAGACCTCAGTCATGATCAGTAAAGAAATTTAAATAAATAACTCTTGTGACAGCACTACAAACATACATCCTTTTTCTTCTTTCATGCAATAAGAATTTAGACAGTGCATACTTCAGGTATTTTACAGTCATACCGAATCTGCATCTGCCCCAAGAGAAAAATACCAGTTCTAGCGACAGATAACTTAAAAGTTGGAACAGAGAGTGATGAATGTCATGGAGTCTTCATTTCACTAGATTTATAGCACACCAGGCTACAATTATAGCATTAATCAAATGTGATATAACAAAACAAAGGATCAGGTCCTAACCCCAAGTTACAGGAATTCATACATATTTAACCAACGACATAAGCCAACACTCAAGATTAATGTTCCTTCTTCCCTATGCCCTCATAAGACAATTCTTTGGCAACTTTGGGGCCCAAATCAAATTTGCTGGAACACGTGTACAAAGGTGACATTAAGCAAATGCAAATTAGTAACACCAAAAAAAAAAAAAAAAGGTGTTTTTTTTTTAATTTCAGGTTATTTATCACTTAGCCTTCTAATTGTAGAATTTTAAACTAATAATTATTTGTTCCAGGATGACAGCTTGCACACAGTCCAGATTCCTCAGTTTTGATGGGCAGCTAATGGTTGAGACTATCACCTTTCAGCACTGCACAGCCCAGCTGGCTGCTCTCCCCAGCACTCTGCCCAATAAGTGGTTAAGATTACCAAAAAAATGAGTGGTTTTGTGCTTACTCAGTGCCCAGGAGGCAGTCTCTCGTAAGCAGGGATAGTTTTGTTACCTATCCTTTCAATCCCTAGCTCAATTATTGCAGAATGGAAAATTCCTTTCAGTTTACCACATCAAATAGCAGGCTATGGCAATTACCCTCCTATCTCCCCCAGTCCCATGTCACTCAGATCAGCTTGATAGGGAACCTCCCATCCTCTTTCTGGACCCCAACCATCATCAAAAGTACAAACAGACTCCCTGACCTAACCCTTCTTCTTCACCTTCATCCCTGTGTGGCTTGCTTCATTTACAGATAGAAAACTGAATAAATGTATTGAGCTGTCTGCATTTAAGCAGAAAATGACACTGATTGTCACTAAATATAATGAGTGGCGTATGTATGGTTCATTGGAACCACATGCTCAAATTAGCTTGTCAGAATTTCACTGTACCCTGCTGCCAGCCGGTCAAGTGACACAATTAGCTCAAGAGAATAAAGAAAAGGCTTGTCAAAGCCATCAAGGCTTTCCACTTGCTCAAGTCCCATCCCTTTGCTCACTGCCTTTATTAAATCTAAACGCATTTTGTTTTTGCAGCTAGGTAGATGCTGTCTCTTTGTTCACTTTTCCTCAACTCCCTCAACACCACCACTTTCGTACTTAAACCCATCAAATCTGTGAAGAGGAAAATGAAGCAGTTTCTTTAAAGGCCCCTAAATTCTAGTTTTCTTGCAGTGAAAAAAATGTTTACCCATACCTAAAACTTTATCAGTGGTTCAACTTTGCTTTTCCTGCAGAACACTAAGAATAATAGAATATTATTATTTTAGAAGCAATAGAATAATACTGGATTTAGAAACTGCAAAAGCAGAGGCTTCAAGCAGAAAAGCTGTCTTCCCTATAATTCTTTCTTTCCCCACAAGTGCACAGAGAGGCACAGCATTTCTTGTCACAGATGTCTCCGAGACCAGCAAGAAAAAAAATTAAAAAATAAAAAAAGTGAAATCAAGCTCAGAATTGCTATCTGTTGCCTCAAGGGCAATGTAAACCACAAACTCACTAATCCCAAGCACGTCCAAAACTGACTCCAAAGCTGGCAACTCCAATCTACAGTTGGATCTATGAAGCAAGCAGCCTGTTCACATCACTCCTTAGCAACAGCACTTGCATCTTTTCCCTCTCAGCAAGGACCCCTTCTCAGCTCTTTCTCAGCTCTCAGCCCCTTTTGCCCTGACTCCACACCACACTCTTTGTAATGCAGAAGACTCTGTAATGATACCAGCTCATCTTCAAAGAGAAAAGAAAAAAAACTACTTAAAATTATGGGATTATATATCCCCTAGTCAATATTTCAGTAGTTTCTCTTCTCTGACCATGAAAATACTAATTTGTGTCACTTCTTATAAATAAAAATAATTAAAGTGATCCATGATCTCTTCTATAGCCATGCTGCTAGTGTTGCAAAAGAAGACAAATGACACTCACTGCTGATTGCAGAGTTAAGAGCACTTGTTGAAGTCCTTTGGAAGTGGCCCCGAGCTTCCTTGTGTCTCCACAGGTGAGTAAGGAAGGGATACTTGTGTTCTGCTTTTTCTGTGCCAGTGGGATCACAATCCAGCAATGTTAGTTTCTATACTAGCCTTGCAACTTGGGAGCAGACACTTTCCAGCCCATTACACACCTCATAGAACACTTTTCCCAAGGCTTATGCACATATCACTGTTTTCCTGAATAGTTTCCTTTGAACACTCTAAATTTGGCAGCTGCTCTTGGGAGGTGATGGCCTCATTGATGGCCTCTCATGACAAATCTTGTGTGCTAATCTTTTCCTTCTAATACATTCTCTTTTTACAAGCCTATACAAGCCTTCAATACTGGTCTAATATAAGTCTACTTTTGTGGCTGTTACCATCTCAGTGGTGCCCAGTGACAGGACAAGGGGCAATGCTCATCAACTGGAACATAGGAAAAGAGGCTATTTCTTTACTTTAAACATGACAGAGCACTGGAACAGGCTGCCCAGAAAGGGGAGTCTCCTGCTTTGGAGACATTTCAAACACAGCTGAAAGTGTTCCTGTGGGATCTGCTCTAGGTGATCCTGTTCTAGGAGGGGTTGGACAAGATGATCTCCAGAGGTCCCTTCTAATCTCAGCTCTTACAGGAAAGGTTTACACCTCATGTCCTCTACACAACTCTTGCCTGAATGCTGTATTTACTTTTTTATTAGACAATTTAGCAAGTCCTTTTCTGTGATGCTGACTGGGATTGCCTTTGGAATTTAATTTTGTTGTTATTACATAAGAAGGTTTTATCCGTATTCCTCCACCAAATAAGTATTTTTCACAAAGGTGATATCTCCAAGGACAGTCCACCCCATCTAGCATGTGGGATTATTTAATTCAAGGCTTCACTTGAAGGAAGGGAACAAATGAATTGATGAAACATCTAGGACTCTTCCCATGCTTCCAAGGTGTCTGCAGGGGAGAAAAAGATAAACAGTAAAGAAACAAAGAAGGGAAATTAAGAGAAGGGTTGTGTGAAATTTTCAGGAAGTAATGAAATAGGGGCTTCCAGTATCTTAACAGTGCTTGGGATACTTAGGCTCCTTGATGGTATCATTACTTGACAGCAGTGTCTGTCAGACAGAGTCTGCATGTCACCAAAGGAGAAGGTGAGTGAATTAACTGACAAGGCAGCAGTCACCTCTGGTAGGACTTCTGTTCCATTCAGATGTCATTGCTTTGCACTTGAAATATTTTCACCCAAAGATATAACATTGGGTCTTTGGTAAGAACAAGACTCATAGACAATACTATAAGAATATGTCGGTTAGCACAATGTGTTCTATCCCTGCAATGCTTAAATTAGAACAAATATCTCTGCACTTTAACATATAAGAGTTGCTCAGCTTAAAGGCTTCCCCTTTGACTTTGCTCTTAAACAGCTTAATATTTGCCAAGTGCAGCATGTCTTTCAGGAACTAAAATTCAAGAAGCCATTAGGACACTTGCTCCAGTGAACACTTTTAAATGTTAGTCAAGCCAAAACAGCCTTCACTGCTTCTGTAGTTATGCATGAAAATGCAGGTCTGGGGGATACAGCCTTCTTTAACTGACATAATACCTCCCAAATCCTCTTCTGTATACTTTTTAGGTGATACAAAATAGCTCATGCTCATTTGTAACATAAAAGATTGCTCATGACCTTTCCTCATGAATCTTATGAGATGTCTAAGGATCCATAAGTCTAATCAAGGCAGCACGTTAAGCCCACTGTATGGATGGTTTGCTGAAGCTTCAATCAAGGTCTGCTAAACAAAAAAAAATTCAGTAGCACAGAGTAAGAAACAAAAGAGCATAACTAGTACACTAACACTTAAATATTAATGAGAAAAGCCTGGAACAGGGAAACATTTAAAATAAATGTTCTTGGTGGTATTATTAAATGTTAAACTTTATGCATACTGAATAATTTTATAGAATGATAAAATGGCTTCTTCTGTAGCCTAGGAGATGCATAATTAATATATTTTTTCTAGCCATCAGTGTTTAATTTTTAAAGAGTTTGACTAACATTTAGATGGCAAAAGTATAAAAGTCCTTTGAAAAAGCTTAACACTTTTATGAGGAACATGACTGAGATACATCATTTTTGTTAGCTATGTTTTATTATAATTTATTTTAAAATAGCACCTACTGGTCTCTTTGGGCCTTTCTGAAACTTGGGATAAGGAAAGAGCTGCTTTTTTTTTTTTTTTTAACCTCCCATAGTTCTTGAATATATTACAGAAGTATTTTCTGGCTGCACTGACAGACAAGTGCAAGCAAGAGCCAAATAAATATTGGAAACCAACTAAAAAATAATTTGAATTTTTATGTTAAAGTTGTCTTTCTATTTGATATCAGCCAAAATCAAGACTTTTAATAATAGTTAACAATTTTCACTACAGATTTCAGTTTATAGACCTATATTCTGTATATTGTATAAATACATCCCACATAAAAAAATCAAACATAAGTTTATGAAGAGAGTTGTCAAAGACCACATGAAATTGCAAGGCCAGGAAGGCAACCCAGAGAAGCGGTGCCTGTTATAACAGGATGCATGGGAGAATCCTGGACACTCAGCACAGAAGGGCAGAAGTAATCTCTGTAGGGCAAGCACTGAACACACAGTTGAGTGACACTACTTCTTGCATCACACAGCAAAAAGAAGTCCTTCTATCTCTATATCATCATGGCACACACCTATTTTAAATACCTATCATAGAACCACACTAACATTTAGGCTGGATCATCAAGTCCAACCATTAATCCAGCACTGCCAAGTCCACCATTAAATCATATTGCTGAGCACTACATCTACACATTTTTTAAATACCTTCATGGAAGGGGAATCAATCACTTCCCTGGACAGTCAGTTCCAGTGCCTGAAAACCCTTTTGGTGAAGAAATTTTCCTAAAATGCAACCTCAACCTCCCCTGAAACAACTTGAGACCATTTATTCCCATTCTATTCCTTGTTACTTGGGAGAAGAGACCAACATTCAGCTCACTGTAGCCTCCTTTCAGGTAGTTGTAGAGAGTGACAAGGTTTCCCCTCTACCTTCTTTTATCCAGATTACATGAGAGCTGTACTGACATAGTTAATATTACAACACAACTAGTGTATCATTGCCTTTCTGGTTCTTAATATATCCTAAAAACATTGAGCAAAATGAAATTGCTAGATACACTGTTCTTCAATAGCTGTGGTACATACGTCTTATCCTGTCTTCTCACACCAGCCTGCAGATCATACACAACAGCCCACAGAGTGGGCACCCGAGCAAACAGTCAATTAAGCACTATGTTAACTACAAGCAGCTTGTTTCACTGAAAGCAATGTAGGCTCCAAACAGGTAAAAGATCACACTGTCTTTGTGATGAGAACTTGTAACCAGATTTATTTATTTCTTTTTTTTTACAGTGCCACAAGTGTACCCTGATACACCCTACCTGGCAGGATGGTGCTATTGGAGGGAGGCTTGAATGTCCTCCTGCACAGTTTTCCTACTGGCAGAACCTTCCCAGTTGTGGCCTGCCTTATCTCATAGCTCCCTACACTAGCACAGCCATCTGAAGGAAGTTCTGGGGAGAAAAACTAAAACTTCCCCAATAGGGTGGTGAGGAGAAAATGCAAAACAACAACTAAGAAAAATTAAATGTATTTGATATAAGTGGTCAATACAGGCTGCCCCACTCTTTGGCTGACACTAGAAGTACTTCTGCCTAATAACAATTAGTAGACTAATTAATGCAGCCTATTTAGAAAAAGCCTAGGATAGTAAACACATGGAAAAATAAAAATAAGAAGTCTGTGTGCTTTTAGTACATGTAGCAAAACTATTTTATCCACAGAACTCTAAGGCACTAGGTATCAAATAAAGCTAATCACCACACAGTGAGTTTCATCTGTAATATAGTTTATAAATACCATTTCATCACTGATGATAACATTTTACACTTCCATAACCACAGCCCACACAAGTCTCTGATAATAGAAATTTGCAAATCAACTCCCTCAATCTCTTAACTGAAAAGTGTAATACAGCAATAAGACCTTTTTTAAAAGAAGCTGAAAGTATTCCTCATCATAAGCAATAATAAGAAGGAACACATCCCCCCAAAAAAGACCTCACCAAACCCCAGTTTCTATAGAACTGCCAGGAAGTCTCAGGGAATACTCACTGGGTTGTGTGACTCCAGGACAAAATTCACCTGCCATCACAGAATTTTGCATACACTGGAAGATGACTGAAAATACCAAAAAAATGAAAAAAAAAAAAAAAAAAAAAAAAAGTATTTCCATTTCTCCCCAGCACCCATATTCTTCAGATGTAGAAGCAAGTAATCAACAAATTCTGAAAGCAGAGGACACTGCTACATCAGAAAAGAGGAAAAATGAGAGAAATAGTCTCATCCTAGGAAAAACAAACAAACAAAAAACCTGGTTCACAGGGATTTACAATGGAATTTGCAACAGAAAAGCCAGAATCTAATATGATTATTCATCTGACTTCTTTTTTAATTCTTCATTTAGTCCCACTAAAGTAATAGAACATAAGAAATCTGGAATAAAACTGCAGGATTAGGGGGTTTTTTTTGCATTTATCCTTCATGAGCAACCAAGAGTGAATAAAACTCAGGCTCCACTTATGAAAGAACAAACACAGAATTTAAAAATTAAAATGTTACCTTTAGAAATTCAGAGTACAGGTCTGATGAGCTGCAGTACTCTTTTCTTTCTGAAAGGTGCTTTGTATCACATCTGGATATCACTAGCTAGCTGTCAAGTCAGAAGTATAAAGGAGATGACAAGGGAAATCACAGAAGTGAGTTTTCCACTAGAAGAACATTTTGAACTTGAGCTTGAAAAAGACATTTCATACCCGAGATCAGTATGAGTCTGCTCAAAGCATTGAGACAATTAATTACAAATGCAAGCCCCTGAAATACATTGTTTCACCCTGAGTCTTGTCTTTGAAAAGTTGGTCTCTGTAACCTGTTGGTTTACTACACAACAAAAAAGGTATGCAGCCACCTTCTCACTGTGGGGAGGTAGCAAACACAAAAATCTTATTTGGTGAGAAATGCTGATGTTCTGGACTGGGTCTTACCCCAATTCAGTATTTCCCTGTTCTCAGCAATAAAACACATTCTGGATTTTCAGTATTTAATATTGCAAATCATTCTAAAACAGTATCCATTTTGTGATAATTCAGCAGTAATGCACCACTGAACTTACTACAGCTATCAATGACTCAGGTTGATTTAATAAAAAGCTAAATATTTTCCCTGCTACTTAATAAGGATTGAAACATCTGCTTCTTCTTGAACATCTCCTGATTCCTTTTTTTGAGAAGCATTTGATTGTTTAATTACAAAAAGGGGAGAACATGAAAAGGATGATACTCCATTCCTTTCTAGGGAATGGTCTCCTTGATTATTGAAGCTGGTATTTTAATATCTGAATTACATCTTCCAAGTTTCAGCTTTCAATAAAAAAACACAATCAAAACACATATATTACTGAAATATCACTAAACACCCACACTTCCAAGGACAGAACCATGAAATCTCACTAGCTCAGACTTAATCCATATCCTCAATTAAGTGCAATATTGTTTTACATTAAGTCCAAGAGCAAAGTTTTACACACCTTAGCAGATGAATTTCCCATAAAAGTAGAACAAAGTTTTCTTTCCAGTTGCGACTATGAGGCAAGTCCCCAGATAAGACAGGTTTAACAACAAACCTGATTTTTACCTAGGCAAACACCAGCCTCTGCAGAACATTAGTGTGATTCTAGAGCAAGGCTACATCAGACAAGTGTCCTTTTCACTCCATTTCTCAGATGTCCTAAAGGTTTTGCCTGCACACACTGTGCAGAGATATCCAAGCTTGATATTCAGCCTACACTCATCTTCACTTGTCTGCCTTGCTTTGGCAGAACATTATTTAAAACATACTATCTAAAACAGCTGTCATGGTCCAAACCCGGTTTTGGGTTGAAGCCGCCTTATCTCAGAGCACAACTGCCCTGTTTGTCTACTGGGGTTTTCTGACACCAACTATATATATTCAGGATAGCCTTGGAGTTATTTGGGTGGGTCCATCCCTGGCTGGGAGCCCGTTTGCTTCCATCGGATATGTAACCCATTGATTAGCTCCTCTGGGAAGCACACCCACCCCCCCACAGATTATGTGTTTAAAATACGATTTTACTGTAAAGGTTTTCAAAGTGTGTGTGTGGGGAAAAACTGGAAATGTAAATGTACCCGGTTGGGAAAGACAGAAAAAGAATAAAAGACTATTATAGTTCGGGGTAGAGAGACCACAAAGACTTTTCCCTATAGGGTCGACGAGGTGCATGTGAGTAAGGAAGGGGCCAGTTACACACCCGAGGGGAGAAGGCATTAGAGATGAAAGGTCTGGAAGGTGATGTTGTGCTCCTGGAGCCGGGGGTGAGGCGAGTTGTGGCAGCGGTGGCAGATCCAGCACAGGTGGCACCAGCGGCAGGGACAGCAGGGGCTGCAGCAGCTGCAGCCTTCGTCCTTCTGGTGCCTCTGGCAGCCGAGCTGCTGTGTGCCCTGGCACACAGGGGTTTGCTCTTTTTGGAGTCTGGGCACGGCACAGGTGGCAGGGCCACTCACTGCTGTCGCCCTGAAGAGCTTCTGCTGATGCTCTCAGGAGCGCTGGAGAGGCGAAGAGCCTGACGCTGCTTTCCTCACTGGACCCGGGTCTGGCAGCAAAGTCACAGCCTGTGGTGATCTCAGCCAGGGCTGCTTTCAGCTCAGCTTCTATTATTTGGTTTTCCTTCTCCTGTCTCTTTTGTCTTCTTCTCTCTCCTTTGTGCCAGCAGCAGCAGCAATGGCTGCAGTAAAGATCCACAAACCATCATCTTTATGGGCTTTATTCATTGCTGTGCAGGCCTAGGCTGCCCTTCCCAAGACCACGTGCAGCTCGGGATGAAGTCCCGGCCACGGCTCCTGCCCCGCAGTGTTGTCACCATTTTTCCTTTATTTTTATTTTATTTTTTCTGTTACGTCTCTCTATTTCAGTCAATTTCAGTGAGAGACATACTTATTTGGAGGCCAGTTCTCCACAACAGCTACCAAATATCCACATCCACACTTAGCTTTAGCATCTCTAAGAGCATGATAATTGTCCTTCTCAGTTAAATCAGAGATCCACCTAGTCCAACACCTTGTCACTGACAGTGGCTGTAAGCAGATGCCTTGGAAGTGGTACAGGAAAAGAGGAACCACGGATTAATTGCAGCGTCACTAACGCCTTCCCACTGCTCATGGTGGGGGAGTTTCCCAAACATGTGGTGTCCGTGTCACTGACATCCCTCCATGGATTTCTATTCTAAGAATCTACCCTTTCCCCTGACCTCCAAGACACTCCTTCATTTAGCTTATCCATGCCCTTTTGCTTGCTAAGGATTCATTACTACAACTTATCCCACAGCCTAGATTCTTACTAGTTTGCTTTGCATTGAAAAGACACTATTATTACCTCTTGTAATTGGAAATCATTCAATTAAAACAAAATAACTTGCTAATAAAGAGGCTACTGCAAAATACAAGTGAATAAAGAACTTAATTAAACAGATGGCAAACCACAGCACAGATATTTCTTGGACACATACCATCCAACCCAGTATCTGCACTTTTGGATATGAAGACACTTCTGTAATTAATGAAATATATGTGTTAATAACTTTCAATTTATGAAAGAAACTGTTACATTAAAAAAAAAAAAATAAAGCAACACTTAATTTATTTCCTAAGAAACAAAAAAAAAAATTTAAAAAGGGAAAAAATGGAAAAGCTTCTGTGGGGACAAGTTTAACACTTGCAAAAAATAATAAACTTTTGTTCAATATTCAAAAAGCAAATATCAAGAGTTCTCCAATCCTCGATATACTGGTAGACAGAAAGGTCTGTAGTTCATAACACAACAAACCAAGACAACAATTTTTGTATAATAACCCTTTTTTCTCAGCTGCCTTTCTGACACCAGATTCAGCA
>NW_009953649.1:7112078-7116699 GCF_000747805.2 Chaetura pelagica
AAACTTTTTCTTCATCTGGAGGGGACTGAAGCCTTCCACACTTCCATGACATTCTCACCACACCAAAGGTTCAGAGCCTCCAGGTCTGGAGCTGGCTGGGGTTCATATTCAGATCCCGCCCCTGCTGGAGGGCTATGGCTATGAAGTGGAGCCATGTTTTTGTCAGCAAAAACATAATATTTTGAAGGATAATTGTGTATTTTTCAAATATGCTGACTGTTCCTAGCCTTGGGCAGGAAGAGCCCCAGTGAATATTCAGGCTTTTTCGAGGTTCTACATGTCCAACTGTATGGTTCTTCGCCTTAATGCAGCTTCTCTGGCCCTTACAAAATCACTTATAGGTGATTTTCACACTTACTGCCAGTCTCCTGCCATTGCTAGTGTTTTGGGTATTTTACTGATTAAACAACAGGTTTTTACCAATTAAAAAAAATTTTCAACCATACCCATTTCCAGTTGAGTATGTCCATGCAGTAGCAAGAAGCAGATAAACTTCCCATACTTCTTCCCCTTCCAAGAAAGGTCAGTGTCAACCACAGCATTGTCCCTTTGAGGTTTTGTGTTATCCTGTTCAAGTGACTTATCTCTCTCTCCCTCATCATTATATAAGTGCGATTTATTGCAACCAGTATGAAAACTACTTTTGGACAACTCTGCTCTAAGAGCAGGCTATGCCACCTGTAACGTGAAATCGAGACACTTTGAAAACATTACTGCTACTTGAATTAGTCTTTATTCTCATTTCTCTCTTCATCTTCACTTTCAGCAAATGTTACCATTCACCTCAGGCTTTAGAACAGTAAATTCTCTGACTTGCATTTTCAATATTGAAAATCTCCATCAAATTTAAAGATGAGTACAGGAAAGAACTGAAAAAATATTTTAATTGGGCTCACTCCCAGGTCAATAATATGGATTGATAAGGTACCAGGAGAGAAGAGGAAAAATGGCCATGGCTTTTGAGTGGTACCTTAGACCAGCAGTCTGGAGTATAATAGTCCGAACACTATGTAGTTATTGCTCTGCCTGTGGAGCTTAATTTCTTTTTGTTTTGTTTTGGTTTTTTCCTCATCATATTTTTAAACTAGCAACTGAATAAACATCACAGAGTGTTGTCATTCAGGAGATAGGCCAATTCTACTATATACTACTTACTTCACTGACATTGAAAGGCATAAGCTATTTGCCCTTAAGCTACTAAAGCACACATGCATACACAAGTGATCACCCTTACAGTTCTGACACATCTCTTTATGCTAGACATGGTGGGAACACTGCAGTGACATTTTTTATAAAAGAAATTTGCAAATTTTTAATTGAATCCACAGGGTCTGATTATATATACACTAGAGAATAGATTTTTACCAAGGGTGGGGGGAGAAATAAAATCCATCAGAAAGCTGAAATTTTAAGTCTGCACCAAAAATGAAATTGTTTTCATGCAGATGTTGCCTGCTGGGAGTTTTAATTAAGTACCTTAGGGGGTATCCTCAGCAGATATCCACACTCCTTGGCCAGACTGCCTTATTTGTGCCCTGACATTTTTACATTTAACAAGTATATGATCTTCATGAAGTGTGGGATCCTACTCCTGTTCAGAATGTCCCTACCGGAGAAAAGTGAATGAGAAAAAAAAAATAATAGCTTCCTGGCATATCCTTGCTGGATAACCAAATAGAAACATTCCAGCTGACAATATGGAAGAAAAACAATTTTAAAAAAACCAAAGCAAACCAAATCAAAACAAATAAACAAACAATCACACACACACAAAAAAAACTAACAACAAAACCACCAACCAAAAACAACAAACCAAACAACACAAACACTTACTTAGGTCTCATAGACACATAAGGTAGAATTTCTCTCACCTAGAAAGCATTCCAGGGTTTTGTAACAACACAGATGGGCTGGGGGAGGGGTGGAAGGAAATCAATTGGATAATTTTCAGGTCTCAGGAAAAAGGAAGAAACAAACAAGATCACCTCAATGCAGACTGCTGGTATTAATGCTTGGACATCACTGAAGTCCTCTTTAAAACATCAGTATCAGTTCTGAGTGTGTAGTGGGTTGAGGTAATAATATCAACCAAAGGTTGATTGACCATATATCCTGATTACTGCACCATCGCTTTCTCCCACCACTCTGTTGCCTCATCATACAATTCAGTATTAGGCAGTATAGATAGTTGTCGAAATTAACTATATTGGAGGTCTACTTTCAAAAGTGTCAGAAAAAAAATTTAGCCTAGCTTCATATGTCACTGCAAATACTTTATCTCACTCTAGAAGTAACAGAAGTTTTTGTCCAGCCACTTGTACAATACAAAAATGACTGTTAGTTGAAAAAAATACATTACTGTAGCAAAACATAATTTCATCCTTGTTCCAGGTTTCATTTCTGGGAGAAGTTAGAAGGTAAAGAGAGCAATTAATTTGGTTCAACTTTCTTATACAAATGTAAACGAGTTGTAAACTAATTATTTTTTTCTGACAATAGTTTTCAGCTGTAGGTTTATTGTACTTTCCCCTCCCCACTGTGGCCAGTGGTTCCCAGCAGGCCAATCTTTCTATTTCTTTGTTTCACAATGTCAGTCTGTATGAATGTAGGTAAAAATTCTGTTTGGGGATTGCATTTTTTTTTATTTCTCAAGAAATATTTTATGCATTCCATTCCACATACAGCAGTACTCTGGTCACAGGGGTTAATAACAGAAGTCCACAATTATGGATGGAGGCTCATTTCACAGGCTTTACAGCCTTAGAAGGTCTCCCTGTGGTTGCTCCAAGATTACATAAATATGCTGTAAGTGCCCTTATATTCAAATATACTTCGACTTTGCAGCAAAGAGCAACATTTGTTAAGATAACCATGGGGATGTATTTCAAGTGCTATAAGGTGTCTTTCAAGTTCACACAGAATTATTGTGAAACACAACACACAGAGACCAAGGAATAAATTATTTTTGTATATTTAATGATGGTAGTATATTGTTTAATAACCCTTTGCCTCTGTGCAAGTACACACTGCACACAAATACACAGAAACTTGCCCATCCAAGACAAAGAAACTGTGCAGTGTGTATTTTTTTTTCTCCTGGGTGAGCTAATCAATTCAGTTTGCATGTCCAGTATCAAATGTCCATACCACTAACGTACACAGCTTTAATAGGGGAAAAAATATCTGAAGCAATAGGATAATTTTTACAGACCACCTTCTTTCTTAGAGCACAGAAACATGCCCTTGCTAATCCAGCTACAGCAGTAATAGTACCAATACCACCGGTTTTAACTTACGTTTTCCCCACTCTGCTTTTTTGCAGGGTGAAGTAGTTTAAAATAGCAATGAAGTAGTTTAAAATAGCAATGATGAACCCTCAAAAATGGTAAGATGAGAAGGTGATAAGGTGGTTTTCCACATTTTTCAGTTGCGGAGATAGAAATAATTCACAAATTGTTTTCACATCATACTAAGCAACTTCCTTACATCAAAGTGATCTTGGGCATGGAGTACTTTAATTGCTACAGTCTAGGCCTGGCTCTTGCTAGTATTTTAGTTTTCTGAGTCATGAAATAGTTTAGCTTAACTCAGATTGCAAGGATCAACCTAGTTACATAGCCTGAAATGCACAAAATAAACAAGATGATCTAGAGGTTCCTGTAGCCGTACATTTTTCTAAATTGTTTTCAAGTGCATTTTACCGCATTAATATTATCCAAGTTCTATTTTGGCATCCCTATCCTACTATTTATCCTCCTTCTTTTTTACTATCCACAAGATTATAAGTCAAGAAATACAAAGCTAAGGATTCAAGCTGTTTTGCTGAAACCTCAAAGCATAGTGCCAGTGTGCACACTGCTGCTGCAGCTGCTCTGTAACCTCAGGGAAGTACAAACCCACACTTGAAAGACAAAGGTGACATTTGGCAAACTAGTAGGTGCCTACATAGAAGACTGAAACAAAAAAATATCAATAATCCAATTAGGTACCTAGGACATCAGAATTTTCTCAAAATTCAAGCAAAATATGAAACTGCTACCCTGCAAGCTGATGGCAGCACCACCTTGCATAAGCAGATGCCTAACTGCTAACATCAGGAACTCACAAAATAGGTGCTCACACACCTGAGAAGTGCAACCTGACAGGCATACGTAACACACTGAGAGATGTGTGGAGAAGCACTCTGGATAGTATCCACCTTTTGGCTAAAAGGAGCTTAACAAGTACAGGCTGAAGAGAAGAAGTTGGAGAGTAGGTGTAAGCTCCACCCTCTGCCAGGATAGAGCTGCATCACACAGAGCACAGGAGCACGTCCTAGCCATAGCATCACTCTCTCCTGTTCATGCTGTTCACTAGTTGTGGGAGAGAAGAATAAATAACTGATTACTATGACACTAAGCTTTGAATTGTGATACTTGGGTTCTGGTCTTCATACCCCAAAATGTTTCAGTATTATACTCGAAAAAGAACCAGAAAAGAAACAAAAGGAGAAGGAACCGCACACACACAACAACAAAAAAAAAACCTAACTCTCCCCCCAAAAAAAAACCAATCAAAACTATAAAAACAATTGAGGTAGAATACCCCATAAACCAGAGCACTCACCAGCAGGGAAAAAAAA
>NW_009953650.1:0-11060 GCF_000747805.2 Chaetura pelagica
TTAAAAGTCATAAGTTTTTGTGTACATACATCACTTCAACTTCCCGTGTCGTGGTGGTTAGGAAATTTTTTATACCTGTATTAGAGAGAGGGAAAAAAAAGATTCCTTTGAATTCTCCCTAATAAAGATGTGAGTTAGTTTCAAGCACACTGGTACTTGTGGCTTACAGTCTAGTATGACTGAATTTCCAAAGCAGGACTGTGGGAATCTACAGGCTGTGGGGGTCTACAGGTAGGATATTGGTGGTTCTTTGCAACTGAAAATATTTCAGCACCATCTTTGATAACATTCCTTATAAGTGTGGCAGAGGTAGAAAGGAACCACTAAGGCATTATGGGACCAGGGAGAATATCTTGCACCAGTGAGCCCGAGATGATTGTTTGCTGTACTTGTTCTAAAAAAGGGACCAGGGAGAATATCTTGTACCAGTGAGCCTGAGATGATTGTTTGCTGTACTTGCTCTAAAAAAGGGAGATAAGTTTTCTGTGTTCTTCCAACTTGTTGTGAAGTTTCCAAATTATTTACTTATTGGCACAATGAGCACTGTACACGCCAGTCTGGGGTGTGGAGTATATGTCTTGTTATAAAATGGTTTTATTTACTAGCAGGTTTTTGGCTAAGGAACAGAGGTAGGAACTACTGTTGATATTTATAATTGAATTAATATTGCTTTAGAGAACACTCTTTTTATGTCATGGTGTAAAATAGACATCTTACATGGGATCAGTCTTTTAAAAAATATTTTCTAACAGTTGTAGGTAGAAGATGTTGATTTATGTAAAGTTTGTAATCTCTTTGTATATAATTTCTGAAATGAGAGACTTTATTGGTTAAAAAGGAAATGCATGTAAAGTAATGCTGCTATCTTCTTCTTAACAGGGATGATGATGTCACAGTTTAATATTTCTCAGAATTCCATGCGAGGTAGTCCTGCATCTTCCAATTATCAACAAACCACAATCTCACATAGCCCTTCCAGGTAACACTTTATTTTAAATGGGGTGGAATGGGCAGTGAACTGCAAAATCTTCCTGCAGTGACAGTCAATTATTGTTGCAAGTATGTGAATGGAAGTATCAAGGCAAATTTTGCATTTGTCTGACAGCATGTTTCTTCATCTGGCAAAGAAACATCTTTTTGTTAGTGAATAATCTTTGTATTCTAAGGACTAGTAATGATTTTCTGCTCTCTCTCACTCCCATAATTTTGGCAAACTTTCTTTCCTGCTTAAGGAATCTTCCTGCCTCCTGTCACCCCTCCAGCTGTTCTCTACCTGTGGCAGAGGCTGAGACTGGTGGTAGGATAGGAGAGAAGAGGCTATGTATTCTGGCATGTATAACAGTGCCAATATGACAAGAGTGTGGGAAAGAAAGCTTGTAAAAAGCATGAAGTACTGCTGTAATGGTTATACAAAAGGCTGCTCAGAGGACAATAGGTCCAGTAGTTTGGCCAGTCTTCCAGCCGCTTCCTCATCAACTTTCTGGTTCTTTTTGAAATTTAGAGTGTTGACAAGTAGCATGTACCTATAATTCAGGCCTTTGTTAATATAGTAAAGTACTCTGGATTAGAGGAAAGAGTTCTGCATGTAGTTTCAGCCCAGTTATTGAGCTTTAACAGGTTTCATCTCCAGTTATTAGATATCATTATTAAAATAAACTTATTTTACCTCAAATTAAGTGTAATTGTTTTGGCAAATGAAATGCTCTGTATCTGCACAAAAAACAGTTCACTTTTTTACTTTTATATGTAAAAGGGATATTGAAGAAGATTTTTTGAATCTTGAATATTACAATGTGCTAAGTCTTCTCAAAATCCTTGAAAAATCCTTGTGTTTATATACTTTGCTATTTCTTTCTATGGAAGCTTACCTTCATAGAGTTGCTATCTAGAACTGAGGGTTGTGAAAGCATGTATTGTACTTTCTGAAGTATTTATTTGGTTTATGTTTATTTTGAAAAGCTCATTATCAATGTAAGTTATAATAGACATGTATTATTGTCACAAGCCTATTTTTTCTTATGGCTTTCTGTCCTTAGGATGAGTCTAAGATAAAACCAGTGAAGAAATAAGTTGTATTCAGTGGACTTTGGGTCAGGTCCTGCCTAACTGCCTACCGCATTCCTATATCTTGGCATTATAGTTCTCTTAGATGAAGCTCTTTGAAATCTTATTGGAAAAATCCTATTTAGAATATATGGCTCCTTGTTAATTCTAGAAAGCTAGTTGCTTTTGAGTTAAACCTTAACTGTCGCTTTCATGGAAATTGTATATCTTTTCTTTAGTAAATATGCAGAACTTATTTTAATAAATATTTGTGTTATTGTTTCCTTTCCCTAGGTGGAGATCTTATAAATACTTTTTATTATTTTCTTTACTTTTAATAATGAAGTACCCAAGCTGTGGCTCTTAAGTAATAATTGAAGTTGCAAAGATATTGATAGTTTAAAAGACTGGTTTTGAAGGGCTTTCTTGATTGTGTTGGAATTCTGTCTCTTACAGAAGTTATAATGTTCCAAAGGTATAATATTCCAAAAGAAATAATAAAATTATCTAAATTTGCTTTTCCAACTTTAAAAAACTTTTTATTTTTAGCCGGTTTGTGCCACCACAGACAAGCTCTGCTAACAGATTTTTGGCACAACAGAACAGTCCAGTGCCTAGTCCCTATGCTCCTCAAAGCCCTGCAGGATACATGCCATATTCACATCCTCCAAATTATGCACCACATCCTCAGATGCAGCAAGGTAAGTCTGTGATGTTCGTTTTATTTTCCTGTCAGCTTTACCTTCATGTGCATGTTTCACAGCTCTCTAATTTTTTTCAAAGGAGTCACATGCTTAATGCAAATCTTTGAGTTGATAGGGAATTTTTGGGTATATTTAAATTTTACTTTCTTAACTGTACAAAGTGCAAGTATATACTTAAAAAAAAAAAAGGAAGAAGAAAAAGTAAAACACATGTTCATGTTACACTGTTCCTCCCCTATGTACACCTATTTGCATAGTTGCAATATATACATGATAAAAGAAAATTCAAACCAAAAGCTTCTATTTGGTAGCTATGGCAATCAATTATCTGTAATAGTTGAAACCTAGTTTTTGACATTGTAACTTAAGTTTTGCTGCTAGTTTACCAAACCTTTGTAGTGTAGGCTAGACTAAGTTGGTTAGAATAATACTCAAGTGTCACCATTTGACTCAGGTCTGACAACAATGCTCTCGATCCCCTCCCACCCAGGTAGGGAAGGAGAGAGAGAAAAAGAGAGAGACTTGGCTGGATTGAAAACTAAACTACACAGCTTTAATTAAACACTAATGATACAAGAAAATATATGCAGTTATATACAGATATGTTCAGGAAATGTGCAAAATCCCTACTGCCTCCCCCCACCCCAGCAACTCCCACAGCACTCTCCTTAGCTGGGAACAGTCCCAAAAAGTCTTAGACTGCTGCTAGAGAAAGCAGAGAGTGCTGAGGGTCAGGAGAGCTTGAGCCTGGGGTTCGACAGTGATGGATGGATGAAGTCCTCCCTGGACGTCGGCCATGGACGGAAGAGAAGGGAAGAAGAAGAAGGAAGGAAGTTGTCTTCTGTGATCTCTGACCTTCCTTTGAGCTTACGTAGATATATGGAATGGAATATCTCTGGCCAGTTTTGCTGTCTGTCTAACTCAGCCTCCTATGGGGGGGGGGTCATAGATCTCCCCATGGTGTCTGAGCCGGCAGAGTGAAGATGTGACTTTGAAAACCCAGCAGTTACAAAAACATTCCAGCTGTTATCAGCCCAAGCTGGGACACTGCTGCTAGTTAAAAGAAAGCTTACTGAAGGAAAAAAAAACAACAGTATAAGGAAAAGTGGCTTCATCCTGGCTCGAACCAGGACATCAAGGTATGCAGTAACTGGCAAAGACGACCTTCAGAATGAATGGAATTCTTTGTTCTTCCCTTTTTTAAAACCAGTCTTGAACAACATGAACAGTATCGAGGCTTTTTTTGGTGCAAGTATAATTGTCATTTAGATTAACAATGCGCTTATAATTTATATAGCTGTTCTATATGTAATGTTGTATGTTGCATGAATACCCTTGGAAGTTACTAAAGGTAGTAAATAAAAATTATCTAGAGGAAAATAAAGTTTTCTATAATGTAGAAGAGTATGATACTGACTGTTCATATTCCAGAGCTCTTGCATTGAACTCATTAATATCCACTATTATGGTGTGTTTTGTGACATTTTTTAGAGTTGACAACTATGTGAATATATCAGTATATTTATTTTTTTTTGTATTTCAGCTTCAGTATCCAGTCCTATTGTCACAGCTGGGATGAGGAATCTCCATGAAAATAAAGTTTCAAGTCAGTTGTCTGGAAATTCAGCTAATCACCATGCTGATAATTCTAGACATGGCTCAAATGAAGACTACCTACAGATGGTGCACAGGCTAAGTAGTGATGTATGTTGCCTAGATCAGTTTATTATGATAAAGCAAATATCTTCTATGATAAAGCTAGTATGTGATTAGCTGCCTTAGAAGTCAGATATTTTTACTATAAAGAATAATGTATAAAACCACTGAAAATGTATTTCATTTTCAGATATGTACACTCAACTGTGCAACTTTCATTTTTTCTAGATCTCTCTTTCCTTTGGAACAGTTTTAACATTGATTCTGATGAAATTATGAAAAGTAAAAAAATCTTACTTATGAACTTATTTTAAATAAATGATAGAATGTCTCTGCAATTATTGTAGCAATATGTTGATGCAAACAATACTAGATTCAAAATAGGTGTATAGTTAACTTGTCTTTCTGAAGATCCCCATAACTGTAAATTAGACTTCACGTGTTTGAATAACCTATTGGGTAATATAGTAGTGTTGTAAAAGGCAAAAATTCCTTTGGACACTTTTTCTTACTGGTCTATTATGTGCTTTTATGGCCTGGTTTCTTTATAAGTTTTCCCGTAGTGACTTTAGTTCATGTGGGAGAAATTCTTTCTGAAATCTTGAATCTAAAGGAAAAAAACCCAGCCATTTTCTTCCACAGAATTTTGAAGTTCTTAATTTTCTTATTAATGAGCATCTCAGCCTGTGGATTAAAGTATGTTGGGATTCTTCTTTATATGTTTATCACACAGTCTCTTAAGGAAAGAGCAATTAAGTTCCATTTTTTTACTTTAGCTCTTCAAACAGTGTGATCATAGTGATGCCTACAACAGTAGGCATGACTGTAGTTACAAAAGTTTTTCAAAACCTGGTGGTGCGCAGACCTTTACAAAAAATGTGGTCAATGCTTTTCTTCGGAAGTTAGCTTGTGGAAGCAAAAAAAAATGGTGTATTTAACAAGGCTTTCTAAATCCCTTACCAGGATTAATACACTAGAACTCTAAGAGAGTTGGTTTTTTTGTTGTTTTTTTTAAATGCAAGAATTATGCTTATTAAAAATATTACCTAAGAAGTAGTATCTTAAACAAGAGAGTTTTGTAATGTAAAAAGGGAATCTATCATAATGCACAATCATCAGATGTTTTTCTCAGTCTCTGCTTCAGCAATGCAAAGTGTTCAAAATCAGAAGCTGTTATTAGCATTAACTGTACGTATATCCTCTGAATGTGTTAAAGGTGCATTTTCAAGAGAATCTCTCTTTTGTTAAGACTTTTTGAAAACTTTAATATCAGGACAATTTATTCCTCAGTGTTTAAAAAGGAAGTATTTTAAAATATTCACCCCTAATTTTATGATCCAAACCATGCAACCATATCATAGTTAATGAGAACTTAGAAATTAAATTCATTCAAAACTGACAGAATATGAAAACGTAAAACATACTGCATTGTGCAGTTTAATTGGAGAAATACTAAAGGTAAAGAGTAATTATACCTTTAAAAGCTGATTTTAGTCGCTGTCATGCAGAAAACAGTTTGAAGAATTTGGTTTAATAAAAGTTTTGCATCTGTTCATGAATAATAAGCTTACGATTAATGTTGCAGCCTTTTCAGAAGCAGTGTGACCTTTGGCACAGATAGTTATGAATAACGATTATTAAATAATAAAACTTAAAAACTTTAATTATTGTTTAGTATTTTTCTTACTTTTAGGATTTTTTTGTTCTAAAAATTATGAATAGTTACAGGATATTGCGTATTAGAAATACATGATTTTATAAGTATACCCTTGAAGGTTTACTGCACATATACTCAATTTCAGGACCATTTTTTGATAAACTTGAGAACGTTCCTAGAATATATGTTTGTGCTTACATTTCACCATTTGATGATGTTCTTGAACTAGGACACAGTAAATGAGCACTTCTTAAAATGTGTCAGCTTTGGTAGGAATAGCATATGTACCTCAAAGGTCATCTATCTAGTTAGTCTGTTTAGTTAATTTAATAAAAGGTGCCTTTGCTTGCCTTGGCAATCATGGGCAGAGGATCTCTCCTGTCCTAATAAAACATATATGCTAAAAAGTTAATAAGCTTCTCTTCCCCAATATTTGGGTTTTTTTGAGATTTATTACAATTCTAAGATAATTGAGGTTTGAAAAAAAAAAATCAGCTCCATTATTTCAGTGTATTAAATCAATGAGTAAATTGTACATCAGGAAACAAATTAATTTTGACTTGCAATAAAACACATGTAAGATCTTTTAGTTGTTTTTATTGCATTGACTCTGAATATTAGATTTCTTTTCACATGAGGCTTTCCTCATGTGAGGCAACAAGTCTTTTTGCAAGCACTGTTGCAAATATAAGTGTAATTAATAGCACAGCATGAGTTTTAGAGTCATTTTACTGTGGGAGGGGGAAAAAATAAGAGAGTTGTTTTCTGAGTGCTCATGTATGGTGAAACTGATGAAATCTGGTTTCTTACTGATTTATATTCTTTGCCTTGTATGAACTTTCAGCCCATAAATATAATTTTTTTTTCCTTTTCCCTAAGCAGTGTTAACTATGTCTTCACAAGACATGTACCATAACTACTCTACTGCTCTGCATGTGGAAATTGGCTGTTTGGCCATTGTCAGAGGGAGTGTATAGTTGCTATCCATCTATCTCAGCTGCTGCAATGGGAGTGCTACAGATTTTGTTCAGTCCTGATGTGTGTATGCTGGAGGGTATAAATACAAAGTCTTAGTTTGCTTAACTGTAAAAGTAAGATGGCATTCTAATACAATTTAAGGGAAGGTTAAGTGAAAAAATTGAGTTTGTTTAAAAAAAAATAATCTACTTTTTAGGCTCAATTTCTTTCTGCTTTTCAGCTCTTTACTATGATTGCATGTTACAAAAAAATTTTAAATGGAATCTTAATGTCAACCATTGTTGTATTTAGCTAGAAGACATATACATAGATTTATTTTTGTGTGCGCATTCTGGTTCTAGATTCTTCTTAAGGCTGCTTGTGCTCTGGAATGTTGCCTATAAAGTAGTCTAATAGCAGTCTAAATTATGAAGATTTTTATATGAATGAATAATTTTCTAATATTTTTGTGTGCTTTTTCATCCAATCCATTTTATCAGTATATGTACAAATTTCAGTCTTTATTTCAAGTGTTCATGTTCATAATGTTAATTTTTTATCATTGTCACTTTAGGATGGTGATCCTTCAATAAGGAATGCTGCATCTTTTTCCTTGAGGTCACCACAGTCAGTCTGCTCTCCAGCAGGAAGTGATGGAACCCTTAAAGGTAGTCTAGCAGTCATATATATCAATGTATTGTTTTCCCAATTTTAAAGAACAAGTTGTTTAAAGAGGTATTTAGTTAGTTCTCCTGACTTCTGTATTCAGAGTACTAAAGAGTATGTCATTAAGTTTTGGATACAAAATTATTTTGAGCCCTGATCCAGAAGAAATTTCTGAAGGTCCAAATATTGACTAATCATACTTCAAAACAAAGCTCAAATTTATGGAAGACGGAAGAATTATAAATCCTTTCCAATATGGAGACTAAATTCTTTATAATAGTGGTTTCAGTTGCTCCACATAAGAAAGGGTTTAAAGGTAGCATTACAAGTACTGAACTCTTAACCAGCTCAAAAGTTTTTCAACATTCAATGCTTGTCTTGATTGCAATAATCAAATTTTAAGAACATTAAAAGTAGTTCAATGAACACAATATATATAGCCTAAATAAAGCCTGAAAACCTTAGTTGTGGAGAAGGAGTAGGGTGAACTGTCAGTTGAGAAAATAATTCTTTATGCTAAAATATAGAATGCATACTGCTGTTTTTTAATATTATCCCTAAGAAGCAATGACTGAGATACACGAGACTTTGCAAGGTAGGGGTTTGGGCATATTCTTGGTAATTTAGGTTTTCAATGCCTATGTATTTACATGGCAATAGTAAAAAGATGCAACAGTGCTTTCTTCTCTTTAGCCCTGAAACAAAATTAAATCTTTCTGGATGGTCATGTTAGGTGGAGGAGGGAGAACAGAAAATGAGGGAGATTCCAGAAAAGGTTTAGGGTATTTGGCTTGCACAGCCTGCCTGGGGGGGGGTGGTGTGGGGCAGAGGACAGATGGGATGACACACAATAGATGGATATGACCTTAGAGCAGTCTTCTCATACCCATGAGGAGATTATTAGGGAGACTTGAGTCAGGCTTTTCACAGTGTTATGGAAGAACAATGAGAGACAATGGACTTAAATTAAAATGGGAGGTTTTGTACTAGGTATAAGGAAAAAAAAAAAAATCACTATCAGGACAGTTGAGCATTGGAAAAGCCCAGAGAATCTGTGCATTTTCCATCCTTGGAGGTTTGCAAGACCAGGCTGGATAAAGCTCTACATAATGTAGCCTTGCTCACCCTGCTTTAAGAATGAAAATTAACGAAAGACCTCCTGAGATCCCTTCTTAACTGAATTATCCTATGGTACTGTGACTGCTAAATGATCTCTGCAGTTCATCTTCTGTAGGTGTATACTGTGATAAACAATGATAGAAGAAATGTGGTTCAAAAGCAAGTGAGAAGTACTTGTATAGTATGCCAGCAGCATCAGTATTTTAGGAAGTCTTGTGCTAAAGGACTTGTTGTAACATTTCTGTAAATGGCAAAGACTAAATATGGTTGTTTATCTTTATTCAGAACACAAAATCCATATTTGTTGAGCTTACCAGTTTAAAAACATTGTAAATTTAAGCTGCTTCCACTCAAATATATGATTGCCACTCAGCCAGAAGAATATTTTAATTACTTTTAGGTTAAAGTTGCTGCTGTTTCAATTGGTTGTTTTAGGACCTGTTTTGAAGGGATACCTTTTCAGATTATTTCTGAAAACAATCTGATTGTACAATTCAGATTGTGATGTTGCATTAGAGGGGCTGAAAAAGTGGAAGAGGAGCTTTTTGGTTTATTTACCTGTATGTTAGCTTTACTTTTCTCATTGATAAAGCACACAACTGAAATACTGTTACTAATGGTGCTACCATTTTGCCTTCTTAAAGAGATAATGAACCCTGATTGAGAGAACCAGTTCTTGATGCTGCAAGAATCTTGCCAGATATTTACTTCATCTAATCTTGCATTTTAGAAATATATTGAAGCAGTGTAGGTAGTAACAGTGTTACTTAGAATATCTGATCCGTGACAGTCAGTTTTTAGCCTATGATTTGGAGTTAAAGTGATTGGTTATGCTGACAAATTTTCCAGATGAACAAACGACAAGCATATATGCTGAGATTTTTGTTGCTACTCTCATTAGTCCTTGAAAGTTAGTTGACAAGTCACAAACCTGTGAAACTTTGCAAAAAGTTTATCTCAAACTTGAGAAAATAAGCAAAATATTTAATTGCTTGTGTGGGAGAACAAATAGAATGATACTACACATCATCAGTCTAGAGAAAGTTCATAGGAAGGGTGTTATAATATCTTGAAGAGAAGAAGCAGGTTCAAGACCATCTAAAGAACCTGAAAGTGCACAAGTCCATGGGATGTGACAAGATCCATCCACGGCTCCTAAGAGAACTGGCAGATGAAGTTGCAAAACCACTTTCCATCATATTTGAAAAGTCATGGCAGTCTGGTGAAGTTCTCACTGAATGGAAAAGGGGAAACATAACCCCCAATTTCAAAAAGAGAAGGAAAGAAGACCCAGGGAACTACAGCCAGTCAGTCTTACCTCTGTGAGGTATCATGCAAGATCATGGAGCTGATCCTCCTGAAGGCTCTGCTAAGGCACATGAAAAATGGGGAGGTGATTGGTGGCAACCAACATGGCTTCACCAAGGGCAAAACCTGCCTGACAAATTTGATGGCCTTTTACAATGAGGTCACAGTGCCAGTGGACAAGGGAAGAGCAACTAATGTCATTTATCTGGACTCGTGCAAAGCATTTGACACTGTCCTGCATGACATCCTGATTTCAAAACTGGAAGGATATGGATTTGATAGATAGACCACTTGGTGGATAAGGAAATGGCTGTATGGTTGCACTGAGAGAGCAGTGATCAACAGCTCGATGTCCAAATGGAGAACAGTGACAAGTAGTGTTGCTCAAGGGTCAGTACTGGGACCTGTGCTGTTTAGCATTGAAACCATTTGACTCATGTCCGACAACAATGCTCTCCATCCCCTTCCACCCAAGTAGGGAAGGAGAGAGAGAAAAGAGAGAGACTTGGCTGGATTGAAAACTAAACTACACAGCTTTAATTAAAACACTCATGATATAAGAAAATATATGCAATTATATACAGATATGTTCAGGTATGGGCAAAAGCCTCTCGCCTCCCCCCACCCCAGCAACTCCCACAGCACTTCCCTGAACTGGGAAGAGTCCCGAGGAATCCCGGAGCTGCTGCTGGAGAAAGCAGAGAGTTATGGGGGTCACGAGAGCTCGAGCCTAAGGGTCGACGGTGATGGATGAACAGAGTCCTCCCTGGACGCCGGCCATGGACGGAAGAGAAGGGAAGAAGAAGCAGGAAGGAAGTTGTCTTCTGTGATCTCTGACCTTCCTCTGAGCTTACGTAGATATATGGAATGGAATATCTCTGGCCAATTTTGCTGTCTGTCTAACTCAGCCTCCTACGGGGGGGTCACAGATCTCCCCATAGTGTCTGAGC
>NW_009953650.1:13619-18992 GCF_000747805.2 Chaetura pelagica
TATTTCTGATGCAGGCCAGGATGCTGTTGGCCTTCTTGGCCACCTGGGCACACTGCTGGCTCATGTTCAGCCAGCTGTCAAACAGCACCCCCAGGTCCTTTTCTGCTGGGCAGCTTTCCAGCCACACTTCCCCAAGCCTGTAGCGTTGCCTGGGATTGTGACCCAAGTGCAGGACTTGGCACTTGGCCTTGTTGAGCCTCATACAACTGGACTCAGCCCATTGATTCAGCCTGTCTGGGTCCCTCTGCAAAGCCTTCCTACCCTCAAGCAGATCAACACTCGCTCCCAACATGGTGTCATCTGCAAACTTCCTGAGGGTGCCCTCAATCCCCTCATCCAGATCATTGATAAAGATATTAAAGAGAACTCGTCCCAACACTGAGTCCTGGGGAACACCACTGGTGACTGGCCATCAACTGGATTTAAATCCATTCACCACAACTCTTTGGGCCCAGCCAGCCAGCCAGCCAGCCAGTTTTTTTACCCAGCAAAGAGTATGTCGGTCTAGACCAGTTTCTCCAGGAGAATGCTGTGGGAAACAGTGTCACAAGCTTTACTAAGGTCCAGGTAGGCAACATCCACAGCCTTTCCCTTATCCATTAAGTGGGTCACCTTGTCATAGAAGGAGAATTGGGTTTGTCAAGCAGGACCTGCCTTTCATGACCCATGCTGACTGGGCCTGATCACCTGGATGTCTTGCACATGCTGCATAATGGCACTCAAGATGATCTGCTCCATAACCTTCCCCAGCACCAAGGTCAGGCTGACAGGCCTGTAGTTCCCCGGGTCTTGCTTCTGGCCCTTCTTGTAGATGGGGGGCACATTTGCCAGTCTTTGGTCTACTGGGACCTCCCCTGTTAGCCAGGACTGCTGGTAAATGATGGAAAGCAACTTGGTGAGCACTTCTGCCAGCTCCCTCAGTACCCTTGGGTGGATCCCATCTGGCCTCATAGACTTGTGTGTATCTAAGTGGTGCAGCAGGTCACTGACCATCTCCTCTTGGGCTATGGGGATTTCAAACTACTCCCTATCCCTGTCTTCCAGGTCAGGGGACTGGGTACCCAGCAAACAACTGGTCCTACTACTAAAGACTGAGGCAAAGCAGGCATTAAGTACCTCAGCCTCCTCCTCATCCCTGATCACTATGTTTCCCCCTGCATCCAATAACAGATAGAGGTTCTCCTTAGTCCTCCTTTTGTTGCTAATATATTTGTAGAAGGGTTTCTTGTTGTCTTTGACAGCTGCAGCCAGATTGATTTCTAGTTGGGCTTTGGTCCTGATTTTCTCCCTGCAGAGCCTCACATCATCTTTGTACTCATCCTGAGTGACCTGTCCCTTTTTCCAAAGGCCATAAACCCTCCTTTTTCTTCTGAGTAGCAGCCGCATCTCTCTATTCAGTCAGGCCTGTCTTATTCCCCACCGGCTCATCTTTCGGCACAGGGGGACAGCCTCCTCCTATGCCTTTAAGGCTTCCTTCTTGAAGAACACCCAGCCTTCCTGGACTCCTTTGCCCTTCAGGACTACCTCCCAAGGGACTCTGTCAATCAGTCTCTAAAACAGGTCCAGGTCTGCCCACTGGAAGTCCAAGGTGGCAGTTCTGCTGGCATTTGTCCTTACTTATTCAAGAATAGAGAACTCTATCATTTTGTGATTGCCATGATGATGTGATGGTCTCCAACAGTTGCATCCTCCACAAGCCCATCTCTGTTGACAAACAGCAGGTCCAGCAGGGCACCTTCCCTAGTAGGCTCCCTCACCAGCTGCCTCAGGAAGTTATCCTCTACACACTCAAGGAACCTCTGGAACTGTTCCCTCTCTGCTGTATTATATTTCCAGCAGACATCTGGGAAGTTGTTTTCATGGAGGACTTCAAGGGCAAGCAATCGAGAGACTTCTCTCAGATGCCTATAGAATATTTATCCTGGTTGGGTGTTTTGTAACAGACTCACATCAAGTTGTCTGCCTTTTTGGCCTTCCCCCTGATTCTTACCCATAAGCATTCAACCCTATTGTCACTATCATTACATTCTAGGCATTCATAACATTCCCTACCATACAGGGTAACCCCACCACCTCTCCTTCCTTGCCTATCCCTTCTGAAGACCTTGTAGCCATTGACTGCAGCACTCCAGTCGCGAGTCGTCCCACCACATTTCTGTGATGGTGATGATATTATAGTTTTCCTGCTGCACAATGGCTTCCAGCTCCTCCCGTTTGTTGCCCATGCCACCTGCGTTTTTGTAGATGCACTTCAGTTGGGCTGACGGCCCTGCCACCTTTTTGCAAGGAGAAATCCTAATGCCTACCTGACTGTTCTCAGGCACATCCTTGGTACCGAACAAATTCTTTAGTGTGAGGATAGTGAGACACTGGAACAGGTTGCCCAGGGAAGTTGTCGAAGTCCCATCCCTGGAAGCATTCAAGGGCAGGTTGGATGGGGCTCTGAGCAATCTGATCTAGTGGGAGGTATCCCTGCCCATGCAGGGGGGTTGGAACTAGATGATCTTCTAGGTCCCTTACAACTCAAACCATTCTATGACTCTAACCCACCAGTAGTAACCCTTGCATCTTTGTTGCCACATGGATCTCCATTCCCTACCTCCACTGAAATCACTGACTCAGCAGCAGGCTTCCCTAAGAAGTGAGTCCGGTCTGCATGTTGGGCTCTCTACTCCCTTCAGAAGTGAGTCACCTATGACAATGACCCATCTTTTTTTCTTTGCTGAAGCATTTTTTTTATGGGGGGTTTAGTCTAACTTAACCTCAGTGACACCTCCAAACTAGGGGAACCATCATCCTTGTCAACAGGATGCAGAGCATTGTGCCTATTTTGCAATGGCAGCTGGGAAGCTATGGTAGTTGCTGGGGAGACATTCCTGCAGCACCTGCTGCACCAGGCAGGAACTTGTTGCCATTGCCCCCTATTCTCTAAGATGCCATGTTAGCCAGGTGAAGAAGAGAGTATAGGGAATTTTCTGTATCATGAGCCTTGTTAACAAACAGGGTTTGTTTCAGGGAAGGTAGGGTGTGCATTATCCAAGATTGATTAGTCATCACAATCTTTTTTCCATTTGTTCTACTTTCCCACTACTCTGGAATCTCAGAAGACATATTTTTTTTAAGACAACTTCTAAAGATTTGGTTAAAGGAAAGCATTCCACAATGCTTTTAGTCCTTTGCTTTCCAAAGAGAACTGTTTATATATTTACAGTCCTGTTTCCATACAGTACAGACTTCAGTGCTCTCAAAAGTACTTGTTAAGAAAATTATCATCTCACCTTTTCTCCTGCAAAAGAAAGGTGAAAGAAATTTATTCAAAGATATTTTGTGACAGGGGCAAAATAAGTATTCTTTCTTGTTTCTTTCTTCAAGCCTCAACTTTCTACACAAGAATGCTTTTGAATACAGCAGTTCTAAGCTAGAACAGCCAAAGCTGAGGTTTTTCATGAGGCATTTGAAGCTCTGGAGAAAGTAGTGGGACTCTTCCCTATAAATTGTTGAAAAAGTTTGTGGAAAATTATTACAATCCATCCTGAAAAACCTCCGAAATGTATGTTGTACTTTGTCTCATATAATATCCCTTTAAATTTGATTTTTAAATTAAGTTATGCTCTTTGAAAACTAATGTCAATCTAGTCTGTTAATCAAAATACATAATTTATTTAGACCTAGTACAAAACTTGGGAAGATTTACAGAGGAAGAATCTGTGATTTTTAGAAAATAAGGCAGGAAAGGGTTTGGGGGCTTCCCATCTTCTTACCCTCATGTTGGATGAGCTGTACCAGTATCACTCCTAATAACTTCCATCTATTTTTTTTGTTAAAATGTCAGTAAATGAGTTTACTTACTCTTGCCATGCAACCTGTTCAAATTCTTAATGCTAGAAAGCTTTTCTCCTAATGCTTTGCCTGAATAATTTTTTGTTAGGCATGACACTTCTTTCCAATGGGTAAGGAAAAACAATTAATGTCCTTTTATTTTTTTATACCGCAATCATTTACATAGCAAAGAATGCTATATCTTGCACTAATCTAATCTACAGACTGAACAGCACAGTTTCTTTCTGTCATCTTTACATAAGAAATAATTTTTGAGCTTTTAATTGCCTTTGATGTTTTTATCTGAATTCTAATCGGTCTACATTTGTCTTGATGTTGTACTGTCCTAAGTTGTAGATAAAACTATTTGAAGACTTTGAAGGATGAGTAGTAAGAAAAGTACTATAGATGACCTTGTACAATACTACTGTTATATATGAATATAGATGCTTTTTGGTGATAACTTAGATTCGTGCTGCAGGCTGTTATAAACATATTGCTGTCTTTCTGTAGAGCTTATCTGTCTTCTCATTTTACAATTGCTCTTTCTCATATGAATAAAAAGTTTGTGCTTCTTCTTACTGAATTTCTTTTGTTTCAGAAAGTTATTCCAATTAGTCAAGAAAACTGTAAATTTTTACTCTGTTTTTAAAAACAGTTGTGGGCCTCAAACATGGCACCAAAAGATTGTTATGATCTTTAGATTAATAAAATGCTCTCTAATTCTGTTACATGAAAAGTTAGTAATGACAAATATTTTATACTACTATTCTTAAAACAGTCCTCTGGAAAGGTGCACTTGTTCACCTGTAGTCCGTTCATCCATTTTTGCCAAGAACAACTAATACTCTAAACACATTTTTTGCAGTAGGATATACTGTAATCTTGCAGTATTTTTGTCTACACCATACTTCCTCAGCTTGTTATTGGATTGTTATGAGAAGCTATATAGAAAGCCACCTTGCCTGCCCATCCCTCCTGAAAAGCCTGTTGCTCTTCATCTCAGCACTCCAGTCATGGGACTCATTGCACCAAGTCTCACCAATACCAATGACATCATAACTCTGGGAATGGACCAAGGCTTCCAGTTCATCTTGTTTGTTTCTCATACTGCATGTGTCAGTGTACAAGAGTTTCAGATATGCTCCCTGGAGCAGTGTAAATGTTCCCACTAGCATTGTCACCCTCAGGGGATGCCATGCCCACCCTTGGTTTACCTTCAGCTTTCCTGTTGGTATCCCTTTCCCCCACTGATTCTTCTTTAAAGTCCTCTATGTCGCTCCTGTCAGCTTATGAGCAAAGATGTGTTTTCCCCATCAGGACAGGTGGATCCTGTCAGACTCCAGCATACCTTGTGCTTCAAAAACTTCTGTGGTTATAAAACCCAAAGTTCTGGTGAAGGCACCAGTCCTGGAGACAGGTATTGGTGTCTTGAGCTTGTCTGTTTCTTTTAAAGTCTCTCCCCATTACTGGGAAGATTGAGGAAAACACTACTTGTGCTTCTGTATTTTTTAGCATTCTTCCCAGGGCTCTGAAATATCTTTTGGTTTACCT
>NW_009953650.1:19024-67529 GCF_000747805.2 Chaetura pelagica
GAATGGATAATAATCCAAAGACTGTACTGAGCTCATCAGTCATCTGGTGACATCCCTGATTCAGATCTCAGGGAGGCAGTGAATTTCCCTAAGAAGAGGGTTCGGTGTGGAAAATGGGTGCTTCCACTCCCCTCAGGAGGAAGTCACCATTGACCATAACTTGCCATTGTTTCTTCTTGGTGCTAGTCTTAAAGCAGGTCTTGTTGTGAGGAGTTTCTTGATCTGACCTTGGTGAGAGTACTTGCATAGGTTCCTCCTCTCCTATCTCATTGTGTGCTTCATCTATCAGGGCTTTGTACCTATTCGGTAAAGGTAGCTGAGAGGGTAAGGAGGAATTTCTCTTACAGTCTCATGCCGAGTACTGTGATATAATTAGAAAGTGTACAGACAAAAACTGTAAGATTTAGATGTCAGTGATGTGTACAGTCTCCTGGACAGAAGCTTATTTATTTGCTACTCAAGTTGCTGCTGTACAAAGAGCAAGTGAAATTATTCCATGGTAGACAAACAAGAAGTGTTTTTGAAACTTTACGGTTTTAAGACCAAGTTACTGTCAATGCAATACATGTTATATTTGCTTGCATTATAAAGGAGATTATAAGAAATTAGTCAAGAGTCACAGAAAAAAGAGGTTTGCAAATTACTACAGCAGTTACAGAATCACAGAATCTTAGGGGTTGGAAGGGACCTTGAAAGATCCTCTAGTCCAACCCCCTGCCAGAGCAGGATCACCTAGAGCACATCACACAGGAACACGTCCAGGTTGGTTTGGAATGTCTCCAGAGAAGGAGACTCCACAGCCTCTCTGGGCAGCCTGTTCCAGAGCTCTGTCACTCTCACAGTAAATAAGTTTTTTTCTGATGTTTACGTGGAACCTCCTATGTTCCAGTTTGTACCCATTGCCCCTAGACCTGTCACTAGATGTCACTGAGAGAAGGGTGGCTCCATCGTCTTGACACTCCCTCATAACATAGTTGTAAACATTGATGACATCACCCCTCAGTCTCCTCCAAGCTAAAGAGACCCAGCTCCCTCAGCCTTTCCTCATAAGGCAGATGTTCCACTCCCTTCATCATCTTTGTAGCTCTGCACTGGACTCTTTCAAGCAGTTCCCTGTCCTTCTTGAACTGTGGGGCCCAAAATTGGACACAATATTCCAGATGCGGCCTCACCAATGCAGAATAGAGGGGGAGGAGAACCTCCCTTGACCTACTAACCACACCCTTTCTAATGCACCCCAGGATGCCATTGGCCTTCTTGGCCACAAGAGCACATTGCTGGCTCATGGTCATCCTCTGGTCCACCAGGACCCCCAGGTCCCTTTCACCTACACTGCCCTTTTCGCCCTTTCTCGCTGAATGGCAGCACAGCCTTCTGGTGTGTCAGCCACTCCTCCCAGCTTAGTGTCATCAGCAAACTTGCTGAGGGCACACTCTGTTCCCTCATCCAGGTCGTTGAGGAAAATACTGAATAGTACCGGTTCCAGTACTGACCCCTGAGGGACTCCACTAGTCACAGACCTCCAACTAGATTCTGCCCCATTGACCACAACTCTCTGACTTCTTCCTTTCAACCAGTTCATGATCCACCTCACTACCTGATCACCAAACCCATACTTGATCAACTTATCTACAAGGATGCTGTGGGAGACAGTGTCAAATGCTTTACTGAAATCAAGATAAACCACGTCTACCGCTCTACCATCATCTACCCACCTAGTTGATAAAACTTCTATATCTACCACTAGGAATCAGTTTGAAAACTTAGTACAGTGTCATGGTTTAACCCCAGCCAGCACCTAAGCACCATAGAGCCACTCGTCCACTCCCCCCCAGTTGGATGGGAGAGAGAGTTAGAAGAGTAAAAGTGAGAAAATTTGTGGGTTGAGATAGGCAGTTTAATAGGGAAAGCAAAAGCTGCATGTGCAAGCAAAGCAAACCAAGGAATTAATTCACTTCTTCCCATCAGCAGGCAGGTGTTCAGCCATCTCCGGGAAAGCAGGGCTCCATCATGCATAATGGTTACTTGGGAAGACAAGTGGCATCATTCTAAACGTCCCCCCTTCCTCGTCCCAGCTTTATATGCTGAGTATGACATCATATGGTATGGAATATCCCTTTGGTCAGTTGGGGTCAGATGTCCTGTGTGCCTTCCCAACTTCTTGTGCACCCTAAGCCTAATCAGTGGTAGGGTGGTGTGAGAAGCAGAAAAGGCCTTGACTCAGTGTAAGCACTGCTCAGCAATAACAGAAACATCAATGCATTATCAACAGTTTCCAGCACAAATCCAAAACATAGCCCCATACTAGCTACTATGAAGAAAATTAACTCTATCCCAGCCAAAATGAGCACATACAGAGAACCAGTCCCAGCATTATAATGGGTGGTCAGGATGCCTGTTACTGAAGGACTATGGAGCTATTGTTGATGGGCATATTTTTTATCTGTAGAGGCCTTATTTTCTATCCCGTTACCTGTTTCACAGCTACTTTTGGCATTATCTGGATGACCATCAGTATTTGCTCTTCAGTAATAATACAGTGTCCTTCCCAAATAAGTGCAGAATCTCTTTTTATCTCACAAGTTTTACATATTGCTGTCATACAAAAAGAATTTGGACCAAGTTCTTATGCTGTGGAAGATCAACTACAGCAAATCAGTTATTTTTTCCTGAATTACTGCACAGCCCTAGATCTAGTCTCAAAATACACCTACATATTTCTCTATTCTAAAAGAATATTCTGAAATTTGGTTAATTCCCAAGGATAATTTCTTAAGATCATTGTATGATTTACTACATTGATAGGATTTTTTAGAAAAGCCCTTCTTAATCTTGGAATATCAACTGGTTCAGCAAACAAGATCATGCCTGTCTGTCTATTTTTTAAATAAAAAACATTTCTTCTGTTATCAGAAAGTCTTGTAAGACCTTTGTTCTCAGACATATAATGGTTCAAACCTCCTCCCATAGGGAGCATTCCAGACTGACTTCAACGGTAATAGGCACAACTCTCTCTGTATAATGGTGATGTTTTATCTGAAGCCTAAGCATCTAACAGAATGTCTGTGGTAGAATGAAACTGTTACAGGATGCTTCATCTTCAATTTCTTTTCACCTCAGTACATAGGTATTGTAGCTTCTAAGCCCCTTTGTTGCTAGAGGCTTAGCCATCATCAGACATCTTGGAAACCTGAAGTTATTGTCAGAACATGTACTCTTAAAATGTAGCATATAGGCCTTACTATAAACACCTTTCCAGAATTTCCTTCAGGAGGAAGATACCTTCAAATAGCTATTTGTAGTGCTGCCTAGGAGAGGGAGAACTTTACTTACATTTTTTCATTTACTGGATTCTAAGTACGTTCAATGGAATGCACTGAAATCTTTTTGTCTTCCTCAAGTCTATCCAAGGTTAAAAAGAACCACCTTATCTGTTGCTGCAGTGTTACTTTTCAGCATGAGACATACCAAATGAATACATATCAGAACAATCTTGTCAAATTTACTTAAAAGTTTAGGATGAAGGAGAATCAAATCTGTGTCACAGAATCACAGAATTGTCAGAGTTGGAAGGGACCTTGAAAGATCATCTAGTCAAAATCCCCTGCTAAAGCACGATAACCTAGAGCACATTACGCAGGACTGCATCCAGGCAGGTTTTGAATGTCTCCAGAGAAGGGGACTCCACAGCCTCTCTGGGCAGCCTGTTCTAGTGCTTTGTCACCCTCACAGTAAAGAAGTTTTTTCTCATGTTCAGATGGAACTTCCTGTATTCCAGCTTGTGCCCATTGCCCCTTATCTTGTCACTGGGAACTACTGAAAAGAGTCTGGCTCCATCCTCCTTGCACCCATCCTTTAGGTACTTGTAGGCTTTAATAAGGTCTCCTCAGTCTTGTCCTCTCCAGGCTAAAGAGTCCCAGCTCTCTCAGCCTTTCTTCATAAGAGAGATGCTCCAATTCCCCAATCATCTTTGTTGCCCTCCACTGGACTCTCTAGTAGCTCCTTGTCTCTCTTGAACTAGGGAGCCCAGAACTGGATGCAGTATTCCAGATGTGGCCTCACTAGGGCAGAATAAAAGGGGAGAATGACCTCTCTTGACCTACTGGCCACACTCTTCCTTATGCACCTGTCACAATTCAATAATCGGATACATGGAGGTTCTTTGCAATCCTGCCAGGGCCAAACAAAGATAATACAATATTGGGTGCACAAACAGGCTTTTATTTAGGTACAGATCAGCTGGTAAGAGTTGCAACTATGTTTGTCATAAGCTTATAACAGATGCGATAACTAACCCTAAACTACAAAAGAGAAAGGTCAGGAAAAGAAAGTCACCACCCAGAGTTCCAGCGGCATCCCGTTGTAGAGGCATCTTGAGACTGGCACTCTTTTATACAGTTAATTCCTGGGATACGCCACGTCAGTCACCCAGTCACTGTTCTATGTGTGTAGCAAAATTACTTATCACCTCGTGCATTCCTTTGCTCCAATTAGCCATATCTTTTTCTGCCAAGTTGATGATTTACATGAAACACTCTTTGAGTCTCTTAATTAATTCAAGGCCTGGTTATCACTGGATGTCCTTTCTCAGTGCTAGGTGTGGCACCAATTGTGTGCTTTTTTGTCTCCAATCTCAGCACATCCCACACTAAACTCCCTGGTTCACAGTTGCCTGTGGCATTTGTTGTTGACACAATGGGGGGCTTATGGGGGCTTGCTGAGTAAAACAGTTCAGTGGGTTGCTGAGACATCTCTTTAGTCCAGCAATAAATCCTGCTTAACCCTTAGATGTCTCAAGACAAACACCAGTCACCCTGAGTGTCTGAACACACTGTTCATCTCTTGGATTGTTTGAGACAAGCACCATATATCCCGAATATCACAGCACCCCAGGATTCCATTGGCCTTCTTGGTGGCAAGGGCACATTACTGGCTCATGGATAATTTACTATCTACCAGGATTCCCAGATCCTTCTCCTCGTAACTGCTTTCCAGCAGGTCCACCCCTAACCTATATTAGTGAGTGGGGTTCTTCCTCCCCAGATGCAGGACCCTACACTCGCCCTTGCCCTTGTTGTCCTCTCTTTGAAGTCTAAATATGAAAAACTATAAATCTTCCATTGTTGCAACTTCAGAAGTAAAAATTTAAGATACTTCAAGAGTTAGATGTCAGAAAAATCTCTTTGAAAAGTTTTGAGATGCCTCTAATATTTATAGAAATAAAAATGCAGCCTGTATTTCTACTGAGTGGTAGTCATTGCCTTAAAATCATAGAATCATAGAATGGTTTGGGCTGGAAGGGACCTTAATGGTCATGTAGTCCCAATGCCCCTGCATGGGCAGGGACACCTCCCACTGGATCAGGTTGCTCATCCAACCTGGCCTTGAATACTTCAAGAGATGGGGCTTCCACAACTTCCCTGGGCAACTTGTTCCACTGTCTCGCCACCCTCACACTAAAGAAATTCTTCCTAATGTCTAACCTAAATCTCCTCTCTTCCAGTTTTAGTCCATTACCCCTTGTCCTCTCAGTACAAGCCCTTGTAAAAAGTCCCTCCCCAGCTTTCCTGTAGGCCCCCTTCAGGCACTGGAAGGGTGCTATGAGGTCTCCCCAGAGCCTTCTCTTCTCCAGGCTGAACAGCCCCAACTCTCTCAGCCTGTCTTCATAGGAGATGTCCTCCAGCCCTCTGATTATCTTTGTGGCCCTCCTCTGGACTCTCTCCAGGAGCTCCATGTCCTTCTTATGTTGGGGGCTCCAGAACTGGACACAGTACTCCAGGTGAGGTCTCACGAGAGCAGAGGAGAGGAGGAGAATCACCTCCCTTGACCTGCTGGTCACATTTCCTCTGATGCAGCCCAGGTCACAGTTGGCTTTCTGGGATGCTAGCATACATTGCTGGTTCATGTTGAGCTTCTCATCAGCCAACACCCCCAAATCCTTCTCCTCAGGCCTCCTCTACATCCATTCTCCATCCAGCCTGTTACTGTGCTTGGGATTGCCCCAACCCAGGTACAGGACCTTTCACTTGGTCTTGTTGAACTTTATGAGGTTATAATGGGCCCACCACTCAAGCCTGTCAAGACCCCTCTGGATGGCCTCCTTTCCCTCCAGCTTGTCAACCACACCACACAGCGTGGTGCCATTGGCAAACCTGCTGAGGATGCACTTAATTCTACTGTCCGTATCTCTGTCGAAAATGCTAAATAGCACCAGTCTCAGTATCGACCCTTGAGGAATGCCACTTGTCACTGTTCATCATTTGGACATCAAGCCGTTGACCATTACTCTGAGTGCAACCATCCAGCTAATTTCTCATCCAGCAAGTGGTCCATCCATCAAGTCTATGTCTCTCCAATTTAGAGACCAGGATGTCATGCAGGACAGTGTCAAATGCTTTGCACGAGTCCAGGTAGATGATGTCAGTTGCTCTTCCCTTGTCCACTGATGCTGTGACCTCATCATAAAAAGCCACTAAATTTGTCAGGCAGGTTTTGCCCTTGGTGAAGCCATGTTGGTTGCCACCAACCACCTCCATGTTTTCCATGTGCCTTAGCAGATCCTCTTGAAAGATCAGCTCCATGATCTTGCTGGGTACAGAGGTGAGACTGAATGGCCTGTAGTTCCCTGGGTATTCCTTTAAAATAAATTTGTAAAAAAATGTAGGAAAATATTATAAAAAATAAGTAGCTAATGTTTTCTGCTATACATTACGCTGATATGATCTTGTAAATTATTATCTAAAGAGACAGTAATTAGGAGAATGTGTGTGTGTAGGGGTCATCACAATAATGGGAATCTCTGGTGGAAGACCAGTGAGAGATCTTCATAGAGTATATCCAGGTCTTTAGTACTAGTGATTGAGTGTGGTGTCAAATTTGTGGAAGGGAAATGGAATAGTAGAGAAAAGATCCTGAGAATCAGGTTGAGTCAAAAATGGGCTTTCCCAACATTGTGGATTTTATTGGCAGAATATGTAGTTATTTCTGATGGTCAGGAAAGGGTAAAATAAACCCTTTTTATACCCTGCTCTACATTCAGAGTTTATAGGATTTCTCACAGAATGTACTAGAGAGAGAAAACTAGTAGTCTGTGCAAAGAAATCATCAGTAAAGTCACACCTTTCATTTGAATTGAAGCTGTATTATAGGTATCCATTCTGTTTTTTCTTCTACAGGTCAGTACATTGCTTACTGATTCCTAATATTTCTTAAAATCTCTGATATAAATTTAAGCTTCAGAATAAAGCTCCTTTCTTTGTTTAGTGCTGTATGAAGTGTTAAATGAAGAGCATGGGGACTTGTATTCCAATTAGTTTTTGAGTGTTGTTAGAAGTATTGACCTATGATGACCTAAAACAGAATGATTAATAATAATCTCAGTCAGTGCTTTCTGAAGATCAGTATTCCCCAATGGATGAATGGCATCAGATAAATGTTTGCTTTGTTTAACAAGAGGAGGCTGGCCCTATTGGTCCAGCCAATAGGCTTAAAAAAAAAAATAAATTTCCATACCAGTATTCCTTTTTAAGACAAAAATTATAGCTCAAATTTTTAATTGGGTCAGGTTGAAAAGCTTCTCTATTTTCAAAGCTTTTTTTGGGCTAACAGTTATGGGGAGCTGGTTTAATTTGAGGAACAAAAAATTTAATGTGGTTAATTGGAGAATGTTTTTAATTAAAAATGTCCGCTTTTAAAAATGTCTATATATATACTCAAAGCCTGAAATGGATGCACATAGAAGTAAAAAGTCATACATTGAAAAAAAGGCGATAAGGCAGGGAATGATAGAAAAATGCTCTAAGACAGTTAGTGCTTTTTAGATTGAAATGATGGTGGGGAGGTTGGAATGAGTTTAAGATTTAAAAAAAACAACAACCAAACAAAAAAAAACAGTTGAAAATGAGTTGTCAGAATCAAAGTTAAATAGTTTATGTATGTTTTGATTAATATATATATTAATTACTTTAAAATATGTGGCTGAAATGTCTAATGCCTATACACCGATCAAGTCTTTGTCACTGGATCTTGTTAAGAAGATTTTTGATATTTCCTTTTTCTGTAGTAATTTTGCTTTCATTGACTATTTTTTAATAGTTGATATTCTGAACCTGCAGGTACTATTTTTATTTATTCTTTTTTTTTGTGCTGGGTTTTTTGTTCCATCTTGTCTGAAATGATCCCTTCTCTACCTGCAGTGCACGGCTAAAATTCTTAAGGGAATACACTGCAACTATCTGGATTACATCTTGATCTAGGAATGATGTGCTTCCTACCAATCTTATTTAGACCTTTTTGTGAACATAGATATATGTACAAATACATATTAATATTATGTAGGTTATATTTAGTGTGATATTATATAAACATGGAACAATATAAATGTTCAGTTTTTCTGAATTATTATTCTAGGATCAAGACAACCTTTAATCCAACAATCTCAGCTTCCACCTTATTCATCACCTAGAGATGTACCCCCAGACATATTGTTAGATTCTCCAGAAAGAAAGCAAAAGAAACAAAAGAAAATGAAGTTAGGCAAGGATGAAAAAGACCAGACTGAAAAAGCTGCAATGTATGATATCATTAGTTCTCCTTCCAAGGACTCCACTAAGCTTACATTAAGACTCACTCGTGTAAGATCTTCGGATATGGACCAGCAGGATGATATGCTTTCTGGTTTGGAAAACAGCAGTGTGTCAGAGGGTGATATTCCTTTTATCGTGCAGTACCCAGGACAGACTTCTAAAACACCTGTTACTCCACAGGATGTTAACCGCCCACTAAACGCTGCTCAGTGTTTGCCGCAGCACGAACAGACAGCTTTCCTTCAGGCACAACAAGTGCCTGTTTTACAACAGAACACTTCAGTTGCTGCAAAACAACCTCAAACTCCTGTGGTACAGACACAGCAACAGGTTTCGCAACAAGGAGCTATAACGTCATATGATGAAGTAGAATTGGATGCATTGGCTGAAATTGAGCGGATAGAACGTGAATCAGCTATTGAAAGGGAGCGATTTTCAAAAGAAGTGCAAGATAAAGGTAAAAGGATTGTGTGTGTGTGTGTGTACACTATATACATTATATAAATATATATGCATATAAACCCCATATATATATGTATAAAACCCCATCTTCCTGTCATTCTCATATAGTTCAATTCTCTTTACTCAGTGTAGGTGATTCTGTGACATTCATCTCCATTCCCCTCCAACAATGAACTGTAATCTCTCATATATGCATATTTTTAATATCTGGTATTCTTTATTTGGGATCTTAATGGATAGAAAGTGAAGCTCTTCTGTTTCAAAATTCTTTTTAAGCTACTCTTATTTTGAACCATGAGGCTGAATGAAGTACAGTCAATGTTTATAGTTTCTAAAATCACAGCAGTACCATAAGTAAAAATTTATAATAAGTTTTGGTAGATAAATTATTAATTAGCTGTCTATGTTGCCTAATTTAAGAAAATAATGGAAAACTCTTTTATGACATTTCTATTCATATCGCAGTTTGAACCTAATTTGAAAGAGGTGTTAGATTAAAAACATATTCTTTTAAAGGCAGTGTAATGATTGGGTAATGTATACTATTATATTGTCTCCAATGTTTATTCATCGGGGTATTCATTATTATGTAGGCATTACAAGTTTTAGAGAACTACCATATATCTATATGGTCTCTAGCACAGAACCAGGTGAGCGTCTGAAATGTTTGCTCTTCACTTCAGGAGCTATACTGATTGTCTTAACTGATTTCATTGAATCCTCTGATTATATTTTTTTTTAATTTCTTTTTTTCCCCTGATGTTAACTGATTTGAAGTTTTTAGGCTATCAAAATTGGATGCAAAACCTACATGTAAGTCTTAAAGATAAGATGTGGTTTATAAAGTAGATAGTGATAGGTTAACATAAATATTTTTCAGAAGATTCCTCTGCAGTGTGTTTAACTTCTGAGAAAAAAAAATCTTTTATAGTATAATGTTCATTTATTAAGTACTCCTATGAAAAATCATGCAGAGTAGAAAACTGTGCAGATTCTGATTTTGGAAGTTCATAGGTGAAAATGGTCCATTTTGGATATACTTGCCTGGAGGCAACTGAATTTACATATGTTTTGGTTCTTTAACCAGCAGAGAGAGTACAAGTTTTCTCCCTATTCAAAGATTTTTTTTCCAGGTTTTAAAGATGCCTGGAGAGAGTTGTGTTTGTGCATGTGTAGATGTTCCTGTTCAATTACTAAAAGGATTAACTTTTTAGGTGTTTCTTATTTGTAACCAAATTTATTTATTGAGAGCTTGTGGTTTGTCACTTACTACTAAGAAAGCTACTTTTATATTTCCACATTTTGAGTAGAGTCTTCAGCACATTTTATCTGAGAAACATTTGAAAAAATGCAGTGTATTTTTGATGGTGCAGAGCAGCCTTCAAGCACTTAGAGCAAGATTAAAACACGCTTTCTCTTTTGTTCTGGCTTTCAGGAGATGTTGAACATTAGTTGTGAAGTTTTTTTTACCATAATCACATAGCCATGGACAGACTCTGATTTCTTTATTTTGGGGAAAGGAGTGATTTTTATAGAATGTGATCTCTTCCTTTCACCACTGCTCAATAACCATCTTACCAAATAAGGATTACAACCTTATGCTTCCCATCTACCTGCATCCTCTGCCAGGTCTCAGTTCTTCCTGAGTTCCTGCAATTGCTACAGATCAGGTACAAGAATTGCTGCCTTATATTGGGACAAATGATCACCATTTATTCACTGGTGGTAAGTTGCCCCTATGCTAGACAGCAGCGCTTTTCATTTCAGTGGCCAAGGTTTCAGCCATAAATGAATAGTATTGAGTAGAAGGATTTTTAGCAGTCTTGGGACAGCTTATCTTGGAGAAATATGGTTTGTGTTTTTTTATAATTCGGTTGCTCTTGCTCGTAAGTTTGACATATGTCTACAAATTGATACACTCTGTGATCGTTCTAGTTATAGCCATGTGATTTGGTGTGACTGCAGAACAAAGCTTCCTCTATTGTTTCTATGAGAATGTGCCTGTTAGAAATATATCCAGTAACCATCCAGCCATTAATTTTTAGTGAATATGCTTATTGTGTGTATGCCTGGCATCTGTCCATTTTAGTACACATACTGTAACTTCAGATGACATTATATCAAAAAAATAGTGTGATTATAGCATGTACTTGGTCTAATTAGTACAGGAACATATAGTGCTAGCTGATGCTATACATGGCAAGCATCCTTATAGAGATCTTCTAGATGCTAGCACATGCTAAAATCTGCATGAAAGCATCTTTGCTGCTTTTGTAATTGAGGCATGGGAATATATATTACAGTCACACTACATTTCCTGTTTAGGCATGCATTGTTGTCTTCCATAAATTACTTTGAGTAGAATTGTACTCGCAAGATTTGGTAGAAGTTTAATGGTCTCTTCTGTACTATGCTTCATAGAATCATAGAATCATAGAATGGTTTGGGCTGGAAGGGACCTTAATGGTCATGTAGTCCCAATGCCCCTGCATGGGCAGGGACACCTCCCACTGGATCAGGTTGCTCATCCAACCTGGCCTTGAATACTTCAAGAGATGGGGCTTCCACAACTTCCCTGGGCAACTTGTTCCACTGTCTCGCCACCCTCACACTAAAGAAATTCTTCCTAATGTCTAACCTAAATCTCCTCTCTTCCAGTTTTAGTCCATTACCCCTTGTCCTCTCAGTACAAGCCCTTGTAAAAAGTCCCTCCCCAGCTTTCCTGTAGGCCCCCTTCAGGCACTGGAAGGGTGCTATGAGGTCTCCCCAGAGCCTTCTCTTCTCCAGGCTGAACAGCCCCAACTCTCTCAGCCTGTCTTCATAGGAGAAGCACCAAAAGTTAAATTCTCATACATGTATAATATTTAATAGCCTCAGAACAACCAAATAAGTCAATGGAACATGACAAGCCTCAAGTTTTCTGTTCCCATTGCCTCCCTCACAATGGACTTTATACCCTCATCAGATAAAAGTTGTCAATCAATACTAGATAATATTTTTTGTCTTTTGAAAGGTTGTGTAATATCACAGATAGATCCAGCTGTTGTTTATTTGAGTTGAAAAAAAGTGATTTGGAAGGGTTAATACAGAAAGGGATTATCTTTTTCCACATCAGTTGACAAGTGAACTATCCTTTGCTTAGGATGGCTTACATCAGGATACCTTTCTAAAGAAATAAGAAATAATGAAGCTTTATGCATACTTTCTTTTAATCACCACCAGTAGTCACATTTCCTGTACTGCTTGGTGCTCCTGAATGCTTTTGAAACAAGCAGAGATCCATGATTTGAACCTATTTTGTTCACTTATCTGGAGCTGTGCTTAGTTCACATTCTGAAGTTGACTACTCCAAGAAAGTACAGGAAATCCTGTGAAGTTTTAGAAAATTATATCCCAGGAATTTCTGTTCTTCTCGGAAATCTTTTTTACTTGAGGGGAGGTGTTGAGGGACAAATTTCATTTTGGTAACCTCAGTTCACAAGCATTAACTTGTGCTTTGCCATTGTTCAGATACAAGTGGATTATTTTTTGTTTATAGTCAAGTAGTTCAAAGCTAGTTAGTCACTTTCAGTCTAAATCTTTCCGTGAACATTGCATTAAGTTCTTCTTGTCTTTCAAGATTTAGACCTGCTGCTGAATTAATTTTCAGGTTCAAGATGTCTACCTCAAGATCTTTCATGCTTTTCTAATGACCCCAAATACTGTGAATCAAATATATTGAAGATATTAATATTAAAAGGAACATCGAGTCTTCTAGAAAGAGGAAAAGGGAAGATAATTTTGAGAATTACTTGAAAAAGACAGAAAGCAACCAATCTTTTTTCATAGACTTTTTTCAGCTTGCTTTCGTTTTTTATTTTATTCAGATTTGCTAAATTTGAATTTGAGCTCTTCCATACATAGTATTGTATGTTCACTGTTATATTTTAAGCTACTTCAAAGACACTTTTATATAACCTGTTTTAACAGATTAAGGAGTTCTACTTTTACAAGTAAAAGGCACTGTTCTCTGGAGTTTGTGTGAAGGGTCATGAAATCATTAATCACTAACCATTACATTGGGAAGCTAGTATTATTTTTTAAAAACTTAAAAGCATTAGAAGCATTTTTAAAATGAGACAAGCCTACTTGTTTCTGTGTTTTTTCCTCCCTATATATTTTACTTCTGAGCATCCATTTTACCTACTTCAGAATCTCACTGTAGATACTTTGAATTAGGAAGAAGGTAAGTTGTAATAGATCAGTTAGGGGGCACTGGATGCCTGCTGTGGGCCCTTTTTTTTTAGTTCATTTCAAGCCCCATAGCAGCAATCACACACATCCCAAGAGTGTGATTCTGCCGGAGCAAAACTCAAAACTACAGTTATAGGTAAGTAAACTTTTAATCTTATAATTTAAGTTGTTATCCAGCTCCTCTCCCTTTCTCTCCATTACCCATCTCCCCCCAGAAGTCCCCCAAAGAGGAGACTAACAGAAAAATGCTATTAAGAATTAATAGTTTGTTTACATCTAATTTTATATATCCAATTAATGAAATGACAGAACATGTAATTATAACCAATATATTATCATTCATTTCCAAAAATATGTTATAGGGATTTTATTTACTCAAAAATGTAGATATGAGTGTAGTAATCTTGTTGAAGATTACACTCACTAATACCAGGAGATAAAATGAAACAGTATAAAATATAAATTATTGTGTCTCTATATAGTAAGACAGTGTGAGAATCATTTATCGTGTATTTTGTGTATACAAACTTTCATTACCTCTTCATTTATAGTGTTATGTAATGGATGAAACTGGCACCTCATGTAGCTTTCCCAAGAAAAAGCAGGTTTGTGTTGTCCAGACCCTATAGATGACTTTTTTGTTTTGTGTTCAGACGTATTTTAAGAAAAGTAAGTGGAAGAAATTCTTCTTCTATCTAGACAAATTACAATGAAGCTTTGCAATTTTCCCATCTATCTAGGAAAAATTACTTCATATTTTCTTTAGATAATTAAATACTGGTTGAGTGAAAAACACATTTTATAAAGAAGTATAGGCATTTTCATAGAATCATCGAATGTCAGGTTGGAAGGGACCTCAAGAATCATCTGGTCCAACCTTTCTAGGTACTACTATAGTTTATATGAAATGGCTGTCCTGATTTGAGCAGGCTCAGCACCCTGTCAAGCTGAGACTTAAAACTGTCCAATGTGGGGGAATCTAATCTGATGGATTTAAATCTTTATAAAGAAATAGCATGTATAATTAATAAAGCTTATTAACAGTTTAAGCCCAGCATTTCTATAGTTCCTAGTCACTAAGTTCACTCCAACATCAACCTAAGATAACAGACTTTTCATTATCAACCCATATAAATATTACTGGATTTAGGTGATTGAAGATATTTTTTAATGCAAGGAATGATGTCAGAATGAAATCAACACCTGGGAGATCAAAAGTGTTCACAAATAAATTTCAAAGTGATTTGCTTATTTTTAGAGTTTGTTGTTCCTACAAATTCTTTTGAAATTAATTGGATATGTTAATCTGTGATACATAAAATTAGTAGTTTTCATTGACTGTTAATGCATTGCAATATGTTTTTGACATTAGGTGATTCGTTGTGTATTTCAAAAGTAATTGCACTTCAGGTTTTGCTCAGATTTTTTTAATAATTGAGTTTACAAAACTGATTCTTCACAAAGTAATCACATGGATAAAACCCAGAATTTGTGTCAGAAAAATATCTCATAGATAAATTGAAATTGTTTGTAAAAGTAATATTAAATTCAGGGGGGTTAAATTGCAGTTTTCAGTCTCTAAACAAGTGGAGATGTTTGATTATAATTTACTGTAGTTCAATTAATGTTATTTTCTAGTGTAATATTGCTTTTTTATTACTGTAGTTGACAGGGAATAATGAGTTACCAAGCATTCTTAAATAGAAAAATTTGTAAGATCATATTTCATTCTCCAGTTATGCTGATTGCATTATTGTCATATATAAGAAAACAAGCAGAACTTTACCAAAATGAAGATTCTGAATTCTGCTAAACCCTAAGGCATGTCAGACTCCTGTAGTCTTTTAGAGGTTTTTTGTCATGTTTTTGGGGTTTTTTGGGCTTTTTGTTTTTGTTTTTTACCTTAATGAGTTTGGACATCCCTCCTTATGGACTTTATTTTTTGCATAATGACCAGAAGTTTGATCAAGTCTCTTGACTCAGCTGTTTCTATTCAGATTCTCAGAAATCTCTTCCTCTGCTCTGCAGCAACTGGAAGCCCTCTGATCTCTACTTTGGATCCTTTGGAATTGTGTTCTGTTCCATAAAGTTTCCTATACCAGGATCATGAATGTACTTTCTGAGGTTCTTCTGTTTTTTGACCTATGTTTGCTGAGTTTGTCCTTCAAGGGGACGAGCTAGTGCTGTGAAAATCTCTTCTACTGATAGGAACAGGTCTCTTTGGTTGTTTAATTCTTTGCTTATTGTAATATGGTTTTGGGGAAGGGTCAGGTGAGAGCAAACTCTCATTGCCAGTAATGCTGAATGTTCATGAAAGAGTAGAAAAATAAGAAAGCACATTTGCCCTTACTCCATTGATAGGTCATTCATCAGTACCGTTAAAGTAATTTTAAATCTTCCTTGTATCCAGATTATATCGATTGGTATAGATTCTTGTGGTCTACACAACACTGTTGATTGGGGGGGGACAGGGCACTTGGACAGCTTTGAAAAGACCTGTGAAAAATAACTAAGAAAAGAAAACAGTTGTCAGTAAACATAGATTTATTTAGGCATATGGTTATGTGTTATTTGTTTAAAATTCCTAGTCTTGACTGTTAGCTTAAATAAAATAACTTGTAGTTGGCCTCTGACTGATTCGTCTTTGATTTTTAAAAATTGAAAGTTTGACAATAAGTAATAATTGCTTAGGACTGGTATATTTGCTATTAAATTATTCCTTGCTGATTTAAGTAATGCAAATAAGCAGTATTTCAAATGAATTGAAGCATATCCCAATAATCTCTGAAGAGTAGTAGAGCTTTAAATTATTAAACTCTAAATTGATATGCTTTAAAAAAAAATAGTTTGTTCTGGAGTCATCAAAATGGTTCATCCAGAGTTCAGTGTTAGAGGAACAATCTTCTTTCTGGTTCTGAAGAAGAGTACATTCACATGGAAATGAAGTGTCCAACTGAATTCCTTACAAGGTGTAAATGGGGAATTGGTAATTTATCTGTTGTATCTTCATGATCATTCAAGATGATTTAGAAATCTATGGATTTTAACGTCTACCAAACAGTATTAATAGAGCAAAGTTTTGTCATTCTGCTAAAACAAAGCTCAGCAACCATGCATGTGGTTCTTATTTAGACTTACTACCTTTTCACATGTATTTACAAAAGGGCCATTTCAGTTTGCTAAGACAAGCAATTCCCGGTTTGTAGGCTATCGTCTTATTATACCCATTTGTTGAAAGAGTTTAATCTGGGACTTAAGACAATCATCGGTTTTGCAAGAAAGCACCATCAGAGACTTCAACACTAGTGATGTTCTGGCTGCTGCTTTGGAAAGGTTTCAGATTAAATGGAAGAATGGAGATACTTCTTTAATACAGCTCCCTTCATCCATCCAGCTGCTCTCCCTAATGCTTGCTCAGCTTCCAAGCATATCTGTTTTCAGGATGGATATTCATCAAATTGTGGTTGACTTGCAGTTTCAGCAGAAATGTATTCAAAGTTATCTGTGGTTATTCCAGTGCAATGTGTTTTTGCACAAACGTTCTGCAATAATTAATTAATTAATTTCTAAATCTGAAAGTACTCGCTGTTTTGACATGCAGATATTTCCAAAGATGAAGCCCACAACTTGTCTCCAGGAATACTGTTCATAACAGGACAGGTGAGACATAACTGCTTGGAAATCCAGCTAACTTTTTTTTCCATTTCAAACTTGTGGTTCCTGTAGTATTTTGTTTCTTGCACCACAGTGACCCATTTAATTTTTCAGAACATCTCTGCTATTTTTTAGAATAAGGTAGCTTATGATCCTTTTTTGAGTACCAAGTTACTGCCTTTTGGTGAGCATGTTGCAATGTAAAGAGAACATCCATGCACATTTGCCAAGCCAAAAGAATGCATACATAGGAAAATAACTGGGATCAGACTGTACTCTAAACTGTCATAAATTTGTTCAAGGAATTGAACAAAATGAAGATACATTTTAGATGTTTTTACATTCTTGGGAAGAGGAGGAATGAATAATCTGAAAACAACAACCTTAGATACCTGATCTCTAATATAGTCAGAAAGCTCTTCTGTGGTTTACTACATATTTCTTTTCTTACGAAAACTGCTAAAAAGAGTGCAGCAAAAAGATCCTGATCGCAGTTTATTGGTCTCAAGATCTTGTGAACCTACCTGTTCAGAACTGTGGCAAGCTTTGAACCTAGGTCTGCAGGACGTGAAAAAAAATATTAGTCTGATATTTTGGCAAAGTCCTAGATCCTGATAATAAATTCTACTATCTATAGAATGAAGTGGATGAAGCTTGGCTACCGATGCCTTTGAAGGACATGAAGTAAATTTTAATAAATCTTGTAAAAGTTCCTAAATTCATATCTTCATTAAGACCCTAAGGGATCTTGGGAGTCATGCCTTAACAAAGCAGATTTATGCAAACTTACATATATTTGATTGTAAAAGAGAAGACCTGAAGACATCTGTTTTCTGAGGTTAATTACTCTCTCCTGACTTCTCTGATACTCTATTGATTATTCTCATATAGTTCAAAGTGAGTTCAAGATTTAATAAAGCCCTTGAAGCCCAATTATGCTTGATGAAGATAGTAACACTATGTGCTCATCTTACCTTTAATGCCCTAGTTCAACCTGATATTTTCATATACTTGGGCTAGCTTTGTTGTCCTAGATCCAGAAATCTCATAGAAGCAAAACAGTAATGATCAAGTCTAATTCTGAGGATTGCCATCAAGATGCACTAGAAATATGAAGAAATCTGTGAGTAATCTGTAACTCTGTCTGCAATCACCTTTGCCATTTAGAAAAAGAAAACTCTGAAGGCATCCCTTTCTTCTCAGACAAGAGGTTGTGGTTATAAATTACTAAAACATCAGTACTCAGTTTTCAAGAGAAATTAAGAAGATGCATCAGAAGAGCTCTGCTATTTAGAGAGAATATGCCAAGTTGTGATGTGATCATCTATTTATATGTTCTCAACTTACAATTTGACGTTTTGGATGATAATGAAGAGCAGCATTTTGAGCCTGGTCAGTTATGGAAGTTCAAGAGAGAAATTTGGTCCTACCTGAATTGTTTTGATTGTTTAATCTTGGAGCCCACAGCATGAGGGCTCTGAAAGGTGAGTTTTGATTGATCCAGCAGTTAAAGGCATCACAGTTCCTGGCCTTGCTCCTATAGTAGGGGTAGCAGAAGGAAATGTTTGCTTGGCTCTTAGCTGATTTGTTCAGTCTGATAGGTTAATGCAAGCCGTCTTCACTGGTACCTTAAGCTGATGCACTGGACAATTAAACACACTTGTGGAAATGTGTATGTGTGTTCCCTTCTGCTACAGGTAAAACCTCATTTAAAGGAATGGAGCAGATAAATGGTAACAATAATGCCTTAAATGCTACTGTTAGATACACCATCAGAGCTTTACAGGACTTTTGCAGTGTGTCTGACATTTCTGGGTTAACATGAAAAAGCTGCCTGAATTTTTCCTAAGAACACAAGTTTATCAATTTGTGTTTTAAAATTTGAAGAGTTTTAATAAGGTGCATGTGTATGTATGTATATTAATGTATATGTTTAAAAGAGAAAATATAATATGAATCTGGAATCTTCTACTTCATGGCCATTCCTAAGACCTACCATGAAGCTCTGTGAGGTCAAAACCCTCCTAGTCACAGGGAGAAAAATAATTTTTGTCACTGCATGAAGATTTCCAAAAAATACATTTGTTTTAATAAGTTGTGTAGGGATGTTAATCTATATAAGCTCACATTAATCCAACAGTTGTTGTTGTACAAAAAACCCAAAAATTACCATGCTAAAAAGCTGCACCTTCGATTTGGCAAATTTATTTTGCTTCACATATCTACCATAAAGTTGGCAGGCATTCCTACAGGATTTGTTGAACTTTGAAAAAAGTTGACCATTTTCTCTACGGAGTTTATTATACCTGTCTTTACTGTCTTCCAGCCATTAAATGTTGTACATGATTTTTAGTTTTAGGAAGTTAGAGATGTACAAATAGATTTGAGAATGAAAATGATGGAAAAAACCCACAAACATCACTGGAATTGACCATGTTACTACTTGTTACTGTGTTCTAATGTTAATTTTGGAGTTGATCCTTGAAAGTTTTAATTCTTCTGAATAATAATCTTCTTCAAGTATAGAAGAAATTAGAAGTCATGTTATAATTCTGGTTTACAATTTGAGAGGTTGGCTCATTACATCTGGTAATAAAGCACCACAAATCTAGGCATAAAATAAGTTTTCTTATATTGTATTTGTGGTCTAGATATTTTGACAATAGATCTACAACAGAATTTCCAACCTATTACTTTATGTAGACTTAAAGTCATATTCCTTGATTATAGAGAAAGTAATTGCTTTTTTTGACAAATTACAAAATAATAGTTGACAAATGAGAATATAAGCCTTAGTGCAGGTAGGGCTTTTGAGTTTAATGGCAGAAAATTATTTTAGAGTACCATGTTGGTAATATAAATAGTTTGTATTTTAAATGAGTAGAACATACTCTTTTTGATGCTTCACATTTCCATGACTTCTACCAAATTACAAGGTGTGTGGTCAGCTCAATTCTTGCTTTTCTGTATTCTACTCTTAATGATTTTTTTCTTAGTGTGAACTGAAAGGATAATTGTGGAGTCAAGCTCTTGACACTTCATAAAATTATAATTGAACTTCTTATTTCATCCATGAAAAGCATGGTTGCAAAGGGAAAATACTAATTTTTACTCTTTTTAAGCCCCCCACCTAATATATATGTGTTATGATATAGACTCCAACTCTTTATATACTCCTTGTTTCAAAGAGAAGCATGGAGTGTTGGAGTTATTTTAATAATTTTTGTTCATTGTTTGTGTGTTCCGTGACTATAGTGTGTGAAGTCCAACTGATGCACTGAAACAAGTAGGGAGAACCTCTGTCTTAATAATTGCAGTTCCTTGCTTAGTTCATGTAGAATGAAGCAGACTGAATCTGCAAAAGATAAATTTTATAGTAGTATTCCTCAAAACTTGCTTCAAGTGTAAATTCATTATTTTTTTTCTCCTTGCAGCTGCTTTATTAGATGGTTCTCTTGGGAATTTTACAGAGACTTTGATTTCATGTTTTGAGAGTGTTTTTTTAATTATTAATTGGCACCTGTGGTAGATTGACAATGAATGATAGTCTGAATACATTAAAAAGTATTATGGAGAGAAGTTCTATTCTTGCTTTTAAATTCAATGGGTTTTGTTGTATGTGCACATATGTGCTGTGGAGGATTAATTGGTGGGGGTGGAGGGTAGTGGACATTTTTTCTTGGGCAATTACCTGTTTCTATATATAGCATTTGTGATTTTTCTCTTTTAATTTGCAGATAAACCTCTGAAGAAGCGAAAACAAGAAAACAAACCACAGGAGTCTGGAGGTGCTACTGGAGGAAATAAAGCAGCTTCCCAGGAGACAGGTTCTGCAGGAAATGCAGCAAGGCCAGCATTGATGGTTAGTATTGATCTGCAGCAAGCAGGAAGAGCAGACTCTCAGGCTCTCAAGCAACAGTAACTCAGGATTTGGACAGTATCAAAAAACCTGAAGAAATTAAGCAGTATAATGATGGTTTTGTGTGTGTTTCCCAAGAAGACACTGCTGGAGTTCTTAAATTTAAACCCGAAAATCATCCTGAGATTTTTAGGAAAAAGTCAGACTTTGAAGGTCAAAAGACAGATATCCAGCAAAATGAAAACAGGCAAACGGAATTTCAGCATAATGTGAGCAGACGGTTGGAAAGTAAACACAATGAAAACAAACAGGTAGAAGCTAAACATGAAAGCAAACATGAAAGCAGACAAATGGAAGTGAAACACAATGAGAACAGACAGACAGAATCAAAACATAACGAGAGCAGGCAAATGGAGATGAAACAAAATGAGGAAAAACAAAATAATGGCAAGCAGGAAATAAGGCAGAGGCCCGAAACGCCAAAACAAAAGTGTGAAGGCAGGCCTGAAATGCTGAAACAGAAGAGTGAAGGCAGGCCCGAAATGCCAAAACATAGACATGATAACAGGAGGGACTTGAGCAAACCATTTTCAGATAAGAAAACTGAAATATCTAGGCATAAACTAGATGTGAAATCTGATACTTCAAGGATAAAATCTGAAAGTAGATCTGATCCAACAAAACAAAGGCCTGATGGGCGTTCACTTTCTGATACACAGAGACATGACCTTGATAGCCTTAAACAAAGATCTGAGAATAGGGAGGAGTCAGAGAGATACAGAGGAGATCCATCCAGGATTAGAAGGCCTGAATATTTGAGATCCTCAAACAAAAATGAACATGATTCTAAGCATGGTATTAAATCTGATGGTTCAAAAATTGAGAAATTTGAAAGGAAACATAGACATGAGTCTGGTGAATCAAGGGAGAGGTTTTATTCTGGGGATCAGAAATCAAGACCTGACAGCCCTCGCATTAAACAGGAAGGTAAAGGAGATTCTAGTAAATCAAGACCTGATAAACCTGGTTTTAAATCATCCAACAGCAAGGATGAACAAAGGACAGATGGTAATAAGAGTAAAGTAGATAGTAATAAAGCACATGCTGACAATAAAGCAGAGTTTCCCAGTTATTTATTGGGGGCAAGATCTAACGCATTGAAACATTTTGTCATTCCAAAAATCAAGCGTGATAAAGATGGTAATGTCACTCAGGAGTCAAGGAAAACTGAATTTAAAGGTGAACACAAGGACAAAGTAGAGAAGATTGGGCTAGTTGAAGATCTAAATAAAGGAGCTAAGCCTGTAGTTGTCCTTCAAAAGCTTTCATTGGATGATGTGCAGAAATTTATTAAGGATAGAGAAGATAAATCAAGGGGCTCTTGTTGTAAACCTAACAAGAACAAGTCATCCAAATCTAATAAAGGTAAGATTTTTTGAATGTTAATTGCATGATATCTTGTACACTCCTGTTCTTTTAGATTTGGTACTCCTGTGGTTAGAAATTAAATGCAAATGTTTGGGGAAAAAAGTGAAACTTGTCTATGGGATTGTTGTTACTGGAAATTTTGCTACAGTGTAACTGAAGTGATTTGTTTACTCCAATGAAAGTTCCTAATGTGGGGACACTTAAATAGTCTTAAGCCAGCTACATTAGTTTAATCTGATAATTTATCTAGTTAAACATAACTGCTATGTGAAAGATTTAAACAGGTTTCAGTATGTCTGTATAAGGGACTGATACTTCTGTAGCTAAATCAGTGTCGCTGAAGTGGTGGAAAATACTATATATACAAACCCTAAGATTCTTTTATATTTTTTATTGGAAATTAAATGTGGTTTTCAAGGGATGTTTTGATGTAATGAAATAAGAAGGCAGTTGCAAAGTCCCATATGCCTCTTTCCCACAGCTATAAATAAAACTTTGTTGGCAAGCCTCCACAGTTTAGGACGCGTGACAATAAGCTTGCAAAAAGGTTCTGTCTTTAGGGGAATTAGGAGAATTTGTCTCTAGGGTCCAGTGTATGCTGAAAAAGGAAAGGAACTGATAAACAATTGGCTGGCATTTTCAAATTAGTAATATCAACAGGAAATTATTCAGAATAGTTTGTAGGTTAGATATTTGACTGATTGTCTCTTCTGTAGATTTAAATTTTTTTTTGTTTTTTAAATACGATTCTGTTTCTTCTTGGCACTATAATTTCACTTTGTTAAATTAATGTTACTAACTGGTCAGGGTTCCTTTTTTTAATGTTTAGCATTTAAAGCATTTAAATTTTCTTACATAGTTATGTTTATAGAGCTGTCATATCTCAAAAATAGACAAAGTGGCAGGGATAAGTATTTCAGCTGTATACAGGATTATTTATGAATGCAGTTCCAGGTATATCATTGCTTATGAACTCAGGATTAAAATGTTTTCTTACAAAGTTGATCCGATAAAAAATGATGTTGAAATCATCTTTGTGAAGGTATAACTATATTTGTGTGCATGTGTACAGAGTTGATAATCTGTATAATTAATTTATTGTGCTATGTCTCTATCTACTAACCTGATTGTATTTACTATTAAAAACTTAATAATTCATTATGATTATTACTTATTTGTAAAATGTTAGCTTCCTTGTTAAATATTTTATTTTTATTCTGGAAATATGAACATTTCCTATCTCCCCTTTTGAGGTTCAGAACAGGCAAAATTTCCGTTTCTAATAATAACAGGTATCTAGAGTCAGACATAAAATTATGACATCTTGGCTGTCAGTTTAGTCTAAAGATTTCAGATGAAACTTTTATGCTCTTGATAGGGAATACTGAAAACTTTCTGATGGAATTCAACTCTAGTCTCTAAAGGATAGACTTTGAATTCACACAATTTTATGTGCCAAAAGTCAGTAATTTTTAGAACCCTCAGAGCCGTATGCAGTGTATGTATGCTTTTAAAAATGTTTCTGAAGTAGGCTTTTTTGTAGTCTGTATTGTATCTGGTTATTTCTATGGTTTTTTTAGTAATGTGTAAAGGTGTTAATTACTCTTATCGGGATAACTCTAATAGCTGTGTCACACAAGCAATGCATTTATTTTAAAGTCAGGCTTATAACTTTTCTGCAATGTTTTTATGTGTTTTGTGTTTTCTGAATGGTCACTGCTCTCAATCCCCTCCCCCTCCCACCCAGGTAGGGAAGGAGAGAGAGAATAAGGAGAGAGACTTTCCGGATTGAAAACTAAACTAGACAGCTTTAATTAAAATACTAATGATAAGAAGAAAATATGTACAAATATAAACAAATGTGTTCAGGAATGTGCAACACCCCTATCACCTCTCCCTACCCCCAGCAACTCCCCCTGGCACTCTCCTGAGCTGTGAGCAGTTCCAAAATGTCCCGGAGCACTGCCAGAGAGAGTAGTAGAGCAGACAGGAGCTATGGGGAGAGTTATGAGGGTCAGGAATGCACAGGCCTAGGGATCAACAGTGATGGACAGATGGAGTCCTCCCCAAACCCTGGCCATGGACGGAAGAGAAGGAAGAAGAAGGGCTTGACTTCTGTCATCCCTGACTTTATATCGAGAGCTATGTAGATATATGGAATGGAATACTTTGGTTCGCCGATTTTGCCGTGCGTCTAGACCACTCCTCCCTATGGGAGGGTTGTAGATACGAGTCTTCTGCTCCTTTAGTATCTAAAGCAGTAGATTCAATAAGCAGAGCCAAGTGTCCTTGGTGTCTCGGCAGTAATTATAAACATCCAGGCATTATCAGTCCACTAGCTGGAAAACTTGTGTGCTGCTTAAAAGAGTTCACTGAAGAAAAAAATGTCAGTAAAAAGAAAACTGACTTCATCCTGGCTCACACCATGACACTGAAGTCATATATTTCTTACATATTCTGAAATAACTTGGGACATATTTTCCAGGAGAAAAAAAAAATGTTTTAATCTGATCAGTCTCTTTGCTATTGTATCTAGAATAAGATTCTTACAATGATGCTATAAATAAGTTTTGTGAAAAGAATAATGTTGTAACTATGTTTCTTTTACAAATCAAGTTGTGAGTGTTCAGCCAAGTAAATTTTGGCGAAAGTGTCTTTGAACTTCAGATTTTCATGAGTTTTTTTGGTTTTGTTTTTTTTTTTACCCAACTTCCTGGTACCCTACTTTCTAGGATATATGTTAAATAATTATGCTAAATAATTAGATGAACTCCAGTGTTTTGAAAGGTTTATAATTCATAAAGGTATCTCTTCATAAGCCAAAGTCTATTTGTGAACAACTGACTGATAGAGAAAATATTAATGTAATTTCCACTAGGAGATGCAATTTTCATAAACATTCTTTATTTACTTCATCCCATATTTCTTAATAGATTGTAGCAAATATTTTCTAGTGTTGCCTTTCAGCATTATTCCACCACTTCTCACATCCCTCTCATTCCATGTAGCTTAGTATATTTTGCTTTATCTTTCCTTCTTTTACCTCCTTGTATTTCTTGTCCTTTTTTTTCCTTTCCCAAGAAAATGTCTTCTCTTGGCTTTTTCACGTACATCATAACTGCTGTAATTTATCTGAAATCCAGTTTAAAATAGGCTTAGTTTAGCTAGTTCCAAACATCATTTAGATAGTAATTTTGTCTTAAGGGACTAGTGCCCATTCATTATAAAACTTAGTAAAATTGACTTGTTTTAAACTAAAATTAGTGCTATCTATACTAAAAATGTATGCAACTTTTTGCATTATTTCAGTAAACTTCAAATTTGAAAACCATACCTTTATTTTGCATGTGGATAAACCTTGCATTGTACTGTAAAAACCAAAAGTAACATTTTAATCACATTTTATAGACAGGTTTGAAATGTTGTTATTATATTAATAGGATAGCCATAGTACATGATTGTTAAGATGAAAAGACTAGTAACTGTCTGTGTTAAGGAGATGTCTGAGTAAGTTTAGAAAATATTTGAAGGATTGACATTCCAAAATAAGCACCATATATGTAATGCAAGTTTTAGTTCTAGGACAAATGAGTGCATGTTTTTTAAGACTTGGGTCTTCAAATATCACCTAAAAAGACTGTTGTTTTTTTAAAAAAAAACACGTGATAATGTCACTGCAGAATCTAATGCCAAATGCTACTCCTTCATTGTGTAAAATGTTATTATAGGATTTAATTATCTGTACAACACAGAACTTTAAACACAGATTTTCATTGCTCACTTCTAGTCTTCCTAAATATACTATGTTCTCTGATGCTATAATCTGAAATTTGAGTGAAGATTTGCCATTTCTTCAAAGGTCCTCTTCATATTTTTACAGGTGCAACTATAAAATTGACTGCTGCTTAATCATCTTTACATTGTAGATTTAAAACAATGCTTCTAGATTTTTCTGTGTTCTATGCTTGTGCGTTTGTGGGGGGTTTTTTAATTTCAGATGACTTTCAGAGCCTATAATAAGTATAATTTGTAGTCAGTGGTAGCTTGTAGCAGTGTAAAATTCTATGACATTTCTGTTACATGATGGTCCATCTTTGAGTTCTAGCACTGCTGGAAACAGTCTCACTTGTGAAGCAGTGTAATTAATTAGATGCTCATCTTCTAGGTAGGAGTGACAAGAAAGGGAGTATTCCAGGATGGAAAGCCGTATCCAGATTGTGTTGGCTTATTGAGCCAACTTCTGGGCAGCATAGCAGAGCTAATCACCAATACTTTTTGGTAAAGCTGAAAACTGTAGAAAAAAGTTTTAAACATTTGTTTAAATCCTTCATATATAGGTCATCTACAAAGACAAAATTGGCAAAAGTTTGAGAAAAATGGATATTAACTCATTAAGAAAACTTTAGAGTTAATTTCAACAATCTCTTGGTACTGAAACTGACATACTGTTGTACTCACTGAAATCAACAGGGCAAGCAGCTGTGCTGCAAGGAAATAAATGGAGTAAAAGCATATTTCCTTTGGAAAGGAAAAGGCTCCAACTCAGATTGTGCTTTTCTGAAGATATCCATTGTGTAAGTCTGTAATTCCACAAATCTGAAATTTTGAATCAGTCTCTTAAGAGTTCCTGGTAGCAACTGTATTTGCATGTGGGAAGGTCAGAGTAATAACCCACTAAGCATCTTGCATGTGAATGCAGTCCCAGGTTGACCAATCATCTCATAACTGTCTCTGAAGTTCTCTAATAAATTATACCACATTTTACAAAAGTAAAGGATATATTTCATTGTTTACAGCTAGGAGTTTATCATTATTCTTTTCAGCTGAAGTCTGTAAAGCTTCTCTTAAACTCTAAATTTAACTGAATTTGTGGAAAAAACATCACTTACATAAGAATTCTACAACCTTCCTGGTTTTCCTCTTTTCTGAGATCTTAGTGACTACCTCTTTTCAACTTAACCAGTCTAGAAGAGGAGCTGGCTGCTCCTCATGGCATTAGAAGTATTTAAAGATACGTTGGGTTTGCAGAGGATCCATTTTAATATACATTCTGTCCATTTTTTTCCTCCTTTCTGGACTGAACAGGTTCATAGTTTGAAACATTTTCCAGGTATTGTTTAGGCAAAAGCCAAACCAAAACTATATATAACCATTTAAATCAAATAGTCTAGGAAGATCTCAGTTCTCTAGCATGAATTGTTTCTACTTGCAGGGATTTTTTTAGGCATGGTGCATCTGTCATATCCCAAAAAAAATTTTGAGATTGTTGTGGTTTGGGCCCAACACAACAAAGAATCAGCCACATGGACGCTCAATCAACTCCCCTTTATACACACACTAGGATGAGGAGGACAAAGCTCATGGGTTGAGACAAAGGACAAGGAGGGTTCTTCACCGATTAAGGTCCCGGGGAAAAAAATAATAATTTCACACTAATCAAACACACACAGGACACAGACAACACAAAGAGCAAAGAGCAGGGCTTGCATATGTTACCCCACCCCTCCCTTCTTTCCCCGGCCCAAATCACTTTGTTCCCAGTTTCTCTCCCTCCTTCCCCCCAGCGGCACAGGGGGATGGGGTTTAGAGTCAGTTCACAGGCCCGTGGTTCCTGCTGCTCCTTCCTCCTCAGGAGGAAGGATTCCTCACAGTCCTTCCCTGCTTCCACACAGGGTCCCTCCCACGGGAGAGAGTCCTCCACGAACCTCTCCTTCATGAGTCCTTCCCACAAGGTCTGGAGCTGCTCCAGCCTGGGCTTCTCACAGTCACAGGCCCCTTCGGGAACAGCCAACTCCCCTGGCACCGGGGTCTTCCAAGGCTGCGCAATCAGAGTCCACAGGCAGCAAATCTTCTGGCCACAACATCCAAGTCCACTGGCCAAGTTCACCCCTCCTGGCACCCCCAGGGAATGTTCCACCACGTTCCTCCACGAGTGCAGGGGCACAGCTGCCATCTCGCCATGGGCTGCAGGGAAACTTCTGCTAGGGCACCTTCTTCCCCTTCTTCCCCACCAGCACCGCTCTCCTTCCCCAGCACCGCTTTTCTCCTCCAGCAGAGCTCTTCCTTCAGGCGTTATAGCCGTTCTTTTGTATGTTAATCGCAGAGGCGCATCTATTGTCCCTCTAATGGCTCCTTGGCTGGGTTTTGAAAGCAGGGGAGCTTCTCAGCTTCTTACCGGAGCCACTCCTGGGTCCCTTCCCCCACTACCAAAAACCCCACCAAACCAGAACAAGAGCTGACCACCAAGCACCACACATGGGCAGGCTTGGCAAAATACTCTGAGAAACTGCTCTTCCTTTTCCTCACTCCCTGTGTTCAACAGTTGCACACCCGAGTCCTTTTTTTTGTGTTGATCTGTTACCAGTACAATAAGAGACATTTTCAACACACTGCTTTGCTCGGTGTTTGCTTGAATTATTTTTCTATTTTTGTCTTTGTCAATAAGGTAAATATTTTGGTTCTTACTCTCACAGTTGTCCTTAACTGCTCTCTGGATAATGCAAGTTTTGCATATCTAGTTCCTGGCAGCAACAATAACCTTGACCAAATCTACTAATTTCATTGTACTTTGATTCATTCAAAATATGATTGTTTGCAGATTTAGGAGTGCATTGTTTAATGAGTTCACTTCTGAAAAATTACTTTAGTACATGTAAGTGAGAGAAATTTATTACCCAATTTGTCAGAGCAATTTGTTGAAAGTATGAAACTGCCTTTGGTTCCTGGTCTTGAATGCTTGATCAGTTTCCTCTTATTTCTGGGAAAAGCTAAAGCTATTTTGCATGAATTATTTTTGCAGCAATGCATTGCAATATGTAAAAATATAGGTCAGCAATTTGTCTGACATTACAATACACAATGCAGACCTGTTCATGTGTCTTAAGTATCTAAATACGGATGTTATTTCTTGGCTTATGTGCAGGGATATGGGATTAAAATGTTTTAAATTTCCTTCCAGTCTAAGGGTAAATTTTGCAAAATACAAATAGGGGAAAGCCTCACATTTTATTCTGATAAATGAACTTTTCTGTTGCTCCACATTTTCAACTATTTTAGGTAACTTTTTGTTTAATAAAATTTAAACTATTTGCTTGAAATTTTCAATTTATTTTTTTCTCCATAGGTATATTAGCAATGAACATAAAAGAAAAAGGATGAGACCTTTTTTGTTCTTCAAATTACTGAGCTGTTGTTTGCATCAAATAGAGGTTCCTTAAATATACTTACTGTTTAAATATCTTCTGAGCAACTTTTGTGTAGTATTTTATATTAAAAAGCTAAAATACCAGCATTTTTTGTTCTTGTTGTTAATGCAATTAAGTTACTTTGAAGAAACAAAGCAAGAGTAGCTTCATGTGATATTTTCAGTGATAAAGGCTGAGAATCCATGAGTAAGGTAAAAGCAGATATTCTTGATGTGCCTGTAATCACAAATCAAATATAAATTATAGTATTTGTTTTGCTTCTTCTCTGCAAAAATCTTGGTTGTATTATATTGATTCTATAGGACTTTTTCTTTTATGAGAAGAAAAATTGAGGTTTAATTTGATTATATTTAATGAAGGTCTTTTTTCTTAGGTGAGGCCTCATGGCTCAGTTTTTAAATTAATACATTAATGCAGAATAATTACATGAATACAGAATTAATACAGAATACATGGTTGGGAAAATGCATCAATCATAAATTTCAGATTCTGAACATTCATAGTAATGGAAAATTACATGCTGTGTTTTGAAATTGTACAAAACACCTTAACTTTTTAATATAATACATTGAGTTGGCTTAAATTTCAATGCATATGTTCGAAACCAATAACAGCAAAATCCAAAAGCAATCCCCTGACACAAAGTGAGGTTCTTTGTGCAGCAATTATTTCAATTGGTGATCTTGCTCCATTTTCCTCTGAGTACTTCTATATTTTTTGCGAAGTATATTGCAAAACTAGACTGCTCTAGCCTTCTTTTATCTGTTTTTATAAAGATGAGAAGTCAGTGAATAGCAATAAGGAATGAAATGTGGCTAGAGTTGCTGCAGCAATTGGATAGCTTGAGGAAATCATTGGTACCAATGTCATGTGAGTTCTCTTGCTTCTTGGCATATTTGAAGAGTGCGTGTTGGGTATCTTCCTTGCTCTCCATCTGGATCCTTCAGAGTGCTCTTTGGAAATCTCTTCCCTCTATCAATAAATGTTTCTTGCTTCTAAGAGTATTTTGTGCTATTGCAAAATCCTTTCTGAATCTGTGCTGCTTAGCTGTGGGCAATTATGACCTCTATTACATCATGGAATTATTACGTTGCTGTGTCCAGATTCTTCTCTGACCCACTAATCTGGCTGGGTTCCATTTCTAAAGGACAAAACTAAAGACTGTAATATAAACAGTGAGACTGAACCTCTCCTTTTGTTTAGCATGAGGCTGAGAGCCTTCCCTTTATGCCAGTATTGGGGTAGATGAGGAAAAAATATTTGTTCAATCAGGTTCTATGGAATTATATAGGACATACTTCTTCCTAACACTGCTTCTCTCCCTCATATCCCCACTCCAAACAAGTGGCAGTGTTCCCTCTTAGACCCTTCGGTGTTCTTTTCTATAATGTCTTGATATTTGGAAAAAGTTGCATTTTAAAATACAAGGTATATATAGAGATTATAACTGCAGTTTTGCTTATGCTTTGCAAAGTATTAGTGCACAGAAATGGAAAAGACAATATTTATGGGAGACTAATTTATGCAAAAGACTTCATTAATGTAAACCTCAGTTTTAAAACAAACTTCTGGGGCAGTTTTTCTTCAAGCACTTGTTCATTTGCCACAATAGTATGTGCAAACAGGCCTTTTTGATATTACAAATATTTTAAAGTAACCATATAAGCAATCTGATATCCCCTTGTCCACTGACGCTTTTCCTTTCTTCAAGATGAATTGCTGATTAATTGTTCTTACAGCTACTCTGTGACTCACCCTTCAGTTTCACTAATGTGGAGTTTATCAGCATTGAGATTACTTGCAGTGGAACAAAGATTTGGTTAGGATAGCACTTTTCTTGTGCTTTTTTTTGTTTGTTTTAATAGTTGTGGCAGTTTTGAGAGTATAAGTGTTGTCTGAAGAACACTGATGGCTATAAGTCCATTTCAGGCCTACTGTATATGCTGATCACACACATTGCAAAATATTGAGTTATTCTGTTGATGAGGACAGTTTTTCAGAAAGCTTGGATTACTGGGGTACTCTTATTGTGAAGCAACTTAGTAAAGTTTTCTCCTTTGCCATTTAAAAAGCCATGCAAACTAGATTCAAATGTAACTGATTAAAGTGGAAACAGGAAAGTAGGTACAGGAAAGTAGGTACAATGTCTTTACAAACTTATCAAACAAATTGAAAACTTGAAGGTGATGATACATGTTTTTGTAGATGCTTTCCAATGGCTCTAGATTCTTTTAATCATTTGTGAAAAGTATCCTGTAAACTGAAAAGGCATTAGTATGGGTTTTGTAACCTAGTGTTTGTTGCCATGTGACTGGATTCTTATGGTGAACTGGATTCTCTTAAGTATTTCTTATATATATTACCCTGAACAAATAAATGGTTCATTTATTATAAAACATGGAGCTATAAAAAAGGGAATTAAGTGAACATTGGGTTGCCCTGACTCATCATAAGTGTAAAGTAAAATAAATATTAACAAGCTCATTACTAGTGTCCCACAGTATATAATTTCCCTGAATTTTTTCAGAAGGGATGATGAGTCTTTTTCCACGTATATCAGAATTGCTCATACATGTGCAGTCATGCTTACCTCCTTTGTACTGCATGAGTAAAACTTTTTAGATTTGGTTATTTACAATCCTCAGCAGCTAAGGAAACTGGGCATGCAGCAGACTTGTTCCAGGGAACATTGTGACAGAAACAAAACTTTTATAGATGACTTATAGAGCACTTTACAATATTTACAAATATTTTCAGTAATTGCATTTTAATTTTTTCTTTGTTGTCTAATTAACACTGTGATAATTGACTTATTTGTAAAGACTGAGTAGTGTTCTACCCCGAGAACAAAATCAATAAGGAAAGCAAGAATAGATATTCCTAGGAGGTAAGAGAGTAGTAACCTGACCTGTGAATTTTGTTTCTTGTTTCAGAGTTGTTTTTTTAAGAGTTTTCTTAATTAAAATATATCACCTTTCATCATACTGACATGTTATTTGTGCACAGTATAAGGAAAATAAAGAGCAAATACTGTTCTAACAATTCCTTGAAGCAATGATTACAATCTTAAAATTACATCATTAAACATTCAGGCACAGTTTTGAAATTGAATTTGAAACTTAATTGAATTAGAATTTGGTAATAGAACTCTTGTCAAGCTAGGTATACAGTCCATTACTGATTTCCTTTTCTGATTTTCTCCCCAAGCAATCTATCTTTCTAGTTATTCTTTTTTTTTAATTTACTTTTCACTGTAGACTAGAAGAGACTCAAATATATTTGGCAACTTAAAGAGGGACCACTGCATGGAGGAAGCAGGGACAACTTTTGCTATCAGTTTTACTTTACAGATATTTCCCTACCTCCATTCAAAAAATCCAATATTTTAAATTAAATCTTTTTTTAAAATGCACTTAAATGGGATGACTTATTGAGCATACCTGAGAATTATAGAAAAATAATTTTCTAATCAATAGTTTCATTGCTTATAGGATTTTTTAATGGGTGTAGATATGTGAAATCAAGAATATATGAGACCTATTTTTAAATTTTGTTGCTTGAAACTATTTTCTCATATTAAGACTCTAATAATTCCAGTTAAAGTTGTTTAAAGGAGGGGGGGGAGACTAAGCTTGGATTAGAAGATGGAATATTAGTGTTAAAATGGAAATAAATTTTAGAAAGATATGTTAGTGATATAGTGAATGTAATTAAAAAGTGAATTGTCATCCAGAAGATGGTTTCTTGGAGGATTTGTGTGTGTGTATAGCAATAGTGTGCCTTGGGAAGGCGAGAGAGGCAATTACAACAAAGGCATTTGTTCTGCTGTTGGAAAAAGGTTAACAGTTTAGTCTGATTATATTAAAATTTGTGCAGAAGGTTCTTTGATAAATAATGATAAGACATCAAAATAAAGCCCCAATAAATACTTTTGAATTAATTTTATTTTCTTGTGTTACTTGTAAAATATTTTGACCGTAAATCCCCTTTATACTGACTGCATATGGGCATATCTGTAGTTTCAAAATGTGATGAGAATTTAAAAATTTAGCAATTTACCTCTGTGGAAAAGAAACCAGATGTGGTCCAGCTTGTTTGTTTATATTAAATAAAAATCTTTCAACTATACTTTGTAACAAATTCAAGCAAAAATTTGGGTTGCATTATAAAACTACTAGTAGGAGGTAAAAAAAAAGTCTGAGGCAGAGATTGAAATGTCAATGAAATGTCATTGAAATGTCTGCCACAGATTGTCTATACCTACTGGAAAAGGGAAGATTACTGTTTGTGTACACTAAATAATATGAATGAGGATAAACAACTGTTTATGAGAATAATGAATCCTAGACTTCTGAATTCAGAGAATGAACTAAGACTAAATTTTGTGGAAGAAGAGCAAGGGTGTCCTTTTACAAAGGAAATTCAACAAATTGAATTTGTTTATACATCTGACAAAATATTTTATTGAATGAGATGTGTATGCCATTTATTATGTTCATTTCTTAATGCAGTGTGAATGATAAATGCAACTTTACAAATGACTGTCAAATACATCCAAGTATATCTAACGATGGTATTATTTATTAGTGGATATACTGTAAGCAGTTTCTGAACAAGGGCTGTAGTGTTGGGCCCTTATTGTTATCTTCAGGTTCACATTTACTCTTCTTGCTCTCCATTAATAGGTAGCATAGATCAGTCAGTGTTAAAGGAGTTGCCTCCTGAGCTCCTGGCAGAAATTGAATCCACCATGCCACTTTGTGAACGTGTGAAAATGAACAAGCGCAAACGTAGCACAGTTAATGAGAAACCAAAATATGCTGAAATCAGTTCTGATGAAGACAATGACAGTGAAGATGCTTTTGAATGTAAGTAGTACATCATTCTATTCCTACTCCTAAGGAAGAATAATATTTTGCTTTTACAAAAGTATATACTTTGTTGTTGTTTGTTTTACTATTTTTTAATTAAGTGATTTCAAAGGAGAAGAGGAAGTTTGTATTTAGACTTTTGCTGTGCAATCAGATAAAGTTCTTAAGTGTCAACAAATTCCTAAATGACTCTAAGTTAGGAAGGGATTTCCTACTTCTGAATAGGAGTGTAGTTAGTTTGTCTCTATGGTAGTTCAGTTAGCCAACACTGAAAAGCAACTCCATTAAAATGGATGGAATCAGTTCAGTCTGCGTATCATCTTAGCTGTGTTAGCTATGCAGGGCTATAGGAGAAGTACCTATTGCTGATAACCTGAAAAGTCATCTTCCTTATAATGATTTTTTCCCCAAGTTTAGTCTCTTCCCACCTTTGCTTACCTAAACATTTTACAGAACTTTTGTAAAACATAATGTTTTGCTTCTTAGGCTTTCTTAGGGTCCAAAAGAGAAAGATTTCTTTGTCCTGCTTTTTTAATGTTTCAAGTTCTTGTCCAACAGATACACAATTCATATGCACCCATACACTTAAAAATTATAATAGTGATACCTCTGATCTTTATCAAAGAAGCAGAAAAGAATGTCCTTTTGTTTGTTTGGTTTCCATTTAAAATATAACTGAATAATGCTGCTTTGACTGTATGAGATCTTGAGGTAACTTGTAATAAGATTATTTGCTTCATTCAGGATTCTATATTCTCTGTTTACTGTATCATTTCACCTGTTTATGTTAATTTGGAACAGTGAGTTAAAAAAGAATAAGTAGAACAAAATTATTTAATTTGATTGGGAATGGAGAGGATTGTCAGGAATTTTAGAGAGATCTTAATCTACCTATTAGCCACAGTGGCTGTTGAAATTCTTAAATGCAAAGTAAAGCAAATTAAGGAAAACTTTCACGGTAATTATATGCTTTAAGGGATTCTAGGTTCACTATATCCTCTCAAGAGATATGGCCTTCATTCTAAATAAGTAATTGAGGACATGTGGTTTAAAAATGAATTATAATATTTCTCAAAGGATACTGTAGAACTGAACAGAGTTAAGAGACAAAATGATCAAGAAAATTAAAGATATGTGATAAGTACACTGAATTGTTACAAATGTGTATTTCAGAATTATTTTGGTTGTCTAAAATTGAACTTGAAAAAATATGAAATAGTAATTGTTATAGAAGAGAAATTTGAGTATCTCATGATGAAGGAGCATTCTGTTAAATTAAATTATGATAAATTAAAAATGTATTAAATAATTCTCATACAATAAGTGCTAAATGTGTTATTGCATAAATATTTGGCAGAATTCAGAAGGAAATTGAATGTTTATATTCTGAATAGTCTTTATGTATAAAATTAATAATAACTCTTGAAATATTATTTATACTTACACTTTTAGTAAATTTGATCTGCTTCAAAATAAACTTTGTAGAGTAATGACTGATTGTGAATAGCTGTTCCCATGTTCATCTTATTTGCCTTGCAGAGCCAGCACAATTGTAACACATTCTGTTTTGTCGTGCGACATTGATAAACTGGTCAATTTAAATTTCTGCTGGAAAGATGTAGCTGGAGTCAGAATTCATCCTACAGAGCTTAAATTGATACTGATGTTTCGTAAACTGTGGAGACAGATTTAATCTACCTCCACAAAATACTCTCTCATAGGGGGAAAAGAATCAGTTGTGTAAAGTCTTTTCCCATAAATTCCCTACTCCTCCAATATGCTCACTTCAGGTATCCCAGACAGCTCTTCATTTCTTCAATTGCTGTTAACCATTTTAGAACTGACAGTGTTAGTAGCTCAGGCCTGGTGAACATAACTGTACTGCCTCCAGAAGCTAGTCTGATCCATAAGCAGAACAGCTCAAAGCATGAATTAAGTTATTACCTTAAACACTTGGACCACCTCTGTGCATAAGTTTTGTTCTATGCTTTCAGAAGTAGGAGCCCTCTAGGGTGTGGTTCAGACCATTAGTATCACCACAGGGTCAATGTTGTTTTATTAGTTCTGAGCCTGGGCTGACTATTGACTATTTCATGGTACTCTACCAGATGTGACTATATCCTGGTATGTTTCCTATGTTTCTCAATAAACTGGAGTTGTAGAAAGAACTTGTTGGTTCTGTTCCAGTTCTGTATGAATGCTTGGAGCCTTTTTGCTCAGGAACAACTCTATATACATTCTGGACACTTTGGCGGAGACACAGATTTCAGGACTCTCACATGCAAGATCACAAGAATAATGAACTCTGCTAGTCTAGAATGCAATGTTTTGGAGCTCTTTTGATCTTCACAGCACAGTATGTGTTAGACTTCTTTGATAGCCCAGTTATCCTGTTACCTTAGATAATGGAGAGCTGGCTGATTTCATGGATAAAAATACCTCCTCCTCCATATCCTTTTTCTATTACATCTTAGCATCCTTTCCCCTTCAAGACTAAATTTTAAAACAACAGAGAACTTTCCATTGCTCTTCACCCACCCCCACCCCCCCGCTTTATTTCCACCAAGTCTCTGCTTCTGTTTAGAACATTTATTCCAGTTTTTCAAAATTCAGTTCTGCAGGACTTTTTAGTCCTGACTGAAAACTGTTTCTAATAACCTTCTGTGGTATATACTTGCTGCCTGGCCCAGAATTCTGACTCCAGCTTTCTCTTTTACACCAGATTTCCTGCAATATATATCAAAACAAAATTTTAGTTGTCTTGACAAAACAGAATATCTTCAAGCAATTAAGTTGCCATGTCTCATTGGAACTTGCTGTATTAGATGGACAAAGCAATCACTGAATTGGAACATGGACACCGAGTAATAGTCACAATTTGGATAACTGAAGAAATTAACTCAGTGTTCTCTTTTGAAATGATGAAACTTATTTTTATGTGTTCTACTTTCCTTACTTTGTTAAAAAGGGCAAATGCCCTGTAAATATCTATTTTTAAATGATTGCTAGCATCTTTGCTAGATTCAGGCACAGTTTTCATGTAATTCAAAACAAATTGTTAGAATAATGCCATAACAGAATTTTATATCATTTTAGTGTCCATTTGTTTTACAGAACATCTATACAGTAGTGTTTAACTTGCAAATGTATACTTTTGAGCTATTAAAAGTAGAAATTTTTTCCATATAATGAAAATGCATTTAATTTCTAGCTTCTCGTAAAAGACATAAAAAGCATAGAGATGAAGCGTGGGACTATGAAGAACATGACAGAAGAAGTTCTGGTGACTATAGGAAAAGTGGTCATTATCATGAAGGAAGGAGGACTTCTGGTAGTGGCCGTTACCGTTATCGCAGTCCCAATGACTCTGATATGGATGATTATTCTCCTCCTCCTAGCCTCAGTGAGGGTAACTGATTTTCAAAATTTTGTTTTCTTCCATAATACCAGTGCATTTTTAAAGGATATGTTAAACATTTTAAAATCAACATCTTTACATGCAGTATTGAATATAAGCATAAGGAATGTAAACAGTCCTTTCTTCTCTTAATTAGTGGCTAGAAAAATGAAGAAAAAAGAAAAACAAAAGAAGAGGAAAGCTTATGAACCTAAACTAACACCTGAAGGTAATTTTAGAATATTTATTTTCTACAGTTTGTATTTTATCATTTGCTTATAAAATAATTATATATACATTTCTTTTCACCAGAAATGATGGATTCTTCGACTTTCAAAAGATTTTCTGCTTCAATAGAGAATATTTTGGAAAATTTAGAAGACATGGATTTTACATCTTTTGGTAATATGTTAGAAATTTTCAAAATGCTTCCCCCAATTAAAACACAAGAAACAAAATAATTTCTATCTCAGTATATTCAAACTTCCTTCTTTGTGATGTAATTGCCTCTGATACATGCTACTTAATACTGCATTTATATGGTTCTACCTTGAGTGGAGGCCTTTACCTTTCCAATTTCACTTGCTGCTGCAGGAAGAAGATCCTCCTTCTTCCACCCTGGAAAATCCAAAAGGGACATAAATCACAATGAGACAAATAATAGTTCCCAGGAGTGGGATGTCATTATGGTGTCATTATCTGTCAAACATATCTTTGTAAAAACCATAACCTAAGATGGTTCTTTTGCCAGTAATATCTGAGGCACATAATTTTGCATCTGTTCTGGCCTTTGGTCCAATAGAGCTTGATTATTCAATTCAGCAGCAGAGTGCTTATGCCCTTATGGGTGAAGCACTGAATCACTGTATGCTCCTTATCCATTTCAGTGTAAAATAAACCAGCTTAGCATAAGTGTCTGATGAAGTAGTTCAGATTAACTGAAGTGACTTTCTATTGAAATAGATTACGGAGCATTCATTGTTCCCTACCATTTTTGTCACAAGATTAGAACAAATGGGAGGAGCAAGTAAACAAATTACTACAGCAGTGGTGGCTACAACCTTGAATTAAGAAGTGAAGTAATTGGTTCTTTCTATATGTCTTGTAACATCATAGGGTTTTTTGTAAGGGTAAATGTGATTAAGACATAAGAGTATCCGAAGGTACTTAATTTCCTGTGTTTTTCATCTATTGCCCTTCCCAAGATTTGAACTTTATAATTAGGACTACAATAATTTAAGATTTGTTTCACTGAAATGAGGGTGATAGCACAAAAGCTGCAATAAATGAATTTTTTATATTAAAAACATTATTATTTTATGACTTTCAGTCATATTTTACGAGAACTCATTTTAAGACAACCAAAAGTTATCATCATCAGTCTTCATTAAATGGAACTATTAGATGTTAGCTATTTGGAAAATAAATTATTTTTCTTCAGTTGACTTTTTCATATTGGCTTTAAAATACTGGTTTCCTTGAAGTCCTATTAGAAATACGATTGTTGATTTTTTTATTTTTTTTTTCAAGGTGATGATGATGAGATTCCACAGGAAATGCTACTGGGAAAGCATCAGCTTAGTGAGTTGGGTAGTGAATCTGCAAAAATCAAGGCAATGGGCATTATGGACAAGGTACATCTTCATAGTATTTAACTCTTTTTGACTCTTTTTTTAACATTTAGTTTTCTTAAGCATATAGAAACTTGTGTCCTCTGTGATACTGCACCCTCTTTAGGTGTGCATGTGACAGATACTGTGAACAGTTGTGCTTTGGCAGACTTAGCTGAAGTGCTTAAAAAGTTGCCACCTGTTAACTGTTACTTTCTCTGAAACTGAGACATTTTTGTTGAATGGTCCTCTCTGTGTTAGCCCTGCCTCAGAGCACTTGTCACCATTTGTCTCTGGTCTGACAACAACGCTCTCGATCCCCTCTCCCTCCCATCCAGGTAGAAAAAGAGAGAGACTTGGCTGGATTGAAAACTAAACTACACAGCTTTAATTAAACACTAATGATATAAGAAAATATATACAGTTATATACAAATATGTTCAGGTATGAGCAAAAGCCTCTCGCCTCCCCCCACCCCCAGCAACTCCCCCAGCACTCCCCTGAGATGGGACAGTCCCGAGAAATTCCAGACTGCTGCTGGAGAAAGCAGAGAGTGCTGAGGGTCAGGAGAGCTCGAGCCTAAGGGTCGACGGTGATGGATGAACAGAGTCCTCCCGGCCATGGACGGAAGAGAAGGGAAGAAGAAGCAGGAAGGAAGTTGTCTTCTGTGATCTCTGACCTTCCTCTGAGCTTACGTAGATATATGGAATGGAATATCTCTGGCCAATTTTGCTGTCTGTCTAACTCAGCCTCCTACGGGGGGGTCACAGATCTCCCCATAGTGTCTGTGCCGGCAGAGTGCAGGTGCGGCCTTGAAGACCCAGCAGTTAGAAAAACATTCCACTGTTATCAGTATTACTTGGAACACTCTGGTACTAGTTAAAAGAAAACTTATTGAAGGAAAAAAAAAATCAGTAAAAGGAAAATTGGCTTCATCCTGACTCAAACCAGGACAGCACTACATGTCAATAGGTAACACATACCCAAGCAGTAAAATCTAAAATAATTAATCTACTTTCACAAAAGCACATCAATGTATAGGCTTTGCTCTTTACAGATAATGTTTAGCGACCACAGTAAAACAGAACCTGATGGCAAAGTAAAAAAATCCACCCTTTTTTGATATATGCAATGTAATTAATTATATGATTTCTATCCAGCACCACACTGAGTCCACCCTTAGTAAGTTCGCAGATGACACCAAGCTAGGGGGAAGTGTCGAACTGCCAGAGGGTAGGAAGAAGCTGCAGGAGGACCTGAACAGGCTGGGTTGATGGGCTGAGGCCAATGGCATGAAATTCAACAAGACCAAGTGCAGGGTCCTGCACTTTGGCCAAAATAAACCCAGGCAGCGCTACAGACTGGGGGAAGAGTGGCTGGAGAGTGGCCCAGCAGAGAGGGACATGGGAGTGCTGGTTGACAAGCAGTTTAACATGAGCCAGCAGTGTGCTTGTATCCTGGTTTGTATCAGGAATAGTGTGGCCAGCAGGAGCAGGGATGTAATTCTCCCCCTGTACTCAGCACTTTTGAGGTCTCACCTCGAATAATGTGTATAGTTCTGGGCCTCTCACATCAAGAAGGATATTGAGGTGCTGGAGCAGGTCCAGAGGAGAGCAACGAGGCTGGTGAAGGGACTAGAGGGAATGTCTTGTAGGGATGAGCTGGGGTTGTTTAGCCTGGAGAAGTGGAGACTCAAGGGGGACCTTATCACTCTCTTCAACTACCTGAAGGGAGGTTGTAGTCAGGTGGGGGCTGGGCTCTTTTTCCAGCCAGCTAGCAACAAGACAAGAGGGCATGGCCTCAAGCTGCTCCAGGGGAGGTTTAGGTTGGATATTAGGAAGTGCTTCCTCACCAAGAGGGTGATTAGACATTGGAACGGACTGCCCAGGGAAGTGATGGAGGCACCATCCCTGGATGTGTTCAAGGAAAGACTGGATGTGACACTTATGGCCATGGTCTGGCTGATGCGCCAGAGTTAGGGCATAGGCTGGACTTGATGATCTTAAAAGTCTTTTCCTGCCTTGGTGATTCTGTGATTCTGTGAATTGCCTATTTCCCTCCTCCTTCCAAAGAGCCCTTTCAAGCTTAGAACATTTAATGCCCTGGGTGATAATGAGGTTATTTTTCTGTAGACTGCATATTGTGGTTTCTTTGCTATAGTCTTATAGAATCATAGAATGGTTTGGGTTGAAAAGGACCTAGAAGATCATCTAGTTCCAACCTCCCTGCACAGGCAGGGACACCTCCCACTTAGACCAGATTTCTCAACCTGCCCTTGAACATTTCCAGGGTTAGGGCTTCCACAACTTCCCTGGGCAGCCTGTGCCAGTGCCTTACTGCCCTCACACTAATGAATTTTTCCTAATGTCTAATTTAAATCTCCCCTCCTTCATTTTTAATCCATTATCCCTTGTCCTCCCACTACAAACCCATGTGAAAAGTCCCTCCCCAGCTTTCCTCTAGGCTCCTTCAGGTACTGAAAGGCTGCTATAAGGTCTCCCCAGAGCGTTCTCTTGTCCAGGCTGAACAATCCCTACTCTCTCAGCCTGTCTTCATAGGAGAGGTCCTCCAGCCCTCTGATCATCTTCGTGGTCCTCTTCTTGACTCACTCCAAGAGCTCCATGTCTTTCCTGTTTTGGGGTCCCCAGAATACATAAAGTGTTTGTGAAGCCACTTATTATACAAGTCACTCTGAAGGGTTTTCTTTAATCCAAAATTTAGATATTCTTCCTGGCCTTTTCTTTGATCTCCCTACCTTCCTTTGTAGCCTGTTTCTCTTTCCTGACAGTTCTCACCCTTAACCTCTGTTCACTGTTTTTTTTTAACATATATGCATACATGTATGCATAAAATCAGAATTTTGTTGCTTTTAAAGGTGAGCGCCAATATTATCTGGATGAATGAAACTGACTGTCCTGCAGTTTAACATATTTTACAGATTATTTAATAATAATTCTGTAGAACATCAGTGAGTTTTAGTTACTTTTATTCAACATGCTAGTTTTTCAAAGTTAATGCAGTTTTTAAGAATACATTTCATTTTTATTATCACTCAAGTATCAGGAAATTTTATTTCTGCTTGTCCATAGAATTTGGACTTTCTCTTAATAAAGCTCTATATGGTCAGTTAGAATTCATGATTTGATACTGGATTTGGTAAATTTCTGTTTCTAGAAGCAAAAACGTTATAGATATGCAGTTTTAAATAAATTTCTATTGATTTTGGTGGTTTAAAATGCAGTTTGCTTGCAGACTTAGAACATATTTCACTAGTTTAATTCTATTATCAGCAATCTCAGTGATGCTGTATCAGAAACAAGACAAGTCAAGACCAGTCCTTATCTCAGATTACTTACTATTTAAATTTGTCAGATTACATAATATGTTCTGTCCTTCATCCATGGACTTTTTTTTCAGCAATTTGGAAGCCTTTATGTTCCTACAGTTGTTTGATGTGTTTTGTTTCTTGTTTTAGCTCTCAACAGATAAAACAGTAAAAGTCCTGAACATTTTGGAGAAGAATATTCAAGATGGATCAAAGCTTTCTACATTACTTAACCATGTGAGTTTCAGATTGCATCATTTCACACCATTGTGTAGTGTAGAATAGGGTTTTCTTCACTTGAGTCCCATATAGTGATAGTTTCAAATGTTTGTGTGAAATAAATTTCTGATTTAATATTTATGTGATGAAGAGATTGCCAAATTTGAAGATTTGAAGTAAAATTAAATTGATTATATCCATTGAAGGTCAAAGAAAGTGTATTCCCCCTGATAAGCAAGACTGGCAAACTGGTAATAATGGATGAGGAGAAGGCTGAGGTACTCAACAACTTTTTTGCTTCAATCTTCCCTGGCAACTTCTCTTCCCACACCTCTCAAGTGGAGGTACCACAAGACAGGGACTTGGGAAGCAAAGTCTCTCCCACTGTAAGAAAAAATCAGGTTTGTGACCACCTGAGGAACCTGAACATACATAAGTCTATGAGACCTAATGAAATGCATCTCAGTCCAGAGGGAACTGGCTGATGTAGTTGCCAAGCCACTCTCCATGATATTTGAAAAGTCATGGCAGTCAGGTGAAGTCCCTGGTCACTGGAAAAGGGAAACATTGCACCCATTTTTAAAAAGGTTAGAAAGGTGTTTCTGTTTAGTGGTCACAGCAAACCAAAACACAGAGAACAGAATTGTTCTCTATTACTCCCCCAGTTGGAAAGAAAGTAGAACTAGAACAGGTTTAATGGAACAGGGAAGGGATAGTAACAAGTAGGAATATCATGAAAATATGCAAATATATATAGATACACACACAGAAAACCTGATGTCAATGATTGCTTATATAAAAGTCCAAAGGTTCCCTTGTGGCAGAGCTGACACAGGAATAAGGGCCAGGACTGGGGATCAGGAGCAGTCAGCATGGGTTTATGAAAGGCAGGTCCTGCCTGATGAACCTGATCTCCTTTTATAACCTGATGACCCAACTATTGCACAAGGGAAAGGCTGTGGATATTGTCTATCTAGACCTCCAAAAAGCATTTGACACTGTTCCCCATAGAACTCTCATAAAAAAACTGGCTGCTCATGGCCTGGATGAGCACACGATCTGTTGGATCAAACACTGGCTGGACAGTTGGGCCCAAAGAGTGGTGGTCAATGGAGTCAAATCCAGCTGGTCACAAGTGGTGTTCCTCAGGGCTCAGTGTTGGAACTGTTTCTGTTTAATATCTTTATTGATGATCTTGATAAGGACATAGAGTGTATTATCAGTAAGTTTGCAGATGACACCAAGTTAGGTGGGAGTGTTGATCTGCATGAGGATAGGGAGGCTCTACAGAGAGACTTGGATAGATTGGATCGTTGGGCTAATGTTAATGGTATGGCCTTCAACAATGCCGGGTCCTGCACTTGGGCCACAACAAACCCAGGCAATGCTCCAGGCTGGGGGAAGTGTGGCTGGAAAGCATCTGGCAGAAAAGGACTTAGGGGTTCTAAGTCCTGAATATGAGCCAGCAGTGTGCCCAGGTGGCCAAGAAGGCCAATGGCATCCTGGCTTGTATTAGAAATAGTGCGACCAGCAGAAGTACAGAGGTGATTGTCTCCCTGTACTCAGCACTGGTGAGGCCACACCTGTGTCCAGTTTTGGGTGCCTCAATTCAAGTGAGATATCGAAGTGCTGGAGCAAGTACGGAGGAGGGCAAGGAAGCTGGTGAAGGGTCTGGAGAATAAATCTTATGAAGAACGCTTGAAGGAGCTGGGAATGTTTAGTTTGAGGAAGAGGAGGCTGAGGGGAGACCTCATCACTCCCTACAACTACCTGAAAGGTCATTGTACAGAGGTTGGTGCTGGTCTCTTCTCACAGGTAATTAGCGACAGAACAAGAGGGAAGGGCTTCAAGCTGTAACAGGGCAGGTTTAGACTGGACATTAGGAAAATAAAATTCACAGAAAGAGTGGTTAGACACTGGAATAGGCTGCCAGGGAGGTGGTTGAGTCACCAGCCCTGGATGTGTTTAAGGGTCATTTGGATGTGGTGTAGGGGAGAACTTTGTAGAGTAGGGATGGTGGTTGGACTCAGTGATCCCAAGGGTCTTTTCCAACCTGAATAGTTCTATGATTCTATGACTCTTCTCAGCAACAAATGGAGTCAGATTCTACAGAGTATGGGGCAAGTTGAAGACAGAGAGCCAGAAGCCTCCTTCTAAGATGTTCACCAGAAGAGAGAAGGGAACCAGGGGCAACTTTTCCACCCTTCTGGCATTTTGTGGCAGAGTACTGAGGTCATCCAACCCTTCTCTGTTCTGCTCCCTGGACCTCCTCAGGGTCCTAAATACCACCTTCTGTCTCTTTCTGGCTTGGCTATCAGAGGTCATCACATCAATGCCATAAAATTAGTTTCTGCCCTCCTCAAACCATAATAAAAGGAGGAACCTGGGAACTACTGATCTGTCAGCCTTAGCTCTGTGCCCAGAAAGGTCATGGAGCAGCTTCTCCTAGAAGACATGCTAAGGTACATGGAAGACAGGGAGGTGATTTGAGACAGCCAGCATTGTTTTACTAAAGGCAAGTCCTGCCTGACCAACTTAGTGGTTTTCTACAATGGAGTGACTGCATCAGTGGGCAAGGGAAAAGCAATGGGTGTCATCTATCTGAACTTCTGCAAGGTCTTTGACATAGTCCCCCACAACATCTCTAAATTGAAGAGATATGGATTTGATGGGTGGACTGTCGGGTGGATAAGGAATTGGCTGGATGGTCGCATCCAGAGGGTAGTGGTCAATGGCTTGATATCCAGATGGAGAGGGATGACAAGTGGTGTCCCTCAGGGGTCCGTGCTGGGACCAGTGCTGTTTAATATCTACATCGATGACATAGACAGTGGGATCAAGAGCACCCTCAGCAAGATTGCAGATGACATCAAGCTGAGTTGTATGGTTGAGATGCCTGAGGGATGGGATGCCATTCAGAGGGACCTGGGCAAACTTGAGAAGTGGGCACAGGTGAACCTCATGAGGTTCAACAAGGCCAAGTGCAAGGTCCTGCACCTGGGTCAGGGCAACTCCCAGTATCAATACAGACTCAGTGATCCCAAGGGTCTTTTCCAACCTGAATAGTTCTATGATTCTATGACTCTTCTCAGCAACAAATGGAGTCAGATTCTACAGAGTATGGGGCAAGTTGAAGACAGAGAGCCAGAAGCCTCCTTCTAAGATGTTCACCAGAAGAGAGAAGGGAACCAGGGGCAACTTTTCCACCCTTCTGGCATTTTGTGGCAGAGTACTGAGGTCATCCAACCCTTCTCTGTTCTGCTCCCTGGACCTCCTCAGGGTCCTAAATACCACCTTCTGTCTCTTTCTGGCTTGGCTATCAGAGGTCATCACATCAATGCCATAAAATTAGTTTCTGCCCTCCTCAAACCATAATAAAAGGAGGAACCTGGGAACTACTGATCTGTCAGCCTTAGCTCTGTGCCCAGAAAGGTCATGGAGCAGCTTCTCCTAGAAGACATGCTAAGGTACATGGAAGACAGGGAGGTGATTTGAGACAGCCAGCATTGTTTTACTAAAGGCAAGTCCTGCCTGACCAACTTAGTGGTTTTCTACAATGGAGTGACTGCATCAGTGGGCAAGGGAAAAGCAATGGGTGTCATCTATCTGAACTTCTGCAAGGTCTTTGACATAGTCCCCCACAACATCTCTAAATTGAAGAGATATGGATTTGATGGGTGGACTGTCGGGTGGATAAGGAATTGGCTGGATGGTCGCATCCAGAGGGTAGTGGTCAATGGCTTGATATCCAGATGGAGAGGGATGACAAGTGGTGTCCCTCAGGGGTCCGTGCTGGGACCAGTGCTGTTTAATATCTACATCGATGACATAGACAGTGGGATCAAGAGCACCCTCAGCAAGATTGCAGATGACATCAAGCTGAGTTGTATGGTTGAGATGCCTGAGGGATGGGATGCCATTCAGAGGGACCTGGACAAACTTGAGAAGTGGGCCCAGGTGAACCTCATGAGGTTCAACAAGGCCAAGTGCAAGGTCCTGCACCTGGGTCAGGGCAACTCCCAGTATCAATACAGGCTGGGGGATGAAGGGATTAAGAGTAGCCCTGCTGAGAAGGACCTGGGGATACTGGTGGAGGAAAAATAGGAAATGAGCTGGCAGCGTGCATTCACAGCCCAGAAAGCCAACCGTATCCTGGGCTGCATCAAAAGAAGCGAGGCCAGCAGGTCGAGGGAGGTGATTCTGCTTCTCTACTTAGCTCTCGCAAGACTCCACCTGGAGTACTGTGTACAGCTCTGGGGACCCCAACACAAGAAGGGCATGGAGCTGTTGGAATGATTCCAGAGGAGGGCCACAAAGATGAGCACCTATCCTATTAAGACAGGTTGAGAGAGCTGGGATTGTTCAGCCTGGAGAGGAGAAAGCTCCAGAGAGACATTATAGTGGCCTTCCAGTACCTGAAGGAGGGCTACAAGAAAGATGGGGAGGGACTATTTAGCACAGCATGTAGCAATAGGGCAAGGGGTGATGGTTTTAAACTGGAAGAGGGTAGATCTAGACTAGATATAAGGAAAAATTATTTTACAGTGAAGGTGATGCAACACTGGCACAGGTTGCCCAGAGAGGTGGTAGAAGCCATATCCCTGAAAACGTTCAAGGGCAGGTTGGATGGGGCTCTGAGCAACCTGATCTAGTTGCAGGTGCTCACTGCAAGGGGGTTGGACTAGATGACTTTTAAAGGCCCCTTCCAACCCAAACCATTCTGTTTCTGTATTCTTTTACTACTAAACATTTTTTACTATAGTGCTGATAACTAACGTATTGGGAGCAACTGAATTGTCTTTTGACTTAATTAAAAAAATTATAATTTTGTCCTGAAATATTCATAGTAACTGGTGTAACTTGCACTTGGACATTTCTTTGCTACTTTTCTTTGTGTACATAAAACATTCTGTATACAATGGAAGAAGTATTACAGCTTTCATGTAGAGCATATTCTTATCCTGACCATTAAGAACTGAGCAAGTGCTTTATTTGGGTCTGCTCTTATGCTGCAAATTTGGAGTTATCAATGTAAACAAAATTAAGGAAGTTTAAGGAAGGAGTCAGAGAGTTGTGGTCAATGGGGCAGAATCTAGTTGGAGGTCTGTGACTAGTGGAGTCCCTCAGGGGTCAGTACTGGGACCAGTACTTTTCAGTATTTTCCTCAACGACCTGGATGAAGCAACAGAGTGTGCCCTCAGCAAGTTTGCTGATGACACTAAGCTGGGAGGAGTGGCTGACACACCAGAAGGCTGTGCTGCCATTCAGCGAGACCTAGACAGGCTGGAGAGTTGGGCAGGGAGAAACCTGATGAAGTTCAACAAGGGCAAGTGTAGAGTCTTGCACCTGGAGAAGAACAACCCCATGGACCAGTACAGGTTGGGGGCTGACCTGCTGGAGAGCAGTGTAGGTGAAAGGGACCTGGGGGTCCTGCTAGACAGGAGGATGACCATGAGCCAGCAATGTGCCCTTGTGGCCAAGAAGGCCAATGGCATCCTGGGGTGCATTAGAAAGGGTGTGGTTAGTCGGTCAAGAGAGGTTCTCCTCCCCCTCTATTCTGCATTGGTGAGGCCACATCTGGAGTATTGTGTCCAGTTCTGGGCCCCTCAGTTCAAGAAGGACAGGGAACTGCTTGAAAGAGTCCAGTGCAGAGCTAC
>NW_009953650.1:67851-68178 GCF_000747805.2 Chaetura pelagica
CTCTGGCAGGGGGGGTGGACTAGATGATCTTTCGAGGTCCCTTCCAACCCCTAGGATTCTGTGATTCTATGATAAGATTTTATGAGGTTTCTTTTCTGATATACCTCAAACTACATTGGAATTTGGAGTTTTTCATGAGGCTGAAATGTGATATTGCAGTATGTTTGTATTTATTTATTTCTACACTTTACAGTCAAAAAAATATTCTAGCAAAAATAGAGTTATTGAATTTTATGGAAAAAAAACCTTGATCTGCAGAAATAGATAGTAATTATTTGTCACCGTTTGACTCAGGTCTGACAACAATGCTCTTGATCCCCTCCCTCC
>NW_009953650.1:68459-73568 GCF_000747805.2 Chaetura pelagica
GAGTCCTCCCTGGACGCCGGCCATGGACGGAAGAGAAGGGAAGAAGAAGAAGGAAGGAAGTTGTCTTCTGTGATCTCTGACCTTCCTCTGAGCTTACGTAGATATATGGAATGGAATATCTCTGGCCAGTTTTGCTGTCTGTCTAACTCAGCCTCCTACGGGGGGGTCACAGATCTCCCCACAGTGTCTGAGCCGGCAGAGTGCAAGTGCGACATTGAAGCCCCAGTAGTTACAAAAACATTCCACTGTCTTATCAGCCTAGCAGAACATGCTGTTGCTAGTTACAAGAAAGCTTACTGAAGGAAAAAAAAATCAGTAAAAAGAAAAATTGGCTTCATCCTGGCTCAAACCAGGATGTTATATATATTGCAAATGAAGAATTTTAACTTGAAAATGAAACCCAGTGACATACTGTTTTTACCTAAAATTTTTCATCTAAATAGTTTATTGGGTTTTCAAAGTTTCAGTATATGGTTCTGAATATCTTTAGCAGTATGAAAAATAAGTGTAAAGATGGTGCTGGTTTACCTCCTCTAATTCGATATGATTGAGTCTTTATGCCAGTGGCTTTAAACTGATTGTTTTCTTTTAGCTTTTTGTTGTAAAACTCACAGAATCACACAGAATCACAGAATCACCAAGGCAGGAAAAGACTTTTAAGATCATCAAGTCCAGCCTATGCCCTAACTCTGGCGCATCAGCCAGACCATGGCCATAAGTGTCACATCCAGTCTTTCCTTGAACACATCCAGGGATGGTGCCTCCATCACTTCCCTGGGCAGTCCGTTCCAATGTCTAATCACCCTCTTGGTGAGGAAGCACTTCCTAATATCCAACCTAAACCTCCCCTGGAGCAGCTTGAGGCCATGCCCTCTTGTCTTGTTGCTAGCTGGCTGGAAAAAGAGCCCAGCCCCCACCTGACTACAACCTCCCTTCAGGTAGTTGAAGAGAGTGATAAGGTCCCCCTTGAGTCTCCACTTCTCCAGGCTAAACAACCCCAGCTCATCCCTACAAGACATTCCCTCTAGTCCCTTCACCAGCCTCGTTGCTCTCCTCTGGACCTGCTCCAGCACCTCAATATCCTTCTTGATGTGAGAGGCCCAGAACTATACACATTATTCGAGGTGAGACCTCAAAAGTGCTGAGTACAGGGGGAGAATTACATCCCTGCTCCTGCTGGCCACACTATTCCTGATACAAACCAGGATACCATTGGCCTTAAGCAGTTAATGAATTTGTCCAATTATTTTAATCAAAGTTTTGATTAAAATAGAAGCAATATTTAGCCAAAGAAGTTTTAGATTTTTCTTAAAACCCATTATACATTATAGCAAAGAAAAACCTCTCCTAAGGAGTAAACTTGCTTCTTTTACAGTGCAGTGGAAATATCCTACCTCCATGTCAGGATATTTTTCAGAGGCAGATTGCACTTGCAGATTATTTTTATTTCCAAGATTACTGAGAAAAATAAATATTTAAAACTACTTGGGTTTTTGTTTTGTGTGTTTTTTGAGGCTGTTTGTTGCGGTTTTTTAAGCCTACTTTGTGTAAAGAACAAATTATTTAAAGCCATACTATGGAAGAAATTTACAGGGATCTCCTGATTTGCAGATTTCTGTTGATTAAAATATATATATATGTATATATATATAAAATGCACTGTGATATTTTTAGATTCTCTTACCATAAAAGGAAAAAGTTGATATGTTTTCACCAACCCCTTATTTTTACAAGGAAAGCCAAGAGTGTTGAACTGTGCTGTTTTACAGGAAGGAAAGATTATTTTTCTCTGTAGGCTATATTTGTACAAGAGAAATTATTACAAATTACACCTGATTTAGCTATTAATAATGTTATTGCATTATTTAGTAGTGTTGGGTTGTCATAATTAACCTCGTGTATGTTTTTATAATTTGTGCAAACACAAAAATACAGAAATTCTGTGCCCTGTGCTATATTTAAATGGTCATATTTGATAAGACATGTTTTAAACCCATTGATAATAGATGAGTCAGCCTGTGAAGTGGAGAGAGTTGTATTCTCAATATTTTTGTGTGACTTAACAGTCTTTTTGTGTAAGAATTCCTTCTAGCAGTAAAAAATAGACTGATCAGAGCAGCCACTGGTGTGCATAGTTCAATGAAGAAAACACTAGATGAGAGAGTTTAGATTTTGATTAAGGTATATAATTCTTAAGTAGGGAATGTGGCAAGCTTGCATCATTGTGCTTCCCAGTAATATACAGAAAGCTTCTTTGTGTTTGACCAGAAGAATACAGTGAGACATTGAAGACTTGTAACTTAGAGTTACAAACCTGTTGCTTGTAATTTCTAGATTTCTATAAAAAACTAATTTAGTTTCATAAAGGAAATACAATATTTTGTGTGTGTGTATGTAAGTATATTAAAATAATATTATATTTCACTTGGTAAGGATAAAAATTTGACTTGTTCACACTATCTTGTTTTTTCTTGCCTGTTACAGAACAATGACACTGAAGATGAGGAGAGATTATGGAGAGATCTTATTATGGAGAGAGTGACAAAATCTGCTGATGCTTGTCTTACTGTCATCAATATTATGACATCACCAAATATGCCTAAAGCTGTATATATTGAGGACGTAATAGAAAGAGTAATTCAATACACAAAATTTCATTTGCAGAACACTCTCTATCCTCAGTATGATCCTGTGTATAGAGTGGATCCTCATGGTGGTTAGTATGCTAAATGTTTTGCATTTAGTGTTTTGTTGACATTTATACATACCTTCAGATGTGGGTATCCAACTTCAAGAACTGTTTTAAAAATCCTGGATCCAGAATTCAGAGCAATTATGTAAATAAGAAAGTTTTGAAATTTATGAAATTTTTCTTCTGTAAGCAATTACATTTACCAATCTGTAATCATGGAGTTGTTTTGGGGACATTTTTTGAGGAAGATTAATGTCTTTCTAGTATTTGATGTAAATAAAACAATGAAACAATTAATAAAGTTTGTTTTTTTTTCTAGGTGGTGTTTTAAGTTCAAAAGCAAAACGTGCCAAGTGTTCCACCCACAAGCAAAGAGTTATAGTTATGTTGTATAACAAAGTTTGTGACATTGTCAGCAGTTTATCAGAGTTGCTAGAGATACAGCTTCTTACGGATACAACTATTCTTCAGGTAAGTTTTATCAGAATTTGTGTCTCAGAATGTTTGTTTTTCTTTTCCCAGAGAAACTGTAAAATGTGATTGCCTCAATGACATGAAGTATGAAATCAGTACAAACTTTTGAATTGTTAACATCACTGACTATTTTGTTGTGTAGTATGTAATCTGCAGAAGAGCATTTAATGTTCAAATCTTTAATGGCTTCTATTGTTCACTTAAGAAAACCTTAACCTGAATGTATTCAAATATCCTTTAATAACTTTATTTGCACATAATATTAAGTAGTACATTTTTAATACCTTACCGGCTGAATGAATAACCTACTTTTTAAACTGCATAAATATCAGTTTATCAGACAAATATAATTTAAAAAAATTATTTCTCTTTATAGGTATCATCTATGGGAATAACACCTTTCTTTGTAGAAAATGTCAGCGAACTACAGTTATGTGCCATCAAATTAGTGACAGCAGTAAGTAATTTTTCATTTGCATTTTCATGTTCCAGTACTTCTGAGAGTTCTTAGGACATTTACATAGGCTGTATTTTTGCTGGTAGAGAATTAGAGTTTAGAACTAATTTTACAATTTGGTATCATAACCTAGGAAGAGTATTAAATCTACCTGAGCTGCTCCTATTTGCAGAGTACCCTGTAGGAAGAAATAGCCTACTTAAGCTGATGATTTTACTTAATTTTAGTTATGCTTAAATTGTAAACACAAACTCCTTCCTCTTACTTGTCCTTTCTTGTCTTAAGAAATCTTAGCAATGTTTTTTTTTTCTTATTTCCTTTGTTATGATTTGAATTTATGCAATGGAATAACCTTCTATAAAAGCTTCTATAAAATAGAATGTCCTTGTCCTCATAAGAAGTGACTATGTGAAAAATTCATGGGGCACATAAAATATTATTTCAGGAAAACGGCAATGCAACATAGATGTGCTTGTTTAAGTGGGAGTTTTCCATCTTTGTAAGGATGATGTACTCCAGTGTTTAGAAAAGTAGCTCTGCCTAAACTCTGCAATCCTGACCCCATAAATTGAAATAATTTTTCATATCAGGCAAACATTAAAGCTTAGGATATGAAGTAAAGCTGTTTTTTCAAATGTACTGTAAAACCATACATGCATTCATGTTAATTTGTTACCACTGAGTTTTGCTCTGTACTTGCAGTCTGAAAGCTTAGCATTACACTGACTTTCTTATATGGTGCATTGTGCCATAGGCAGAATTTTTTAAAACATACAGTATTTTTAAGAGCTATTACACATGCAAATTTTTCGAATCTGTTGTTGAAAAAGTTTTAATGTATTTTAGAAAGAAATGCTTGCTTTGAAAAAGCAAAGCAATGCATTAAAAACAAGGTATGCATTAAACAGAATTTATTTAAATGCCATGTAAAGTGAATGTTTCTATATATAATTTTTAACAATCTATTTAACAAGTGATATTTTATGTTGCTAAATATTTTTTAACAATCCTACAACTGTTAAATAGGTGTTCTCCAGGTATGAAAAACATAGACAGTTAATACTAGAAGAAATTTTCACTTCCCTTGCAAGACTACCAACTAGCAAGAGGAGTTTGAGAAACTTCAGGTAATCTCTGAAATAGATTGATAATTTATAGACAGTAGCATTTACAGTTTTGTAGATGTAGGATTTTAGGGGTCAGTATTAACAATTTATTTAAAAATCTGTGACTTCACACACTGTGCTTTGTTAAAGGTTGATATTTCAAAACCTCTAGTGAGAGCAGAATAGGCTGACAAATATATTTTGTAATAATCACTGGTTTATGCCATAATATTTATAATAATTGAAATATTTTATTCTTTGTCTCTTTAAGGATGTAAATGAGTGTAATGTTAGTTTGCATTCAAAGGTTTTTTGTTGGAAAATTATTTGGTTCTGTTTGTATAGATTTTATATAATTTCTTCATTGCTAAAGTTTAATT
>NW_009953650.1:73606-75973 GCF_000747805.2 Chaetura pelagica
ACTCTTTCCAGGAAATCAATTTAATAGTCCTTTGAATTAGTTTCATTTAGGAACTACTCAGTTCACTTTAACTGTATTTTAAGCACTTCAGCTGGATTTCAGTGCATTTTATGAATAACAGAATAGGTTCAGGTTCAGTTTGAGAAAGAATCTGACCTGAACTGGATTTCAGTTAAAGCTGAGATGGGACACTTAAAATTATTCTAAAACATTTGTTGGTGGTGTTGATTTCGTTCCTTGCTTACATATATCTTTTCCCTGGTGATGGACAAATCGTCAATGAAATAGAATGTCCACTCCAGGGTGGATCACAGGACATATCCAGGAAAAGAAATTCACTGAAACTTTGAAATTTAGTTCATTAGTTCATAATGTTAACATGAGTGCTTGTTCCTTATATTTCCTACATCAGAATGATCTAGAAAATAGGAATATGTGGTAGGCATAGGACCATAAATGGTAGGTATTCTCCTTGAATTAAGACCTTTACTAGAAGGAGATCACTATCTCAGGGCCACAATGGCTGCACTGTATATCTCTAGAGTCTTAGCTGTGATCTGTTGAAGGACATTCCCTGACTGGCTACAGTCGTGAAGGGTACAGCTTACATAGAATCGTAGAATCATAGAATGCCAGGTTGGAAGGGACCTCAAGGATCATCTGGTCCAATCTTTTTAAGTGCTACTATAGTTTATATGAGATGGCTCAGCACCATGTCAAGCCAAGACTTAAAATTATCCAATGTGGGGGAATCTACCACTTCCCTTGGGAGACTGTTTCAATGTTTGACTGTCCTCATGGTGAAAAATTTACCTCTTGTGTCCAATCAGACAGGAGCTCCCCAGGAGCAACTTGTGCCCATTACCCCTTGTCTTTTCCATGTGACTCCTTGTAAATAGGGAGTCTCCATCTTCTTAGTAGCCACCCTTTAAGTACTGGAACATTGTAATAAGGTTTCCCCAAAGCCTTCTTTTCTCAAGGCTGAACAAACCCAGTTTTCTTAGCCTCTCCTCATATGGCAGGTCATCCAGTCCTCTGATCATTCTTGTGGCCCTTCTCTGGACCCTCTCCAGCCTGTCCACATGTTTTATGTAGAGCAGGGACCAAAACTGAATGCAACACTCCAGGTGTGGTCTGACAAGCGCTGAGTAGAACGAGATGATTATTTCTTTATCTCTGCTGGTAATGCCCTTATTGATGCAGCCCAGCATCCTGTTGGCTTTCTTTGCCGCTGCAGTACACTGTTCTCTCATGTTCAGCCTGTTATCCACCAAGACCCCCAGGTCCCTTTCCACAGGGCTGCTCTCCAGCCAGCTGGATCCCAGTCTGAACTGCGCTCCTGGGTTATGTGTTCCTAGGTGCAAGACCTTACACTTCTCCCCATTGAACTTCATAAGGTTCCTACTAGCCCACTCCTCCAGCCTGTCTAGGTCATCCTGGAGGGTGGCCCTCCCTTCTGGAGTGTCAACCTCTTCACTCATCTTGGTGTTGTCAGCAAACTTCATCAGGGTGCTCTTGAAGCCAACATGGATCGAGAACTGGCTAACTAAACAATTGTCACCATTTGACTCAGGTTGGACAAGACGACAGTCCACTGTCAGCCTCCGCTCTCCATCTGGTTTTCACACTGGCCAAATAGGACTGTTGAAGGGTGAGTGAGTCCTGCTGATCACTCCCTGGCTCTCCAATTGCCAGATCAGCTTGTGAATGGGGATCACAGAGTCTCTGTTGGTGCGATATTGTCGTCTGTGCACTATTGAAGTGGCAATTGGCACCTGTTGGTCTTCAACCTTCAGCAACCCCACTACAGAAGGGTCATCTGAAAGGCCAGAAAAAGTATGAAGCTGTTCAGTGTCCTCAGTCCCCACGGCTGCTATACCAAAGGTCCACCAGTACCCTTTCGGGTCACGGAAGTATCCTTTCTTGAGATCTTGAGTCTATGCCAAGGATGCACAGAACATCTGGGCCAGTTACTCCAGGGTGCATTTGCCACTCCTTACCAGTGAGGCTCACACCAGCCTCCACAACAGTCAGTTGTTCAGATCCTCCTCTCACTCCAGAAATAGTGACTGAGTCTGTCCCTTTATGATTCGATGGCATTAGTGTGCACTGTGCACCAGTGTCCACCAAAGCTTTATATCTTTGTGGTTCTAATGTGCCAGGCCACCGAATCCACACAGTCCAATAAACTCAGTTGTCCCTCTCCTCCTCCTGGCTGGAGGCAGGGCATCTCTAATATTGAGCTTTAGAGTTTGATGCACCATCCTGGGTGATGACTGGTGCAGCCTTCTTCTTGGAAGAACCATCTCCTGGCCTTGTTCTGTTCAGTAGCTCTTGCACACGTAACTGGAGAATATCAGTGGGTTT
>NW_009953650.1:76271-77258 GCF_000747805.2 Chaetura pelagica
GCTGCTGGTACAGCCTGAACAAACCTCCGGAACATTTGTGTGTCACACTCAACATCATCAGGATTTGTGAGTCCATCTTTATCATAGATCACCTCTCGCACAGCAATCTCTCTCAGGTAGGTGATGGCTTTCTCAAGAGTGGGTGTTCTGCTTCGGCGCCATTCGATGTCACCCTTGTGGGGGTATCTCTCTCTCACAGCTGAAAGAAGTCAGTCCCACAGTGTGGTAGTTCCCATCTTACTACTAAGTGCTCTATCACTAACAGCATCTCTGACCATGGATCCCAACTGCTTGGCTTCACTCTCGTCCACGTTATAGGTTTCAGCCCCACTATAAATCATCAGAGCAATCGAGTAAGTATTCCCTCACAGTCAGTGCAGGAGAAGTCCTTTCTCATGAGGTGTAGTTCCTTCATAGAGAAAGGCTGGACAAGGTCATTGTCGTCACCTGATTGAGGAGGGCCTGTTGTTTTATCTATTTGAGAGTGGTCTGATTTTTTATCTGTTTGAGAGGTACCTGCTCCATCAACTGATTTAGAATCCTCTGCCTCCTCAGTTTCAGTCTCTGTTGTTGCCTGCAGAAATTCTGGATGTCTCAGATGGGAGCATTTTGACTTTGCCTTGCTCCTGGTCACAGGATGAACTAGCTTGATTTGAAAGGGAGTGGACTTGATGTTTGTAGAAGCAGTTCGTTTTGTAGCAGCACTTGTAGAAGCAGCTGTTTTTGTAGCAGTACGAGTGGTGGTCTCAGCAACAGTGCTGGTTGCAGCATCACAGGTGGCAGCAGCAGCAGCAGTGGCAGCAGCATTGCCTGTGGGGGAGTGGCAGTGAGTGGAGCAACACCTCACCCTACGCATCCACAACACATTATAAACATTCAGCAGAAGCATCCCCACTGCAACAATGCTATTCAGATCAAGAGCTGGGAGATTCAGCTCGAAAGAAAATGGAGAGGTAAAACTGAACCTGCTACTGGCATTACCAACAT
>NW_009953650.1:77847-103292 GCF_000747805.2 Chaetura pelagica
GAGAGAAAAAGAGAGAGACTTGGCTGGATTGAAAACTAAACTACACAGCTTTAAACACTAATGATACAAGAAAATATATGCAGTTATATACAGATATGTTCAGGAAATGTGCAAAATCCCTACTGCCTCCCCCCACCCCAGCAACTCCCACAGCACTCTCCTTAGCTGGGAACAGTCCCAAAAAGTCTTAGACTGCTGCTAGAGAAAGCAGAGAGTGCTGAGGGTCAGGAGAGCTTGAGCCTGGGGTTCAATGGTGATGGATGGACAGAGTCCTCCCCAGATGCCGGCCATGGATGGAAGAGAAGGGAAGAAGAAGCAGGAAGGAGGTTGACTTTCATGATCTCTGACCTTACACCAATCTTACGTAGATATATGGAATGGAATACTTTGGTCAGTTTTGCTGGAGGGATAGGGGAGAATACAACTTATACTCCCGATCCTTCAACAGTTCGTTCCAAGGCCCTGAAATCTTTCTTCATTGCTCTTGGACTTCTTTTCTCTACTTCGTCACTACCTACCTGAAAGATCAAAAGGGGATAATAATCTGAGGGCTTTACTGGGGAAGGAATTATGGGAAGCGGCCATTTGCCAGTTCCTCCAGGAGCCACAGATGGATCTTGTCAGGTCCCATGGACTTGTGCACTTTCAGGTTCTTTAGATGGTCTCAGACCTGCTCTTCTGCTGCAGTGGGTGGATCTTCCTTATCCCAGTCCCTACCTTTGCCTTCTGCAACTCAGGTGGTGTGGCCAGAGCCCTTGCGTGTGAAGACTGAGGCAAAAAAAGTCATTGAGTACCTCAGTGTTCTCCATATCCCACATGATCAGGTCTCCTCATTCCTTCTGGAGAGGGCCCACATTTTCCCTAGTCTTCCTCTTATCACTGAAGTACCTGTAGAAGCTTTTCTTGTTGGCTTTGATGTTCCTGGCCAGATGTATTTCTGTCAGGGCTGTAGCTTTCCTAACCTGATCCCTGGCTGCTTGGACAACTTCTTTGTACTCCTCCCAGGCTACCTGTCCTTGCTTCCACCCTCTGTAGGCTTCTTTTTTACATCTAAGTGTTTCCACGAGCTCCTTGTTCATCCATGTAGGGCTTCTGGCATTCTTGTCTGCCCTCCTCTTTTTTGGGATGCATGAGGGGACCGATTGCACCCATAGGAAGTTTGCAGATGACACCATGTTGGGAGCGAGTGTTGATCTGCTTGAGGGTAGGAAGGCTTTGCAGAGGGACCCAGACAGGCTGAATCAATGGGCTGAGTCCAGTTGTATGAGGCTCAACAAGGCCAAGTGCCAAGTCCTGCACTTGGGTCACAATCCCAGGCAACGCTACAGGCTTGGGGAAGTGTGGCTGGAAAGCTGCCCAGCAGAAAAGGACCTGGGGGTGCTGTTTGACAGCTGGCTGAACATGAGCCAGCAGTGTGCCCAGGTGGCCAAGAAGGCCAACAGCATCCTGGCCTGCATCAGAAATAATGTGGCCAGCAGTAGTAGGGGAATTATTGTCCCCCCTGCACCGGTAAGGCTGCACCTCAAATACTGTGTTCAGTTCTGGGCCCCTCACTAGAAGAAGGACATTGAGGTGCTGGAACAAGTTCAGAGAAAGGCAACAAAGCCAGTGAAGGGTCTAGAGGACAAGTCTTATGAGAAGCAGCTGAGGGAACTGGGGGTGTTTAGCCTGGAGAAAAGGAGGCTGAGGGGAGACCTATTTGCTCTCTACAATTACCTGAAAAGAGGTTGTAGTGAGGTGGGTTTTGGTTTATTCTCACAAGTAATTATCAATAGGACAAGAGGAAATGGCTTCAAGTTGCACCAGGGGAGGTTCAAATTAGATATTTAGAAAATTTTATTTGCTGAAAGAGTGGTCAAGCATTGGAAGAGGCTGCCCAGGGAAGTGGTGGAGTCACCATCCCTGGAGGTATTAAAAAAACGTGTAGTCATGGCACTTCAGGACATGGTTTAGTGGGCATGGTGGTGTTGGGTTGATGGTTTGACTTAATGATCTTAAAGGTCTTTTTCAACATTAAATAGTGTATGATTTTATAAACATCTAGACCACAGATTTTAATTTTGGACAAAATGTTTTGTTTAGTTTTGTCTTGTTTTTGTTTAGGTTTAGTGTTAATGCTTTTTTTTTCTTATTAACAGATTAAACAGCAGTGACACTGATGGAGAGCCTATGTATATTCAGATGGTGACAGCACTAGTTCTGCAGCTTATTCAGTGTGTAGTGCATTTGCCATCAACAGAAAAAGATTCTAATTCAGAGGAGGAATCAAACAAAAAAGTAAGATCTTTTCAAGAGCCATATTTTTTTTTGTGCAGGAATGACTTTGTAGGATTAATATTTTATGATGGTGCTCTAGTAATTAAGCATTGTAATTTTAGGTCTGCCATAATTATTTAATGAATGAGAAATGCTGATCTGGAAATCATATTTCTGTTTATGCTAAAATATTAGACAAATAAATCTTCTTATTTTTAGGTGGATCAAGATGTGCTTATTACTAACTCATATGAAACAGCCATGAGAACAGCACAAAACTTCCTTTCTATTTTCCTTAAAAAGTAAGTACTGTTCCATTCTTTAGTGTATTGATGACACGAACTCTGAATAAAATCTATCACACTTTAAGACCAAACCACTTTGCAATGCTAAATGCCTAATAATAAAGTTACATATAACAATATACTTTATAAATCCCTAAGAGAGCTACCTGTCTGGACAAAAAGTTTATGGAATAGAAATTCTTCAGGGAGTTCTTTACACATTTAAGAATCTTTCTGATAGTTTATGTAGGATCCTTTTATCAGGGGTTTTTTACTCATCTGAAACATGGAAGAGGAGGCTAAGTAAATATATAAGCAGTGAAACCAGATTCTTTCATTCATTTGAATTACAAAGATATCAAAAAAACTAAAATTACTTTCATTTAGATAAAGTTAGGTAGCTCAACAAGAAAAAAAACTAACCAACCTGAATAAGGAAAGGATTTGTAACAAGAAGTCCTGAGTTTTTTATCATGTTAATTTCTACTGTTAAGGCTATTATGAGCCATCTAGCCATCTCTCTGCATACTTATGTTATCATTAAAGTTATGGATGCCACATGTAAGTGAAACATTATCAGGTATGTTATATTTTTATTTTTTTACATTCTGATTTTAACCTTTGTGGAGCATAATACTGAGATGTTTTATAACTGTGAGATAAGTCAAACCAGGATTAAGGACACAACACCTCCTAAATACTAGCTTGAGCTTTAGAATTTTGTCTGCTTTGTCCATCCAAGTTAATGCAGACTTTAACTCAAAACAATAAATAAAAAAATCTTAGGAACAAAATTCTGCTACCTGCTCTGGCAGGAGGATTGGACTCAGTGATCTCTGGAGGTCCCTTCCAACCCCTAACATTCTGTGATTCTGTGATTAGCTGCTTTACTTGCAGTGTAACTTGGAGTAATAACTGTTTAAAATATTTGTCTGTAAATGGATAAAACCAATTTTTTCTGCTAATAGTTTGGATATTTCTTTTTTGGAATTGCATAAAACTAGTTTTCTGGTTAAACATAGGATTACTTCTGTTTATATCAGAAGAAAAGCTTAAATGGCTCTTAAATTCAATTACAAAATGCATTTTATTTTAAACAGGTGTGGCAGTAAACAAGGGGAAGAAGATTACAGACCACTGTTTGAGAACTTCATTCAAGATCTTCTTTCCACAGTCAATAAACCAGAATGGCCAGCTGCAGAGTTGCTACTTAGCTTATTAGGAAGGCTATTGGTAAAGGGATTCTTGGTTTTAACTATTATAATAATTTATTTCTTATTACAATGAAACTTGTTTATTTCAGGTCAAACTATTAAAGGAATGCTTTCTGATTGTTGGCATACACATTCAGCATTTCAAGGTTTTCTTGCATGTATCACTATTATGTAATGCATAGAAAATAAAATTTAGGTTAGCAGATCATTGATATGAAACTTAGTAAAGGTTATATGTATACAGTTTTTCATGGAAGTCCACTCCTGCTATTCCATGACTTGTGAGAAGAATCTCAGTTGCATAAATAAACAATTTTTTATAACAGTTTATTCTTCTTTTCTTAGGTTCACCAGTTCAGTAACAAATCTACAGAAATGGCATTAAGAGTGGCATCGCTTGACTATCTTGGAACTGTAGCTGCAAGACTGAGGAAAGATGCAGTCACTAGCAAAATGGATCAAGGATCTATAGCCAGAATCATCAAACAGGTGTGTGAGAGATCCCATGCCAGCTGGATTGAGATGTATCAATTTAAACATTTGTGAAAAACTGGAGTTGGGGAGAATGAGTTCATTGTTGTTCATATTTCTGAATCAAATATACTCAATTTATAAGTATCACATTTCTTAATTCATGTCTTTCTCATACCATCTCCCTAGTGATCATAGAATCATAGAATGATTTGGGTTGGAAGGGGCCTTTAAAGGTCATCTAGTCCAACCCCCCTGCATGGGCAGGGACACCTCCCAACTGACCAGTTTGCTCAGAGCCCCATCCAACCTGCCCTTGAATGTTTACAGGGATATGGCTTCTACCACCTCTCTGGGCAACCTGTGCCAGTGTTGCACCACCTTCATTGTAAAATAATTCTTCCTTATATCTAGTGTAAATCTACCCTATTTCAATTTAGAACCATAACAATAAGGTCTCCCTGCAGCTTCCTCTTCTCCAGGCTGAACAACTCTCTGAGCCTTTCCTCATAGGAGAGTTGTTTCATCCTTCTGATCATCTTTGTGACCCTTCTCTGGACCCACTTCAACAGGTCCATGTCTTTCTTGTGCTGAGGACTCCAGAACTGGACACAGTACTCCAGGTGGGGTCTCACAAGAACATAGTAGAGGGGCAGAATCGCCTCTCTTGACCTGCTGGCCACACTTCGTTTGATGCAGCCCAGGACACGGTTGGCTTTCTGGGCTGCAAGTGCACATTGCCATCTCATGTTAAGCATCAGCCAGCACCCCCAAGTCCTTTTCTACAGGACTGCTCTCAATCCATTCTCGGCCCAGCCTGTATTTGTGCTTTGGATTCTAACCTAAGAGGCCTTAAAAATATATATGTGTATTTATCTGTGTGCATTTTCTATCGCAAAGTGGTAATTGGGCTTATGGCACTCATACACAGGTTTTAGACAGTTAAACTGTTAAGCCTGTAATGTTGTTTTTTATGTGATGTATCTTTCATTAGATAATGCATATTTGCATTTCTGCTAATGTACTTACCAAAATGTCTCTAAATATGCAAGAGTGGCAGCAATTAACAAAGCAGTGTATGCATTTGGGCTCTCTATAGTACATAGTATGATGAGAAAATCTCAGGTCTTATGTGTCCTTTTAAAAATGTGGACTTGCATGTTTCTTATGGATGCTATACATTTCTTTTTGAACTACTTATTCTTCTCAGCATGATGTGATATAAAGTTGAGTAGTCATATCAAGGTAATTTCCCTTTCAATTGCTTGAAAGGACTTCAGATGTATTATCTGTATTTTATAATTACTTTTGCAGATTCATGTTGAAGGAAAAACTCATGCAATTTACAGGCATTCAAATAAAGAATCAAAAGTCATCTACTCCTTTATGAGGCTGACACTTCCCATAATTTTTGTCAATTTGAATATCATAGAATCATAGAATGCCAGGTTGGAAGGGATCTCAAGGATCATCTGGTCCAACCTTTCTGGGTACTACTATAGTTTGTATGAGATGGCTCAGCACCCTGTCAAGCTGAGACTTAAAACTCTCCAGTGTGGGGGAATCTACCACTTCCCTTGGGAGAATATCATACATGTAGTGTCAAATCTTTATGTCCATGCCTTAATATAATTTATACTTCTGTGTGCTAACAGGTTGTAATTCTCCTCTATTGTCAGTGATTTTGACAATTCTGCATTAGACTTCATAGGGAAATATTTTAGAAGAATCCTTTTCTCTTTCCTCTCTCCAGAAGTTATATATTAGTACTGAAAGATATTTTTGAAGGGTACATACCCGAGTGGTGACCTGAATTTTTCTATTTGTTTTGGGTTTTCTACAGAATCAGGCAGTAACTAGGCATTGGCATCTGTAGAAAGTAAAATTTATATGGGCAACTGAGTGCTAAAAGCATTTTTTCAGTTACTCGCGAAGCTTAACATCAGTGATGATAGACAGTACCATCCATACATTGTGGAAGGCATATACTATACAGTACCATCAGTCAGATTGTCAAGTTGATTTGAACACTTGTGCATGCTTTTAATTAGTTTACCTCTTTATACGCTCATCTTCTGGACTTGTAACTGTACCTTCTTCCACTTGCTGATGTTTGCAAGCTATATTATGTGCTGCATTTGTGACAAGTTTCTCAATCTCTGCTGTTCATGCTTATAACTTAAGATACTTATGTTACAAGTTTTATTGCCAAAGAAGAAAAATGTTTTGTAGCAGAAGTTTAAGCCAGAAATTATTCTTCTACTTTTTATTATCAATATTGAATATGATTTGTTGCAGGCTTCACAGTTTCTTTTTTTTTTGTTCTGGGGTTTTTATTTGTTTGAAAGTAATTAGGCAATTAAGGTTCATCAAGCAACTTTTTTTTCAGTCTTTTATACACACAATTTAAGATTGGTTGAAGGCCAGACTTTCAAATCACTATTTACACACATATTAAGATGCCACATATGTATTCATAAACCTATATTAGTATTATCACTAGATTCATGTTCTGAATTCCTGAACTCATTCATTTTGGAAAAAGTATCTTTTTTTATGCTGTAGCATCACCAATTAAAAGGACCTACATATTTCAGTTTAATACTAAGGAAAAAAGGGTGGTTTATGTTTTTGGTTTTATCCTGTATTGTAGATGTTGAGAATGTTAGTTTCTGATTCATTAAGAAGTTAATTGATGCTGATTTATTCTCCATAACCCCTATGTGGAGAGAAGTACATCGTCCGATGATCATATACAAAATTGTTGTTAAATTTACATAGAGTAGAACTGTTTAAGAGATAAGGATATACATATTTTCTATAAAATAGCCTCTTGCAAAAAATACATTCCATTTTTAATATTAATACAATTTAGAAATCTGAAACAGTCTCCAGAATTAGTTCTCAGATACATATTTCATATGTAATTCTTTTTGAGCATCATGGAAGTGCTTCACAGGAAAATTAATATTGCCCTATTCTGTAGATAGGGTTTATGCACTAGGTGTCAGTTTTTTAAACGTATGTTTATTTTTAATCTTTTTGACTGATAGAAACTTAGTTGGGTCTCAGAGAGTGTGATTCTTTAGTGCTAGAGCCCAGGGATGTTTGGGAGCAACCTCTAAGTTCTTTCCTAGGTGGACTGAGCATACTTGCTGCACTTTCTCTGTATGGATGCTTTATCCCTGAAAACATTTCTGCCAAGTATTTTTGCAAAGGGATAAGTTATTTTTGTTTCTTTGCTGTTTTCCATATGTTTTTGCTGTTGTCTGTGTTTCATATTTATTTTCACTTGACTTTTTTGCCTTTTATACCTTGTTCACCTGAGAAGTCACTGTTTTAGTATTTAACATTGGTGACAGAGCTAATTATGACTTTTATAGGTTAAACCTTATGTCAGTCTACTGTGTGTGATTTCAGCCCTTCTTTTTTCCTCAGGAACAGAAGGTCCTCTCACCAGATCATAGAATGAAAATTAATCAAATCAGTCAGTCTGTTTTAAAACTGTTCTTATTCTGCTCTTAATCTTTTTGGCATTTGGAGCCATAGTCTAATTTGATTTAGTCTGTATAAAGTTTAGAAGTAGCTGATTAAAAAATTGTTAGTTTAATTGATAATTGCAGAACATTAACTTCAGTGCATTTTATATATGGACATGCAGATTTTCAGATTATAATTATCACTGTGCAATATTCTATTTTATAATTATCTATTTCTGATAGGCTTCAGGAGGAGAAGATGAAATTCAGCAACTGCAAAAGGCTTTGCTAGATTATCTGGATGAGAACACAGAAACTGATGCATCATTAGTGGTAAATTTCAGCTTTCTGATGTCAAGTGTATTATAAAAATAACTTCAGTAACGTACTGAATAGCATTATTTTTGCTCATGCGTATTGGTGCTTCAATTAAATTGTCACCCTAACATATAATGTTATGTTTTCCAAAATATGGTTGATGCATTAGTCTCACTTATAAATCTGTTGATTTCACTCTTCAATATCTGTTGTTTTTGTTTTCTGTGTGTCCTACTTTATTTCTCCAGTTTTCTCGGAAGTTTTATATAGCGCAGTGGTTCCGCGATACGACTATGGAGACAGAGAAAGCAATTAAATCTCAGAAGGATGAGGATTCATCTGAAGGAACTCATCATGCAAAAGATGTTGAGACCACGGGACAAATCATGCATAGAGCTGAAAGTCGCAAAACGTTTCTTCGCAGCATCATTAAAACTGCTCCGTCTCAGTTCAGTACATTAAAGTATGTTTCAGCACCACTGATTTCTTTATTAACCATGCATTTGATATCTTTAATATTTTTTATTAACATGTCCAAATTAAAACATTGGTTTTGTTGCAGGATGAATTCTGATACTGTGGACTATGAAGATGCATGTTTGATTGTTCGCTACTTGGCCTCTATGAGGCCATTTGCCCAGAGCTTCGATATTTATTTGACACAGGTAAACTGTACTGGAAGTCTTAGTACAATGAAACACAGTGCGTTTCTGATTCCAAACACTTTTACATTATTGTGCAATATCTGTTCGTTGTTGAGCACAGGTATTTAAGAGGCCGTGATAACGCCATGTGCTTTCATATTCTGTATTGATGACTGTCGCAAATCGGTACGGGGGGGCTACCGGCTTGCGACATCTGGTGTCAGAAGTGGGATAACGGGGACCGTTAGAAGCCCCCCACGCTCTGAAATTGCTTAGTTTGTGAAGTAACAAATAAATAAATAGTTAATTGATTTATTAGAGAAAATGGCTACCAAGGGGGATATAGGTGATACAGATGTTGTAAGTGCTGGTGCAGAAAATGAAATTTGTGAGGAAAGCACTGAAGTTCAGGAGGCACCATTTTCACCTCCCCCTAGTTTTGAGGAGGAATTGCAAAAATGTGCATTTCTGTGTCCCTTTTGGGAGCACCTTAAGAAGTGTGGGTACGCTATACAGAGGAAGCAGTACAAAGTGATTCACGATGCCTACATGAGGGGAGACCTCAGTAGACTCGCAAATTACATTATGACTTTGGAAGATAGTACTTCTCTCTCTAAAGAGTTTAAAAAGGAGATTAAGAAACATGGGCTTGATTTCATCACTGCCCGAAATTTCTTTGTCCTGGCCATGGTTGTGCAGCAAGCAAAGGAGGGACTACAGCAAAGAACTGAAAGGTTGCAGTGAGAGATTGAAGGTTTAAGAAAGCAGGGAAAGGAGAGGAGAACTGGTGCCACCCTGTCTTGCTCAGGTGATAAATGTGGGGAACTTGCTAATTGTGAGGATTCCTCAGGTTCTGGTAGTCAGGATACTGAGGTCCCGGATGACTTTAATACACTAAAGAAATGCAAGCCCATAAACTCTGAGCAATCAGATAGAAAATGTGTGAGTTTTCATTCCGGGACAGAAAAGCAGCGATCGATTTTGGAATCAAAGCCAGAGCCACAAAAGCAGCAAGCCCCTGTGCAGCTGCAGCCTCCCCTCTCCAAGGAGCAGGAGGAGGGAATAAGGGCAGATATCAGGATATTGCACGAGGCAGTTAAGGACTTCATGACACATGGCACTCACAGGATTAGCAATCTGGAGATAAATGTCCATAAATTTTCCATGATTATGGACGACAACAACACTCAAAGGATTGGCGAATTGGAAAAATATGTCCACTGACTTTCCACAAATACGGACAAAGTCCCAACTAATTTATCTTCTCACTATACCAGTTCTGAGGATGAGGAGGAGGAGAGAATAGAACATAAACAACTGTGCCCAGTTGTGAGAACTTTTTTTTCTCGTGACGAAGATACTGGTAGGAAGAAAGATGTGGTAGTTAAGGAAGTATCTTACACACCACTAGAATTGTCAAAAATTAAAAAACAATACAGCAGGCTTCCATCTGAGACAGAAACTGAATATGCAATGAGAGTGTCCCTCATAGGAGGAGACAATATCATGTTTAGTGAACAAGAAAGTAGAGGGTTCTGGGGACCCGGAATTATTCTAATGACTGGAGATAAGGGGCACCCCTGGTCCCTAATTCAGCGAGCAGCTTTTTGTGTTGGCTCCAGTGATCCCATTTGCAGAGGAGAGCCGAGGGCCCTGCGGGGGGGCCATTCTAACCTCATGGACATTGTCCACAAGGCTGCTGTAATTCAAATGATTTATGACCATGATTTAATACCAGATCAAGAAAGTCCTATGAAGCCCAGAGCTTCGATATTTATTTGACACAGGTAAACTGTGCTGGAAGTCTTAGTACAGTGAAACACAGTGCGTTTCTGATTCCAAACACTTTTACATTATTGTGCAATATCTGTTCGTTGTTGAGCACAGGTATTTAAGAGGCCGCGATAATGCCATGTGCTTTCATATTCTGTATTGATGACAAAAGTGCTTATATTTATTTTTCTTGCATTCATTCCATATATCATATTGTACATACATTATTTTATTTGTCCATGTATGTATATGGCAAGATCATTATCTGAGATGTATGCAGTAAAAGGATAATTACAAAATGTCAAAAACTTTCTTAGTTTCTGCAGTTTCTGTAAGATGCATGGTCATTTGGTAATATTAAGTCATTAAATTGATCTTAATTTTATTTGAAAATACAAGCCAACTTGGTCAGTTGTTTGCAGTGCATGTTACTGTCACTTTGGAAGCTGTTGTCTGACCAGTGTGACTTCTTTCCTTTTTCTGAGAGAAGAGAGCTAACTTGTTGTCATGATGTCATCCTTGAATGCCGGTACAGATGTAGTTTAGTTTAGATTGTGTTACTTACATTGATCTGCATACAGAGCAATTCTTAAAATTACAGTGCCCAAATCTAACTCTCCTTTTAAAAGAACTATTGTGAAAGCCACAACCGAATGGCAAAAGTAGAGTTTTAAATGAAGGGACTTAAAGCAAACATATGAACCCTGTGTAAATCCTGTTTTGACCTGTAGCAAATGCTAGTAAATATCCATGCTCAGTTATCAGTGCCACAGAACATCACTTGCATGTACCTTTTGACTATCTCAGAAGATATATACAGTTTTTAGTAGAGAGATATTCTTATTTTAGTTAAAACATTTGCATGTTATTCTGCAGTTTTTGCCTGTTAAACATTGTTTGCTACCTTCCCAAAGCAATTGAATCTTTGTTTTTGTTCTCTTATTAGATTCTGCGTGTACTTGGTGAAAATGCAATTGCTGTTCGAACAAAAGCCATGAAGTGTTTGTCTGAGGTCGTTGCCGTAGACCCCAGTATTCTAGCCAGGGTAAAAAAAAATTAAATATCCATTATGCACATGCGTTCTTCTGTCACGCTTGAAATAAATCTTTATTTTTTATTTTGGATCTGTGTTTTATTTGTTTTTTGTAGCTGGATATGCAACGAGGTGTTCATGGACGATTAATGGATAACTCCACTAGCGTACGAGAAGCAGCTGTGGAGCTGCTTGGCCGATTTGTGCTCTGTCGTCCTCAGCTTGCTGAGCAGTATTATGACATGCTGATCGAAAGAATATTGGTATGGTCACTTGTGATATTTATGATAAAATGTTATTGGAAAATTTGTTTTCAACTGAGTTGATATGCTTAATAATATTGAATTATGATCCCAAGAGTAAATTATATCTTATTATTTTAATGAGGATAATTGGGTTTTTAAAACCAACCTTGTAAAATGCATCACTTGTTTTCAGTCAGACTTTGTTACATCAAAAGGTAAACATACATATGTCCTGGTTTGAGGACAACATAGAAAGTTGTACTGCATCAGAACCAGGTTTATATTCCTTTTGATTCCTTTATTAAGGCACAAATTTGGTGAAATGAGAAATTTTGCCACATTTCTGAAGTCTGAGATATGGGTCAATGAGGGCAGTTCAGTAGTGTGGATGATGGAGAAAGATCTACAACACAGTAATCTAAATTTACTACTTGTAATCCAAAAGAAAAAATAACTTTTTTTTTTCTATGCAATGTTTTAGTGTTTTAAAAAGCTTCTTAGTAGTTTTTGTATACAAAGTGGGGTTTGTCTGAATGTTCAGATAAAATACAATGCTAATTTAACTGTAAGAAAACACTAGCTTTTAGCATCCACATCAGATTTTTAGTTAACTACTGCTCATTTGCTATAGTTACATGATAAAACATATTTGTGAAGGGTTTTGGAGATGTACATATGAGCATGCATAAAGCTATTCATCCTGATATTCAAGTTAAACAGGTTTTGAATAAGGTAATATGAAATTAAGCTACTCAACCATCTCCTTAGACAAAATCTAGGAAAATGGAAAAGATTTGCTGCATGTATCTTATCCATAAGCTTTATCCAAGGTATTTGAAGTATTACAGTCCAAATCTACAAAGAGTCTTGTGTGTTCCAACAAAGTAGCTAAAGCATCATCACATCTACTTATAAGCTCTTGAATTAAGAAGTGGAATTATACATTTGCAACATCATGAGCTCTTAAATGGGAGGGTATAAATAGAGGAAGTGTTTCACTGTTCTGGGGACTCAGCCAGAACCTTTAGAATTCTTGCAAATAAAGTGGTAAAAGTTATGCTGAGCTTTTGTATAAATGCACTCCAGAGTATTTAGCTGCCTTTTCTAAACACATTTTGCAGGTCAGATTAGGTGATCTTCAAATATTAATTCACATAATACATAAATTAATTAATATGTCTGATTTATTTTCAAGAAGGTAATGCTTTTCTTCTCACAGGATACTGGTATCAGTGTCAGAAAAAGAGTCATAAAGATACTTAGAGATATCTGCATTGAACAACCAACATTTCCCAAAATCACAGAGATGTGTGTGAAAATGATTCGGAGAGTCAATGATGAAGAAGGCATTAAGGTAGAATGAAACATATCCTTCAGGATGTAATTATCATAATGTGTTTCTATATTTTGACATAAAAAAAATATTTCATTATTCCTTTGTAATTTTTCTTATTTTTATTCACTTTTAATTTTTGAGAGCAAATAGCTTTGTACATTGCTGTCTGACTTAGTTTTCTTTCTTTTCTTTCTATTTTCTTCAAGTTCTTGCTGACAATCAAATGGTTTTAAAAAGTTATTGTCTAGAGTTGTGGTTTTTTTTCTTGCAAGCGTTGTCTGTTGTACTTCTCTTTTCTAACAAGTAAAACTGGCATATAAAGCACTTTTCTGCAAACAAAATAAACTTTAAGTCAAAATTAAGTTTTTGCTCTTAGTATATGCCAGATTTGTAAGTTCTGCATATAAAATTTATACATTATTCATTTGTGCTAATTTTGCATGAATTCTGAATGATAAATGAATCAGTTATTCCCCCTGAAATGTTACTTATGTGATCATCTTGTACTCTTTGTGCATAAAACTAAGATCATGTGTTAAATTATAAACCTGACACTGATGTGGCAAAAAATTGCCCTGTATTTCAGTAGGATTTGGAATCTGCAAGTTTAAAGCTGCAGCATACATTTTTACCATTGCATTAATGCTAAGTGGCTTTCAGAGAAGACTGTTAATCAAGAAGTAGATGAACAGCTGGATCCAGGGTGCTGCTAGGCAAGGAGCGTGACCTTGTTCTCTCTCCTCCTTTCCCTTGCCTTTCCAACAACCTCAGAAAGATGAGGCAATATCTGCAACATATTTTTTTATGTCTCCATGGATGAGGAATGCTTCTTACAACCATGTTCTTTATAAGTAATTCGGGATGGAATAGTTCACTTCCGTTCTATTCCATCTTATCCTCCATCCAAAAACATTGGAAAGGAACCATCTTCCTATGTTTGGGTAAGGAGACTTGGCTTCTCTCCCCCACCTTGTCACAGCTGTTCTGAAAATGCCAAAGTAATCTACAATTGCTTCTAATTCTGCTGTAGAAATTGTAATCTGGTGTTCAGTTGTCAGCTTCTCAGGGTACTATGTTTTCCCAAGGAATGCAAATTAGTGTAGCAAAGTGGTAACTCCATTTTCTGTAGCATCAGTTCTCAGTGATCATTTTAGTGAAGCTTGCTTAGAGGCCAGTTGTCGCGGGCCGGTATCGGGGGCTCCCGGCTGTCAGGATGTTTCCGCGACTTCCCCCCCGAATGTGGAGAGGTTTGTGAATGAGCCTGAGGGTCACACGTGGTGTTCACCTCTCACAGAGGAACGGCCACTGCGGGACTGTATCTTAGAGGGTAGATTAGAGTACCCCCTCACCACGCTCACAAGTTGTTACTGAGACCAATGTTTAGTTTACGAATTCATTGGTTTATTAAGGGTCAACACAAACTAAGGGATCAAGGTTCAGGAGAGGTTGGCTGGGTGCATATCGGAAAAGGGATTCAAAGGTACTATGGTCTATAAAAGGCACACTCCGAAGGAGAGGTGTAAAATCAATGGAGTGGAAGGGTAGGAGTTGAGCCCGGCAGGAAAGTTAGAGAGTGTGTGTGTGTGTGTGCGCGCGTTTACCCTCCTTCCGCAGCGCGCAGTTCCCAGGATGCACTGGCAGGCGCGGCTGGAGATCCGAAGCAGGCACGGCACTGGCCCTGAAGCAAGTGGCAAACGCAGGCTGGGCAGGCTCCTACTCCGGTCCCGTTTGGTCCAGGCTGGGCAGGCAGGGTCCCCAGGGAGCGGGCACGATCCCCGCGGAGCGGGCACAGGCGGCGCCCCCCCCTTTCCGCTTCTCCGGGCAGCGGGCGCGGGGCAGCCCCCCTTCCCTCTCGGCTCCTCCGGACAGCGGGGCTGGCGTTCCAGGCAGGCTCAGGTACTGCAGCAGGGTCTTGTCCCGGGCAGGCAGAGAGCAGCGGCCTGCAGATCTTGCCCTCTTTTATAGATCAGAGATCACTGTTCGAGTAAAGTACCACTGTTCAAATTAGCCAATTAGCACTGGCCAGGTACATACTGTGTCAGAGGCAGCTTTAACCTATTGTCTATTTTTCTGCCAGTTATCATAACCCTTATGCTGTTTTCTTGCTGTGGACTTATCTGGTAGAGCAAGAGGCCTGTTCCAGTCCGTCCTTGGCTGAATCAGTAAAAAGGCGCCGCTCTTGCTTTGCTGGCTTGAAAGGCATTTTGTTTAGTCTTATGTGGGGGGAGAGAAGATGGACTGTTCCCCACACCAGTGTAACTGCTGTAATAGTAGATCTGGGACTGTCAGATAACATTGTCTACATCAGTCTCACTTAGGTTAAATAATTCCTTACGAAATGGCACTTATCATCAAAAAAATCTACTGTGTGGATGTATTAGAAATAATACCTAGGTGCCAAGATGAGCTTATTTATTTCTCCTATGTTTTTTTCTTTCAGAAATTAGTCAATGAGACATTCCAGAAGCTCTGGTTTACTCCAACTCCACACCATGACAAAGAAGCAATGACCAGGAAAATACTAAACATCACTGATGTGGTATGTTAAACAAATTAGACTTAAGTTGCATGCAAAATTTGATTATGTTTTTAGTATCTTTGAAATATCATCTGTAGTCTTTTAGAGTACAAAAAAACATGCAAATAATTTAATTATTGGATTATTTTCTTATATGTGTCCTGACATTGAATATATACTAGAATTATTCATCTGATGGAACAGGCTGTACGAAACTTTAAATGCTCACTAATCTGCTGGCAGTGATAGCTGATACCACATTCATAGAATTAAAGAATGGTTTGAGTTGGAAGGGACCTTAAAGATCATCTAGTTCCAATCCCCCTACATGGGCAGGGACATCTCCCACTGGATCAGGTTGCTCAGGGCCCCATCCAACCTGGTCTTGAACACTTCCAGGGAGGGGGCTTACACAACTTCCCTGGGCAACCTGTTCCAGTGTCTCACCACCCTCACACTATAGAATTTCTTCCTCATATCTAACCTAAATCTCCCCTCTTCCAGTTTAAAGCCATCACCCCTTGTCCTATCGCTACACACCCTTGTAAACAGCCCCTCCCCAGCTTTCCTGTAGCCCCTTCAGGTGCTAAAAGGCTGCTATAAGGTCCCCCTGGAGCCTTCTCTAGACTGAACAGCCCCATTTCTCTCAGCCTGTCTTCATAGGAGAGCCCTCTGATCATCTTCGTGGCCCTCTCCGGACTTGCTTCAGGAGCTCCATGTCCTTCCTATGTTGGGGGTTCCAGAACTGGACATAGTACTCCAGCTGGGGTCTCATCAGAGCAGAGCAGAGGGGTGGAATCAACTCCCTTGACCTGCTGGCCATGCTTCTTTTGATGCAGTCCAAGCCACTGTTGGCTTTCTGGGCTGCAAGCGCACACTGCTGGTTCATGTTGAGCTTCTCATCCACCTACGGGGGGTTCACAGATCTCCCCACAGTGTCTGAGCCGGCAGAGTGAAGGTGCGACCTTGAAGCCTCAGTAGTTAGAGAAACATTCCACTGTCTTATCAGCCTAGCAGAACACACTGTTGCTAGTTACAAGAAAGCTTACTGAAGGAAAAAAAAATCAGTAAAAAGAAAAATTGGCTTCATCCTGGCTCAAACCAGGACACTGAGACCAATGTTTGGTTTATGAATCAATCGATTTATTAAGGGTCAACACAAACTGAGGGGCCAAGGTTCAGGAGAGGTAGTGTAGGTATATCAGAAAGGTACTTCCAAGGTACTATGGTCTTATTAAATGCACACTCCGAGGGAGAGGTGTAGAATCAATGGAGTAAAAGGGTAGGAGCGGCAGGAAAGTTAATGTGTGTGTGTTTACCCTTCTTCCGTAGTGTGTGGTTCCTGGGATATGGCTGGCAGGGCTTGGCAGGAGATCCGTTGGGGGGCCGGCTTCCCGGTAACTGGGGCAACCACTCCAAGCAGCAGGCAGATGCGGCAAACACAGCTCTAATCCTGAGGCAGGGTGGCAAGCGCAGGCTGGGCAAGGTCCTACTGCGGTCTGGTTTGGTTTAGGCTCGGGCAGGCAACAATCCCTTGGGAGCAGGCAGGCCTCGGCGAGTGGGCTTGAACCCCCACGGAGCAGGCAGGGTCCCTGTAGAGTGGGCACGATCCCCGCGGAGCGGGCACAGGCAGCCTGCGGTGCTGGCGTTGCAGGCAGTTTTGGATACTGCAGCAAGGGTCTGGCAGATGAAGAGCCCCCAGGCCAGCAGAGTTTGCTTTCTTTTATAGATAGGAATCAGTGTTTGAGAAAGTACCACTGTTCAAATTAACCAATTAGCACTGGCCAGGTACATACTGTGTCAGAAGCAGCTTTAACCTATTTCCCATTTTCCTGCCAGTTATCATAACCCTTATGCACTTTTCTTGCTGTGGACTTATCTGGTAGAGCAAGAGGCCTGTTCCAGTCCATCCTTGGCTGAATCAGCAAAAAGATGCCACTCTTGCTTTGCTGGCTTGAAAGGCATTTTTAGTGTTATGTGTGGGGAGAGAAGATGGACCATTCCCTACATACACTGTCTTAAAAAAGTTATGAGCCATCATCACCTTAGCGTCACTCTCATCATGTACACTTTAGCCAACTTTGCAGCTCCCCAGTGTGTATGGGACAGAACACACATAGACATCATTAACATCTGTATTAGCAGTTCTGTTACTTGTAACTAGAAAGCAATTTTGGATGCTTCCATAGCTTTTTCATACAGTAACTAACATGCACTACCAAAGTCAGAGTAAGTGCCTGAAATTAACTAAAAAATATTTTAATTTAGTTTGAAATTGAATGCCTGGTATAGTGTCGTGAGCCAATGCCAGGGGGCTACCAGCTGTCAGGATGCTTCTGTGAAGTACTCCCCAATGTGGAGGGCTTTGTGAATGAAACCGAGGGCTCACACATGGCGTTCACCTCTCACAGAGGAACGGTCGCTGCGGGACCGTATTTTAGAGTGGTGATTAGAATACCCCCTCACCATGCTCACAAATTGCTACTGAGACCAATGTTTGGTTTACGAATTAACCAATTTATTAAGGGTTAACACAAACTGAGGGACCAAGGTTCAGGAGAGGTAGATTAGGTATATATCAGGAAAATAATTAAAAGGTACTATGGTCTTATTAAATGTACACTCCGAGGGTGAGGTGTGGAATCAATGGAGTAAAAGGGTAGGAGTTGAGACAGGCAGGAAAGAGAGTGTGTCTGTGTCTGTGTGCGCTTACCCTTCCGTAGCGTGTGGTTCCTGGGATGCGGGTGGCAGGGCTTGGCAGGAGGTCCGTAGGGGGCCGGCTTCCCAGTAATAGGGGTGACTCCCCAGCAGCAGGCAGGCAGGCAGGCAAATGCGGCTCCTCCGAGAGTCGCAGCGAGCTGCAGTCACAGGGCAGAGCGGCAGTCATGGACCGGGCAGGCAGCTGCAGGCTTTGGTCCGGTTTGGACCGCGTTAGGCTCAGGCATGCTTCGGCGGGCAACGGTACCTCGGGAGCAAGCTGGCTCCCCGCAGAGCGGGTACAGGTGGCCCCCCCCTTCAGCTTCTGCGGACAACAGTTGCGGGGCAGCCCCTCCCCGCCCTTCCCTCTCAGCTTCTCCGGACAGCGGTGCTGGCGTTCCAGGCGGCTTCTGGTATTGCAGCAGGGTCTCTTCCCGGGCAGGCCTCGGGCCTGCAGAACTTGCCCTCTTTTATAGATCAGAAATCACTGTTCGAGTAAAGTACCACTGTTCAAATTAGCCAATTAGCACTGGCCAGGTACATACTGTGTCAGAAGCAGCTTTAACCTATTTCCCATTTTCCTGCCAGTTATCATAACCCTTATGCACTTTTCTTGCTGTGGACTTATCTGGTAGAGCAAGAGGCCTGTTCCAGTCCGTCCTTGGCTAAATCAGCAAAAAGATGCCACTCTTGCTTTGCTGGCTTGAAAGGCATTTTGTTTAGTCTTATGTGGGGGGAGAGAAGATGGACTGTTCCCCACACATAGCAAAATGTCCATGGTCTCGGCATTAACATAAACATTCAGGCCTAATCAGCCCACTAGCTATAAAACTTGATGTTACTTTAAGCAAGTGTCCTGTTTAAAAGAGAGTTCACTGAAGAAAAAAAAAAATCAGTAAAAAAAAAAAAGGCTTAATTCTGGCTCAAACCAGGACATTCCACCCCTTATTCCAGACATATATATATTATATGTAGGGTCTATGTTCTACCAGCTGTCAAATTAGGGATTTTCCTCCAGTTAGCTTTCCTTGAGGTACATATTGTATTTCACCATCCTCCATCATCATACACCAAGTATGTCCAGGTCCCTGAGCAAAAGCAACAACCCTGACAGGTTTGCCTTTGCCCAAAGCAAGAAAAACCCAAGCACTTTTGCCCCAAAAGATTCCTTTCACACACCAAAGGGACTTTATCCCCATCTACTGGATGTAGAAGGTCTAACTGAGCAGGACCAGCCCGACTGATGGATCCCCTGGTATTAACTAACCAGGTGGCCTTTGCTAAATGTTTGTCCCAATTTTTTAAAGTTCCACCACCCATTGCCTTCAGTGCAGCTTTTAACAGACAATTTGCCAAGCCACCCCATACCTATACTTGGACCACTGTCCCTCATACCACAAAGGTTTCAACCATTTTGCCTGCTTACATGCATGTTTCATAGTCATGGATCACCTGCGCAATAGTGTCCATGGTTAAGTCCAGCCCTCAACATGAGCTCATCCTCTTGCATCTCTGCTCTGATGACCTGAAGTGTCATGGGCCCATCGGGATAGAAAGAGTTCACCCTTAAATTCCCAATCCATATCTATTTTGAACACTTCAGCATCCTCATCTGCTTGTTGGTTGTGTTAGTGTTCTTCAGTGCCTCGACTCAACATCTACATGACGCACTTTTGCAACCAGTCTCTCTATCCAAGCTGCAATGTCTTTCCACAGGTCAGCAACCCAAATAGGTTTACCTTTTCACTGCCAGTTGTTCTCCTGCCACTGCTTTAAGCCAACCCCACAAGGCATTTGCTGCCATCCAGAAGTCAGTATAGTGATAGAGTCTCGGCCACCCTTCCCGTTCGACAATGTCCAAAGCCAGCTGGATGGCTTTGACCTCTGCAAAATGACTTGATTCACCTTCTCCTTCAGCTGCTTGTGCAACTGGCCATGTAGGATTCCACATGGCAGCTTTCTACTTCTGGTAGTTCCCTACAAGACGACAGGAGCCATCGGTGAAAAGAGCAAATTGTTTCTCAGTCTCTGGTAGGTGATCATATGGTGGAGCTTCTTGAGCCCGTTTCACCACTTCTTGTGATGGCATTCCAAAGTGGGTGCCTTCTGGCCAGTTTGTAATTGTTTCTATGATTCCTGGACGATTAGGGCTTCTTATTTGAGCTCGCTGGGTAATTAAAGCAGTCCATTTACTCCAAGTCACATCGGTGGCATGATGGACAGGAGAAATATTACTCTGGAACATGAAGCTCGGCACTGGCAACCAGGGCACCAGGAGGAGCTGTGCTTCAGTGCCAATCACTTCTGAAGCGGCTCTAAATCCTTCTTATGCTGCAAGTATCTTGTCACCATTTGACTCAGGTCTGACAACAATGCTCTCGATCTCCTCCCCCCCCACCCAGGTAGGGAAGGAGAGAGAGAAAAAGAGAGAGACTTGGCTGGATTGAAAAGTAAACTACACAGCTTTAATTAAAACACTAATGGATGATACAAGAAAATATATACAATTACATACAGATATATTCAGGTATGGGCAAAAGCCTCTCGCCTCCCCCCACCCCAGCAACTCCCACAGCACTTCCTGAACTGGGAAGAGTCCCAAGGAATCCCGGAGCTGCTGCTGGAGAAAGCACAGAGTGATGAGGGTCACGAGAGCTCGACCCTAAGGGTCGACGGTGATGGATGAACAGAGTCTTCCCTGGACGCCGGCCATGGACGGAAGAGAAGGGAAGAAGAAGAAGGAAGGAAGTTGTCTTCTGTGATCTCTGACCTTCCTTTGAGCTTACGTAGATATATGGAATGGAATATCTCTGGCCAGTTTTGCTGTCTGTCTAACTCAGCCTCCTACGGGGGGGTCACAGATCTCCCCACAGTGTCTGAGCCGGCAGAATGCAGGTGCGACCTTGAAGCCTCAGTAGTTACAAAAACATTATCAGTCATAGTTGGAACGCTCTGCTGATAGTTAAAATAAAGCTTGCTGAAGGGAAAAAAAAATCTGTAAAAGGAAAAGTGGCTTCATCCTGTCTGAAACCAGGACAACAATAGAGCCCTGAGGGTTGTGATCAACAGTGCAAAGTCCAGTTGGAGATCTGTGACTAGTGGTGTTCCCCAGGGATCAGTGCTGGGTCCAGTCTTATTCAACATCTTCATCAACGACCTGGATGAGAGGATGGAGTGTATCCTCAGCAAGTTTGCTGATACGAAGCTGGGAGGATTGGCTGATCTATTGAAGGCTGTGCAGCTATTCAGCGAGATCTAGACAGACTGGAAGGCTGGGCAAAGAGGAACCTAATGAGGTTCAGCAAGAGTAAATGTAGGGTCCTGCACCTGGGGAGAAAAAGCACCATGCACCAGTTGGGAACCATTAGGGGTTGACCTGCTGGAAAGCAGCCCCATGGAGAAGGACCTTGGGGTCCTGGTGGACAACAAGTTATCCATGGGACAGCAATGTGCCCTTGTGACCAGGAGAGCCAATAGTATTTTGGGATGTATTAAGAACAGTGTGGCCAGCAGGTCAAGGGAGGTTCTTCTCCCCCTCTACTCTGCCGTAATGAGACCACATCGGCAGTATTGTATCCAGTTCTGGGCTCCCCAGTTCAAGAGGGATAGAGATATGCTGGAAAGAGCCCCAATGGAGGGCTACAAAGATGATCAAGGGACTGGAACATCTGTCATATGAGAAGAGGCTAAGAGACCTGAGGCTGTTTAGTCTTGAGAAGTGAAGACTAAGAGGGGACCTTATTAATGTCTATAATTATCTGAAGGGTGAATGTCAAGAATGGGCCAAACTCTTTTTAGTGGTGCCCTGTGATAGGACGAGGGTGAACAGCACCAAGTTACAACGCAGAAAGTTAAACCTCAGCATGAGGAAAAACTTCTTTCCTGTGAGGGTTACAGAGCTCTGGAACAGGCTGCCCAGAGAGGTTGTGGATTCTCCTTCTCTGGAGACTTTCAAGACCCGTCTGGATGTGTTCCTGTGTGATCTGCTCTAGGTGTTCCTGCTGCAGCAGGGGGGTTGGACTTGATGAATTTCAGAGGTCCCTTCCAACCCCTGTGATTCTATGATCCAGGTCACTTATGAAGATGTTAAACAGCATTGAGCCCAATATCAATCCCTGGGGGACCCCACTTGTGACCGTTTGCCAGTTTGAGGAAGAACTATTTACTATCACCCTCTGGGTATGGTCTGTTGGCCAGTTCCCCACCCACCACACAGACCACTTGTCAAGGCTGTACCAAGTCAGTTTCTCCAGGAGGAGCCTGTGGGGGACCATATCAAAAGACTTGGAGAAGTCCAAGTAGACGATGTCCACCGCTCACCCTGCATCAATTGAGCGGGTGACTTTGTCATAGAATGCGATCAGGTTTGTCAAGAACGACTTGCCCCTGGTAAATCCATGTCGGTTTTTCCCAATCATGTACTTCAATTGACTTGTGACTGTCCCTAGGAGGATTTTCTCCATGACCTTTCCAGGGACTGAAATGAGGCTAATGGGTCTGTAATTACCTGGGTCCTCCTTTTGACCCTTCTTATAGATGGGGGTGACATTAGCCTTCCTCCAGTCTTCAGGGACATCTCCTGATCTCCACAACTTCTCAAAGATTATGGAGAGCGGCTTTGCAATGACATCAGCCAGCACTCCCAACACCCTAGGGTGGATGGCATCCAGACCCATTGATTTGTACGGGTCAAGCTCCTGTAATAGTTGACACACCAACGCTTCCTTCACTGATGGTGGGTTGGTGTCTGCATCAACCTGGACTTTTGTTCCTATGGCCTGGGACCCAACAGCACTGGTAAAGACAGAGGTGAAGAACGTGCTGAGGACCTCTGCCTTTTCAGCATTGTTGGTGACTAGCTCACCTCTCCTGTTTAATAGTAGACTAATATTATTCCTGTTTCTGCTTGTGGTTAACTTATCTGAAGAACCCTTTCTTGAAGTTTTTGACATCTTTGGCCAATGTCAGCTCAAGCTGAGCTTTTGCTTTCCTAACTGCATCCCTGCATACCCTGTCAAAGTCTTTGTAATTTTCAACTAGTAATATTCCACTTTTTCACCTCTGGTACATTTCCCTTTTGGTTCTGAGCAGACCCTGAAGCTCACAGTTAAGCCGAGGGAGTCTCTTTCTCAGCCTACTTCCCTTGCCCCCTTGCCTTTAGAGGGGATGAACCAGTTTTGCTTATCTAGTGGAGTGTTCTTGAAAAACTCCCAGCACTCACTAGCTCCTGTACCCTCCATGGAAGCTTCTCATGGGAAGTTTAATTTGATATGAAAATATTTTCTCTGTACAAGTAGTTAAAGATAACTTCATAAAGATAATAGAATATAGAATCATAGAATGGTTTGGGTTGGAAGGCACCTTACTGATTGTGTAGTTCCAACCCCCCTACATGGGCAGGGACACCTCCCACCAGAGCAGGTTGCTCCAAGCCCCATCCAACCTGGCCTTGAACACTTCCAGGGATGGGGCTTCCACAGCTTCCCTGGGCAACCTGGGCCAGTGTCTCACCACCCTCACACTATAGAATTTCTTCCTCATATCTAACTTAAATCTCCCCTCTTCCAGTTTAAAGCCATCACCCCTTGTCCTATCGCTACACACCCTTGTAAACAGCCCCTCCCCAGCTTTCCTGTAGCCCCTTCAGGTACTGGAAGGCAGCTATAAGGTCTCCCCAGAGCATTCTCTTCTCCAGGCTGAACAACTCTCTCAGCCTGTCTTCATAGGAGAGGACCTCCAGCCCTCTGATCATCTTCGTGGCTCTCCTCTGGACTTGCTCCAGGAGCTCCATGTCTTTCCTTTACTGAGGGCTCCAGAATTGGACACAGAACTCCAGGTGGGGTCTCATAAGAGCCACATAGAGGGACAGAATCACTTCCCTTGAACTGCTGGCCATGCTTCTTTTGATGCAGCCCAGGACACAGTTGGCTTTCTGGACTTCAAGCACACATTGCCAGCTCATGTTGAGCTTTTCATTGACTAACACCTCCAAGTCCTTCTCCTCAGGGCTGCTCTCAATCCATTCTCTGCCCAGCCTGTAACTGTCTTTGGGATTGCTCAGACCCAGGTACAGGACCTTGCACTTGGCCTCGTTGAACTTCATGCAGTTGGCATGAGCCCACCTCTCAAGCCTGTCAAGGTCCCTCTGGGTGGCATCCCTCCATTCCAGCATGTCAACCTCACCACACAGTTTGGTGTCGTCAGCAAACATTATATTCAGGTTGTGCAAAATACTTGTTCAGTTAAAACACAACAAATTTCTGTTATATTTAACATTTTCCTGGAAATACTAGCAGCAGCAGCAGCATATAGTTAAGTCTAAGAAGTTGTCTCTTAGAAAAATTTTCTCAATTGAGAATGTTTATTTTGAAAGGTTAATAAGCTGTTTTAACAAATACAGAATCATGTTCTCACCCAGTGTAAACTAGTATATGCATAATTTTATCTACTTTTTAGGAGCAGTAAATGAAATACCCTGTGTCAAAAAAAGTATTTTCAAAATAAAATATACATTTGTAGTGAATATGTGTTGTGTGAAACCGCTGTGCTGAGAAGATACTTCCTTCACTAACTAAAATTACGGGTTTAAACTCCATCCTGCTTTTCAATATTTTTACTAAATGTTAGCAGAATGTGCATATTTCCAGACTGAAAAGTCAGTGCATTTTACTTCATCTTAATTTTCAGTTCTCCTGCCATTTCTATTTTAGAGCACCCCTGACCTGTTCCTGACATACGATACCAGTGAAGGCTCAGTTTTTTTGTATAAAAATAAGTATATGCACATATACACATTCATTTTTAATATGTCAGGCTTGTATTTGTGCTTTAATCAGTATTAAATGTTCTACAAAAACAAAATTTGTTTTACATTAAAAACAGAAATCTCCAGTAAAATGTGTAGGCCTTGTGTTGTATGGGATACAGATTCTGGGATCACTTAAATGGTGAGAAATAATTTTCAAATGCAGAAGACAGTTTCTGGTCTCCAAAGGTATTGTACTGAATGTATATGAAAATATATCTATGCATGTGTACCAGTCTTTTAAGATAGCATCTGTCTTGAAGTAATTTTTCTTCAGATGACTTTTTTAACCAGTTTATTCTCAAAACTGTTTTTAGGTTGCAGCTTGTAGAGATACAGGATATGATTGGTTTGAACAGCTTCTTCAAAATG
>NW_009953651.1:0-8822 GCF_000747805.2 Chaetura pelagica
ACTCCACCACCTCCTTGGGCAGCCTATTCCAATGTCTAATGACTTTATGTGAAAATTTTTTTCCTAATGTCTAGTCTAAACCTACCCTGTTGTAGTTTGAAGCCATTCTCTCTTGTTCTGTCGCTAAGTGTGAAAAGAGACCAGCACCAACCTCTCTACAATGACCTTTTTAGAGAAAGTATTTACATGTCTACCAGATCTTGCACCACTTCATCTTCAGAAACCCAACCCAGGGAGGTAAACATGTGAACAACAGCTTGCGAGAGACTGACAGAACAAGTTACAACAGAGAAGCATTTTCCTCTGTCATTTTAGCAATAACTGCCTCCAGTTGCCTAAAAAGAAAAGCAGCAAAACAAGCTGGGGAGGGGAGGAGTGGCAGGGAGAGGAAGAAAGTTTTACAGGTGAAGAAAGGGAGAGTGGGAAAGAAAGAAAAAACAAAACATGAAACCTTAAACTTTAAACATGTAACTGTGCAGGACAGCTAGTTTGCCACCCAAGCTATTTCTAACTGAATCATAAACCAAACCCCCTGCATGAGCACCTCTGACACCTACTGAGAAAAGAGTTAGCAACTAGATTCCACACCTTGCATGAGAGTTCCCAGTATAACTAGCTTCAGTCTCTTCCACCTTTTCTCAGTCTTCTCTTCCTAGCCCAGTCCAAACAGTGAATATGGTTTATGCTCAAGCTGCTTATTTTATATGTTATTTGTTGTTGAGTAATTGCTGTGGAGCGATTATTGTTGGTGTCATTGTCCCTTTTCAATGTTCATGGCTCTGAAGAAAAGATGCTGATTGTATTTTGGTACCACGCTCAGACAGTATTTCTGAGTAAGCCATGAGTACTTGAAGTGTCTGCAGACCCCAAAATCTCTTTTGTCTTTATAGTTTAAAATCACTTTTCCTATATTTCAAGTATGCTTTTAAACAAGTCTTAAAACACAGGCATATAACTGTGAGGTGGGAGGCCATGTTTGGTGACTTACATGGTCTCTGTCCTTCTCTGGTTACAGCAGTATAGCTCCATTAACTGTAGTGTTAGTTTGCTGGCACCAGCCTTTCAATGGCAGTTTACCAGAAGAGTATTAGGCTGGCTTATAGCAGAAAGATACACTGCACCTACCTGTGAGAAACCTCCTTATGATTCTTCCAAGATACTAGTCTTGCAGCATGTCATGAATATTCTGGTGGCTTAAAACACAGTGGCATGAGTGATATCTCACAGGCAAATCACAGAATTACAAAACTTTTGGAGTTGGAAGAGACCTTAAAGATCATGGAGTTCCAACTCCCCTGCATGGGCAGGGACACCTTCCACTAGAAAAGGCTGCTCAGAGCCCAATCCAACCTGCCCTTGAACACTTCCAGGGATGGAGCCCCCACAACACCTCTGGGCAGCCTGTTCCAGTGTCTAGTCACCCTCACAATGAAGAACTTACACCCAATCTCTAACATAAATCTCTCTTCTTTCAGCTTAAAATCATTACCCTTTGTCCTCTCACTGCAAGCCCCTGTAAAAAGACCATCCCCAGCTTTCCTGTAGGCCCCCTCCAGGTACAGGAAGGCCACTATCAGGTTCCCCTGGAGCCTTATCTATTCAAGGTTGAACAACCCCAATTCCCTCAGCCTGTCCTCCTAAGAGAGGTGCTCCAGCCCTCAGATCATTTTTGTGGCCCTTCTGTGGACACGCTACAACAGGACCACATCTTTCTTGTGCTGGGGGCACCAGAGCTGGACCCAGTATTCTAGGTGAGGTCTCACCAGGGCAGAGCAGAGGGGCAGAATCACCCTTCTCAGTCTGCTGGCCACGCTTCTTTTGATACAGCCTAGGATGGAGTTGGTGTTCTGGGCTGCAACTGCACATTGGTGGCTCATTTCCAGCTTTTGATCCACTAGTACCCCCAGGTCCTTTTCCACAGGGCTGCTCTCAAGTGTCACCTCCTGCAGCCTGTATTCATGTCTTGGGTGAAAAGGTGATCCTTGCCAGGATTTCTGCCCATTGAAATCCAAAGGAATCAATGTCCTCTGACATCAGCTGGCTAAGTTGTTAGAATTGATTAACTACAACTCATTGAAAGAAACCTCAGATTGCTCAGCTGTTTCATATACCAACTTGGCAGTTTATTTAACCCTTTTCTAACACCAATACTGGGGTAGAGTGACTGGAAAGCTGCCCAGCAGAAAAGGACCTGGTGGTGCTGGTTAACAGATGGATGAACATGAGCCAGAAGTGTGCCCAGGTGGCCAAGAAGGCAGTGTGCAGGAATGTGCAAAACCCTCCCCTCAACCCCAGCAACTCCCATGCCATTCTCCTGAGCTGTGAGCAGCTCCAAAATGCCCTGGAATGATGCAGAGACCATACTCTTATGTAGCAAGTGTTATGAAAAGCTGCTTCTTCCTCTCTATTCCAAAAGAATGTGGTAACAGCATTCTTGCAGACAGACACCAGTACAGATCAACATCTGACACAGCCTCACCGGACCAGAATCCCTTAGAACCCTGCCAAGAAATCTCCTAACCATAGGTTAGATACCTCTTTCAGCCTCCTGATCCATGGTGCAAATTGATTTTTATCAATGTCATGCAAATGTACTGCTTATAATAAAATAACTCCACCCTTTAAATACTCTACTTCATACAGCACCTGTGTGTGGAGACATCATACAGTACTGCTGCTCCTAAGCGAAAACTTTTTTCATTTTGATTGCAAAGCTTTCTGCCATTGAACCAGCCTGCTAGTGCAGACAGACCAGGAACTGTGGCAGAAGACACAAGCAAGGCAGTCAAAGCAGAGGTAAGTACATACGTGCTCATCGGTGAATTTCTAGAAGGTTTAAAGTTTATTTTCATTAAGTACTGAAGGTGTCCAGAAACAACATTTTGAATGTATCTTTCAAGTGGTCACTTCCAGTTTGCCATGGCAAATTCAGCTCATTGGTGTTGTTTAATTAGATAAAAAGAAGAAGATAGCTGTTCAAGGTTCGTGTTTTGTCACTGAAATTATGAGACAGTGCATAACAAGTCTCAAAGTTAATAGCACGGATGAAAAAGTATACCTTAAAAGGAACAGCAATTTAGCTACTCCATTGTCTCACCCATTAGTACAAAACAAACTGGATTTAGCTCAACTTTTTAGTTTCATTCCCAAACAATGTTCCTCATGGAGGGATAGAGGAAGGTGTTCTACTTCTGTTTGAAAATGATAAAACAGCTGAAAGCCATGGAGTGCAAAACTTTAAATATCTGTTTACAGAGCACACAGGTGGGATGATTCCTGTGCTTTTAAGATAAAAATTGAAGTAAATTTCTTCAGAGTGGATGGATGGCCTAGAGTCAGTTTGGATGGCAATATTCAAATCAAGGGTGTACCCCAGTTCTGCTTTAATCCAAAAATTCTAGTAACTCAAGAGGTAGATGTTAAAATGTTTCAATGTTAAAAATCGTTCCCACTGTATGTCAGGAAATATACTGCTTTCATGACCTGTTTTTTCTATGCTGATTACAAATGTGGCTACAGCCCAAAAGCAAGGCAATAACTAGATAGAAGGCACTGCAGAATTTCTATTCAGAAAAAGCTTCCCTGGAACCATCAGTCACCCCCAGAACCCCATGAAAATGCAGTCTTTCTCCAAGTGGCCAAGACAAAGATTTACAGTAGGGAGGACCATAGATGAGAGAGAACGGAACAGACTCATGGCACAAATTGACACCAATATCATACAAGCGCATTGCACCAGGTCTGTTCCCCATCTTCCTGGAGCCCTTGACTCACTCCTGCCCCTCCTACATGGCATGAGCTGTGGACAGTGCCCCCTCACACAGGCACTTATTCGGGAAGACCCTGGCAGAACAGGACTTGGGAAACCTTCAGGAGACTGCCCACTTGGTCTTCTGGAATCCCACAGCACTCTCTTCCTAAAACAAATCCTCCTACATGTCTTCTTTCACACAGCCCCAAGATGTGGCACCTCCTCCTGCTGCTCTGCTCCCAAGGAATTGCCTTCTCGGCAGGGTCCACAACATCCTCCTCTCTGACTTCAGACAAAAGCCAGTACGCCAAGAATCGCAACCCTGAATCCTTCATGAACGTGGTAAGTTGGGTCACCTTCTCTCCCTTTCTGCCTAAACTGTCTCTCCCCACACCTCTTCCACCACCCCAACACTAACAGTCCCTGTCAGGAGGCTAAGAGGAGGACTCCTTCAAAGGGCTCCCCCCAGCACTGTGGTAGGGAGCCCTCGCCTAGAAGGAACCTTGATGCTCCTAGCCAAGCAGCCCGAGCTGCCAGAGAAGAATTCCTTGGCAAGGCAGGCAAAGGCTGGTTTCTAGTCTCCAGGGAAGCAAAGTCCTCTCATTCCATCTCAATCTCTTTGCTCAGCACAATGGCAAGGGAGGTTGAACCTCTTCATCAGGCTGTAGATTCTCACAGCACAGAGTAATCCAAGAACCCTTGTTGTGAGTCACTGAAGAAATCCTCACAGTACATGCAAAATCAGGTGTGTGTGGTCTTCTTAGGAGCTCCTTAGAGACAAGAGCTGCCCCCATGGCTGGCCTCATCACACTTTGGCAAGAAAGGATTCATTATGGACCAAACCGCACAGCATTAGGCATTTCCTTATAGAGATACTGCTGCATGTTTGTCCTGGTTTGAGCCAGGATGAAGCCAATTTTTCTTTTTACTGATTTTTTTTTCCTTCAGTGAGCTTTCTTGTAGCTAGCAACAGCGTGTTCTGCTAGGCTGATAAGACAGTGGAATGTTTTTCTAACTACTGAGGCTTCAAGGCCACACCTGCACTCTGCCGGCTCAGACACTATGGGGAGATCTGTGACCCCCCCGTAGGAGGCTGAGTTAGATGGACAGCAAAATTGGCCAAAGATATTCCATTCCATATATCTACGTAAGCTCAGAGGAAGGTCAGAGATCACAGAAGACAACTTCCTTCCTTCTTCTTCTCCCCTTCCCTTCCGTCCATGGCTCCTGCTGGGAGGAACAGCCAAAATACAGGTGGGACACAGTTACAGGACATAAGGAATGTCTGAGAGCCAGCTCTCGCATGGGTGTCCCCTCTTTCCCCTTTGCACAGGCAATGGCATTTTCCACACCTTTCCACCTCAGGAACAGCACCTAGTCGGGCACACGGCCTGAATTCTGAATCCATCTGAAGTCCACACATTCAGTGTGGCTCTTCTTTTTTTCAGACTTTTCTAATGATTTTGCCATGTCCTGGGTTTTTTACCCCTCATGTGGGCTGGGCAAGATCATATGGATCAGGGTCAATTTCAAAGTGCGAACTACCAAAGTTAGATCAAGGCCCTCTCAGCCCTGTTCACTCAGTTACTGAATAGGCCTAAGGGTAGATATGCTGCCTTGAATTAATTCTTCTATATCTCCCATACACTGTTATGCCTTCCACGGTTTTTCGCTGTGGAAATAATTTCACTATAGGGATCTGTAAGTTGGTTTACAGTGCAAGAGGAGGTGGGGACAGGCTTCCTCATTACATACTTGCCAGTCCTGTAGTGAAGTAGTTATTCATAAAATGACTCCTACTTGCATAGGAGAAATACTTCAAGTATCTCAGTACAATGTCTATGCATAGTTCTCCTGGGAACTTCTTGCAGAAGGGAAGTTTTAAAACCTTTCATGAACTAAACTCCGCACTGCAATCTGAAAGAGATAGTAACTACTGCTCCAATACAAGGATTATTTCATCTATTCCAGGGCAAAAGCCTGCAGTCTTCCTACAGCACGCTTTTCTAGGAGATGCTACCCATTGGATTTCTAACCTGCCCAACAACAGCTTGGGCTTCCTCCTCGCAGATGCCGGCTATGACGTCTGGTTGGGAAACAGCCGAGGGAACACCTGGTCTTTAAAGCACAAGACCCTTCAGCCCTACCAGAAAGAGTTCTGGCAGTTCAGGTACTCTGTAGAGAGGAATTACTCAAGTCAGATAGCTTCAGCCTGATGTTTTTTACCAAAACAAGCATCAGGACCAACCAAGAAGAGTAAAGAACCAGACAAAGAAGGATGCATACTGCTACTCAGGTTCAGGAGCACTGGATGGGGAAGAGACTTAAGACACTGGGAAATGAAATAGGATGTGAGGAAAAGGGAGACAGTACTGTAAGAGGGAAATAAAGAAACACAGCTGTAACAGGCTCAGCAGATTTGTCTCTGAGCTCTCACAGCTGAATTCAACCAAGAGAAAAATATGTTTTGTAACCCATGCTGGTGAGAACACATTACATTTAGTCTGCCAAGGGCTGCTGCTGACAGGAAAAAGTGGCACCTCCTCCTCAGAGAGCCCAGGGCATCAGGCAGCTTGGCAGGACAGCTGCATCCCTCTACCCCCTTCCCCAGCTCAAGCAAGAATGCACACAAAGTGTGCAACCTCATCTTTCAGCGGTTTCTCCTTGATGCAATGAACAAATCTGACATTCAGCAACTCGCACTGTGATAACCCAATTGTCTGCTAGCTTTTTGTGTTTCTACCCTGTAGCTTCGATGAAATGGGTAAATATGATATTCCAGCAGAGCTGTATTTCATCATGAATAAAACAGGACAGAAGGATGTATACTATGTTGGTCACTCCGAAGGTGCAGCTGCAGGTAATGTCTGGACAATGGTTTGTAACCATTCATGTTCCCATCTGATCAATAAGTCTCCCTAGTGATTCAGTTATTTTGTTTGTGGAAACAAATGTATTGCCTTCTGAGTTGAGATTTGGAATATATGCAAAACTTGTCTAAAAACAGCTTTGGTCACCCTTAATAAGCAAAAAAATCCAAATAGCAGATCCAAATATATTTCTGCTTTTTAAATAATTACAGACCAAATAGTGGTTCTTTCCTGGGTACTTCAGATACTGGCACTGGGCATTTTCTTAAAATCTCAGCAACAAGATTTTCCATTAGGTTCATCTTTTATACTAAGACATACAATTATTTTCTTGTTAAAATAAGGAAAAACTAAAAAGACAAAACAGTACATGTAATAAATATTTTCAAATAACAGAAGACAAGGAAAAAGAAATTCAGTACTACTAGGTCATGTGACTTAATGCCAATCATGCAATTTAAAGCATAGATCTTAAGTGGCTATAACTGATCATGTTACTGTTTAAAAACATATTGCCAGAGACTGAAAATTAGGAAAAAAACCCACATTAATTATATCTTTTTCTCAGTGTGAACCTGTAGCAAATAACTCACTGCACAGCCTCTGAATGCAATTAACTTTGTTTCAGCATCAATTGAAAGTTACTGATGCTGATGGTTACAGATCCATGAACAAATATTGCTCAGAAATTAGCAACTGCCAATTCATTATAAGTTCAGTGTAAGCATCCCAGAAAAAAAAAATAATGAGAAGGAAATGCAAAAATAATATATTGTCACAGCTCGAGACCTTTCTTTCTTTTCCTCTCATAAAAGTATTTTAAGCCCCTTATAGCAAAACAAACTAACCGTTTAGGCTTTCTTTAGCTGCCTTTGATGCAAAACACCAGTTGAAAACACTCATAATTCATAGTATTCAACTAGATGTTCTACTGTTACATAGAAACATAAACATACATAAGCCTTTAGAGACTATAATCTGAAAAGCTCATTTTTTATTACAGTATTTTTAAACTTTGGAGACAATTTATCATGAATACCCCACTGATATTTTGCCTACAAAAAGTCTTCTGAGAAAGGCAGTGTCCAGACATGCTATAAACCTCACAATTAATTTTGCTTCCAAAATAAATTTAATTTCAGGACTTAGCTTTAGCACTTAACCCAGGTAAAACATGCAACAGAGACAAACATGGACGACAGCTAATGGACTCCAAATCCAGTGTCACTTCTTCTTTGTCACCCACTGCTTATTTATTTATGTTGTCTATGGAAGATGTCTTCCCTAATTCAGGCTGTCTCTTCTGTGTTTGCAGGCTTCATAGCATTTTCTACATACCCTGAGCTTGCTAAACGGGTGAAAATATTCTGTGCTTTGGGCCCAGTAATCACATGCTCACATGCGACAAGCCCTTTAATTACGATAGCAAAGGCTCCTGAGCCACTTATCAGGGTATGTAAGTTTTCCTTCTAAGATGCCCAATGCCTGACTTGTCTTAACAGGGTTCACTCAGCCTGGGATAGTGTTCCCAAGCAGGTGACATGCTTGGAATTAATTGAGTGCTCTTGAAAAATCTGTTTCCACACTCTGTGGGTAAAATACTGGAGATACGGGGCTTGTAGCAGCAGGTCCCAATGAAATAGGAGACTTGAGAAACTCTGCCTCATCCTAGGGAAGTTCCACCTCAATATGACAAAAATCTTCTTTACTATGAGGGTGATGAAGCACTGGAACAGGCTGCTCAGAGAGGCTGTGAAGTCTCCTTCTCTGGAGACTTTCAGGACCTGTCTGCATGTGTTCCTGTGTGATCTGCCCTAGGTGTTCCTGCTGCAGCAGAGGGGTTGGACTCAATGATCTTCAGAGGTCCCTTCCAACCCCTACGATAAGACTCTTGCTGTTAAATGGTATTTTGCTGGGCTCATGCAGGAAAGCTAAACCAGGGCTGCAATAGCAGCCATGACAATCTCTGAAACTTCAGAAATGAGTGAACATTGAGGTCTCTAAGCGCGAAACAGAAGGATGGCTTTCTCCAGGATTGATGCTAGTAATGTGAAGAAGGAAGGATTAATAATGGGTGCATTAGAAAAGGTGTGGTTAGTAGGTCAAGAGAGGTTCTCCTCCCCCTCTATTCTGCATTGGTGAGGCCACATCTGGAGTATTGTGTCCAGTTTTGGGCCCCTCAGTTCAAAAAGGACAGGGAA
>NW_009953651.1:10392-15401 GCF_000747805.2 Chaetura pelagica
GTTCAATGCAAAAGCAATTACAAGCATTGCAGCCCTTTTGAAATGCAGAGATAAACTGCTAAAGAGCTTTCCTGATAAGGGTTAAGTCATGAATGTGGTTGTCAGGGCAAGATAGCAAGCCTGACAAGGAATTCAGGAAGATGGAGTTAGAAATCTACCTAACAGAACTTTAAAAATGCAAACAGAAGAAAAAACAGTAGGTTTTATAAGCTGGCTTCTTTAGCCCTAGGAGTAAAATGAAGAGAAAACCAAATCTTCAAAAGACTTGGACATGCATGAGGGTTTCATGTGAGGTGAGGAATATACTCTGTAAGGACTGGAAGGTTTTTCCCTACTGTTGCTGAAAGACAGAAACTTACAATCTTTCTTCATGGAAAATATTCACCTCTATGGAGAAAGAGTGCACATGCTATATCCCAGCTGTTCATGAGTCCATTTCTCAGTTTTCTGTCTAATATTTGAACAGTATCCAACTAAAAGAGGTTTTTTAAACAGCAACACTATGTTGCTCAGGTCCCTCACAGCTTTAATACCTACCTTTGTAATGCTTTCTCTCCAGAGTCGAATAGATACATATGTAGGACATTCGCCTGCTGGAAGTTCAGTACAGAACGCTCTTCACTGGCATCAGGTATATCTGCCTGCTAACTTATAACCAGACTCTTAGTACTGCTTTAGAGCACCCAGCAAACTGCAGGGAAGTCCAGAGGTGATGGATCTGGGAAAAGGCTGATCATGTCTTCTCACCCCCTCCCTGAGCACCTGCCATGGAGGAAGGAAGCAGTTTCCCAAAGGTCACCAGACCATTACCTGAATTGTCCCCTTGGTATCAGGCACTGAGGTTTCCCCAGGGTGCACCAGGTCTCTCTGTGTGTTGGGCTCTGTTGGCTTCCAGCCTTCTTATTTTTTTTATGAGGACATTTGCCTTAAAACCTACAGAAGTGAACGTGAGCAGTCTAGGCACTTGAAAGATAGTGGAAACATGAGCAGCCAGGAGATGAGCCAAAGCAGTGTTCCAGGTTAAAGTTTTTTTTCCCAGGGGGTAATTGCAGCCTGGATCACTTCCCAAAGCCAGTTAACCACACAAACCCTTCTACTGGCACAACAGCAAACTGGGGAACTGCCTTATAATAACAGAGTACGTTACAAGCAATGTTGCTCTACAGGGATATTCCAACAGCCAGCTTTTTCCAAATCTCTTTTAGTCATTGTCTTTGTTTGAGCCACTGTCCAGATCCTGGATTCCAGTTTTCTAATTGTGGGTTTCCAGATATGCCCTGGCAGATCTGAAATTATTCTGCTCATGGTCTGAATCAGAACAAGACAAAAGAGCTCCAGCCAAGAAACATAGCAAGGATGGCAGCTGAGGATGAGGAGAGAACATTAGCAAGGAGAAAGGCAATGAAGCCACTCGCCTGGCAATCAATCCTCAGTATCCCTGAAAGCTTGCAACTAGAGGAAGGAGTGGGAGTAACTCATAGTCCACTGCCTGAGCCTTGGCTTCAATCACAGGCAGGAAAACGTGTCCTGATCTCCGCCTCTTGCTCTCTTAACACTTACATTTTAACTGTTCTTTTAACAGATTTCATACGCAGGCCAATTTCAAGCTTATGACTATGGCTCTAAGGAAAACATTAGGAAATACAACCAGGTAAGGCAATGTGGGATTTCCTGAAAACACATCCTTGAGCCTTGGCAAAACTAAGAACAGAAACATTCAGATTTTTAACACCTTGCGTGACACTGAAAGAGGGAGAGAGTGCTCTGATCTAATGTTTCACTGTAACCTAACACTCATAAGTGCAAAACCCTATTTGAAGACAAGACGTAGCTCTTTGCAGACAGCTAACACAAGTTCAGTTTATCTCCCCTACTGATGCAGGGATGTGTCCAATGACATATCCATTTACCTGCCATTCTAAAATGACTCAGAGCTACACTCAAGAGGGGATTCCTATGGAGCTCTTCATTTCAGCACAAATCCTCAAAGTCTGCCTTTCTGTTGAGAGGTGAAGTGAACCTCAGAGCTGCAGCAATCTCTCCAATTGGCTGACAATGATTTTGTTGAAGCAGCACATTTGACTTGCAGTGTCTCGTGCTGTACCAGGGCAAGCTGCTTTCCACGGACAGGAAGGCTCCAGAGATAGACTTGGTCACTTCTGTCCATGCACACCATCTGAGAAATTTTCTAGGGTAAAATTACACATGGTCAAAGTATTTCCTTGCCACTTAATTCACAAGCAAAACAACTAAGACCAACAGTTGCACTCCATGCCATTACAAAACTGGAAGATCTTCCCGCCCTAAGGAAACATATGGGTAAACTCCAAGGCCTGGCATCATAAACACAAACACTGCTCTTTCCCCTCTGGAGGGCACAACCAGGTGTCAGACTGCAAGGCCATTTATAGCCAGGCACTAGAGGAGCAGGATGGAGCATTCCCTTTCACTGTAGGCAGGGAAGGTGGTTGGGAAACAGACACTGCAGAGGCTGGCCTGGACCAGTGCAGAAAGGAAAGAGAGAGGTGCCTGCACAGAATCCCTCCTCTAAACACTATTTTGGATACAACAGCACTCACTCAGCTCTCCTCCCTTTCTTACAGTCCACTCCTCCTGTGTACCAGATAGAGAAGATAAACATTCCAACTGCTGTCTGGAGCGGGGGACGGGACAAATTTGCAGATCCAAAGGACATGGCCAAGCTACTTCCTCAGATTACTAATCTCATTTACCATGACCATTTTCCTGCTTGGGGACACCTTGACTTCATCTGGGGCCTTGATGCAACTGAGAAAATGTATAAGAAAATCATTGAAATAATGAGAAATGAGCCTTAAATTTTCACACAGAAAACTCATTAATTCAGTAAAAACCCAAATATTACATTATAGCTGTGGCATATATATATAGGGATTGGTATGGGGTTTTACAAACTACTGTAGGTTGGTTTGTAGGGGGGTTTCTTGGTTTGGGTTTTTGTTTGTTTGGTTTTTATCCTCCTAGTGTTGTATTATTCTGGTGATTGGAGTCTCTCTGTGGAATCTGAGGTACACAGGTATGACTGCTGAAAATACTATCATATTAGAAGGAGCACTTAATTTTGGAAAATCGTAGCTTCTATAGGACAGATTTTGCTACAAATAAGATTTCCCTTTGTCTTCCCTTGGAGATCAACACATCCCATAATTCACCTGAGACAGAGAAGTCCTGTGAATCCTTCCCCAAAATTGGACATACTTATTTATCTGTTGTTACTGATCTTTGTTTGAATTAAATCATCTTCTGTAAAGTAGTTCTTTCAAGTTTTTCTGGCTTCTCAGTTCACAGTGTTAGTGCATCCCACCTGCTAACCTAGAAGATTAATTCAGGAGGTGAATGATCACATCAAAGGTTTCATCGTCACAGGCCAAGGCAGGGATGCTCAGGCACTGTGGGTGTTTCTGAATGGGGGCTTAAGCCCAGATTCCTCAGTCAACACTTGTAGCTAATGAAACCCATTTGATGATAATTTGGGAAACAGACATCAATATATAAGCAAAACATGTTTGTCTCATGAAATCTAGAACATATTCTAAGGTGATCACACATCTTGTCTAGCAGCCTATGGTACCACTGAGAACTGAGCTTACAACTTACGGAGCAGTTCCCAGTCCAAGACACAGAGATTTCAAAGTGGCTACTCTTACACCAATTTATTTATAAACCCGTGTCCTGACCACTCCAGGGAACCCAGAACAGACCAGGCCCACCTCTGCAATGTAGCAGGGCAGATCTGGCATATGCACATCAAACATTGCGCACATACAAACATAAGTTCTGGGTCTGAAAGGAGGCAGAGCAGAACCAAGAATTCCAGCTTAGGTGAAAAGGAAGCAAGGACCTCTTTGAATTGTCTGGTAGCAAAGCCCTTCACTTCTGCTCCCACTCACACTTGTGCAGCACCACCTGACATTCAGATGATATGCAAATGATGAACCTGACAGTGTGAAACTGCACGAAACACGAGATGTAGGAGAGGGGAAACAAAGAAACATCAAACTCCTCCTACCCTCACCAGTGGTGCCTTTCACATGCCACAGAATCAGGGCTAAGCACGAGCTAGAAAACATGGCTCTGCTCAACTGAAGAAAGCAATGGGCATATGCTGGTGACTGCCCTTTCTGGGAAGATGCATCACGTGGGATCTAGCAGTTTCTCAAAAACTTGCTGTGTAGACACAGGTGTGAGGTTAAGTTCACTCAGCTTGGAAGCAGTCACAAAGGTGCATTCCAGTACATCAAGTTCAACTTCTCTAGAGGGCCTTTCTGAGCTGTACTAAAAGAACCAGTCACCAACACACCTACCAGGTTTGTGACCAACACTGCTTGGGAAAGAACACAACATGCTATTTCTTCCATACTGAAAATGAAAATCAGTCTAATAGTCAACCTAACATCACCTCTGATCTAACAGAGGATTTGCCTGTATTGACTAGACATTCTGAGCAGAAACCTGGGCCAGCCCTCAGCCCCATGGCATGGCCTCCTCACAAACCCAGGCTGACCACTTTTCTTCCGACCAAAACCCCTTAGCTCTCCTGCCTTAGGGGGCAAAGTCCTCTTCTCTCCAGCAATCCCTCTTCCCAGGTACCGAAGTCCCTGACCACTGCACCTTCTTTTAAACCTTCCTCCGTACCCACAGCCACCTTGCTCAGCAGTGCTGCTAACCGCCTTTCCCCTCCGCTAACCGCATCCAGGTGCCGATCAGCCCAGGTGAGGCCTGCGAGCAGGTAGGGACTCCCTTAGGCGATGAAAGTCCTCTTCTCTCCAGCAATCCCTCTTCCCAGGTACCGAAGTCCCTGACCACTGCACCTTCTTTTAAACCTTCCTCCGTACCCACAGCCACCTTGCTCAGCAGTGCTGCTAACCGCCTTTCCCCTCCGCTAACCGCATCCAGGTGCCGATCAGCCCAGGTGAGGCCTGCGAGCAGGTAGGGACTCCCTTAGGCGATGGCTGGACCGACACCAGCCA
>NW_009953651.1:16015-42529 GCF_000747805.2 Chaetura pelagica
GGGCAGCTGCCGCTGGCACTGCCTCTGCAAAAACAGGAGGTTACGGGACGGTGGGGAATGGAGTTCAAGAAGATTATCGCTGTTAGGAGAAAAAAAAAAGCAAACAACAAATTTGTAACAGCACTTAATTTTTAATCAATTTACATACACATGTGAAAGGTTGTTGTTGGAATAGAAAGTGAACGTAAAAAAAAAAAAGTGTTCGCTGGGCATCAGTAACTCTCTTACAATCTATTTCTGCCCATGTACCTTATTCTGACCTTCGTTGTGTCTCTGAAGTGCACTGAAGAGCAAAATTCTGTTCTCTCACACATGGATACACTGTCCTGTTCCAGAAGGGTGGCAAAAAGTGTCTTCTGGGGGAGTTCCTTTTGGTTTGGAAGTGTTTGTATATAATTTAAGCACGGTTCTGCATGCTTCTGAGAAGTCATGGGCAGAAAAACACACAGCTTCTCCTGAGAGTGGAAAGTGATGAGATTATGAGGTCTCAGGTGGACTGTAGTTTCCAGGGTGCTCATTCCTCAGGTGAAGACCAGCGTTGAGAAGGTTCTGTCTTCCCAGAAGTGGGTTATCTCATCGTTGAAGGCTAGTCAAGTGGCTGACTGATTATAGCTGTAGTTAGTATGTATTTAATAAATTGCATTACACCTTTATGTCCTAGAAAATGGCATACAGACCCATAATCTCATTAAATATTCCTAGGAGAATGGGGTCCAGGTTTGTTATTGTGATTGTTGCTGAGGCTATATATTGTGTTACTCTGTAACAGCTGGGTTTTCTGACTTGCTAAATGTATTTCTTCCAAGTATACTGCATGTATAAGTAAGTGCTAAAGGTATGAATAATGAAACCAAAGGCCAGAGTTGACAAGTCCAAAGGTTTATACATCACACGAGAGTGCAGAAAACATTATATATATATATATATATATATATATACACACACCCCTACATAATATAATTATATAGGTATAACTTTCATGGTTACATTTAATCTTATTTTAAATAGCTGCAAGTGCAGACAGGGTAATTTGTAGCATTATGTTTAAAAATAGGCTTCAGTGTCTTGATCAGTCCTTCAGTAACGTGTATTGCTGATATTGCAATGGGAATACTGTGAAGGAATTTCTCATGTAGATTTCTTTATGTGCATAAAGTACCGGCAAGGTCAGGCCTTACGGCATTTCCTGGAACTTAATCACTAAGCTGAGGAAGAGTATAGCACAAGATGAAGGGTGTTGTGAAATATTCAGCTGCTGAAGGAGTGACAAGGTGATTTACACGTGAAGAGACTGAGTTAAACGCTGTATAAAAATAAATATTTGTTGTCTGTTTGCCTGATTTGTATCCTTAGTGGTTTTTTTGTTTTGTTATTGTTGTTGTTTTTCTGTTCTTATCTGACTCCTGACATTTTATTTCTTAATCAAAGGTTACATTTCCAGTTTGTGTTCTGAAACTTAGGGTTTTGCCTCGTAATGGAAGTCTCTGTCTATATTGTTTTATTCAATATTTAACATTTAGATTGTCATGACAGAAAATGTATTTTCTGGTCATACTTTCCATTATAAATAGAAGTATCTGTCCATGAAAGCAAATTATATTGTTTGTGCAGTTCCTGAATGATCCCTGTGTAGTTGCTCAGTACTGTTGTTTCATAGGCATCCCTCATAAAAATCCAGCATTTTCAATCTCGCATAGATAATGACACCTCATGGAAATTACCTCACGGTGATGCTGTGAGTCGGACATCTGCTCAGACACAACCCGTTGCCTACCACTTCCTGCTGGCAGCTCTAGATAACTCACATTTCAGCACACAACATTAGGGAAGCTGTGGGCTCACTGCACTATCAAAGTACAATCTATCGTCTTTTTTTAGCATCTCGGAACCACTGTCAAAAAGACTTTCAGAGATTTCTAGCTCTGTCCATTGACACAGAAAGGAGCTTGGATAGGCCACAAAGATCATTAGACTCTTCCTGAGGAAGAAGCAAATAATTTGGAAATGGACTCGGAGGTAGTCTGTGCACAGCTTCACCAGGGCCCTGTTAGCCTGCAAGCATATCAAATGTTAGCCACAAACCATTGTGCTCAACTTTGGCATTCTGGATGTCCAACTGACTTTCAAACAACCTTGAGAACTGTGTTACAATCAGTGAGATTATAAAGCATGAGCTTACTGTTGCCAACTTAATAAACTTACAAAGAGAAACTAAATTTTATAACTGTCCAAGTAGAAAAAAAAAAAAAAAAAATCTAAACCACACTAAGGTCTTCTTGTAGAACCAGAATTCCTGGTTTTTCCCCATCTGCTCATAGCATGAGGCATCCTGAATCATCTAGGGTAGAGAAGGTCAAAGACTTCACTGTGAAATCAACTAATTGTATTACCTTAATATAGGCATAGTGCTGCAGAAACATGCCAGATTAACTAGTAGTTTTTTGGGTTTTGTACTAGCTGACTGCAGTCCATCCTGTAGCTAATACCACTATCAGCTTTTTACTTTCAATTTGCTTGCTTAGTGTATAAAATAGTCAGAATTCATTGAACTAATACTACAAATTATTTTTTTTCTAGTTTTGAGGCCCCAAAACAAGCATCATTCTTTATAGACATTTTAGTAGACTTTAGATAAACTGTGATGTTTTTGTGTCAGAAATGTAAATTGAATTTAATTAACTTTTTCTCACCTACATTATGAACCATATTAAGTAAGACAGAATAGTTTTCATCGGGTAGAAACAGAAAATGACTGTTGTAACCAGTTACCCAATCAACAAAAGTCCATATTAGAGGTTATGGAGTCTAAAAGTGTTCTAAAATGAAGTACTAAATATTGCCAGAAAAATCATTACTTTTTATAGGAAGAACAGAAACTTCTACCCTAGTGGGATTCTGCCTCTGAGAAAGAAAGGGCTAGATGCAGAAAAATCTGTGAAACTGGAGGATTTGCAAGGAGTCAAGCTTGCTTTATTTCTTGGAAGTCTATGAAGTGTTTCAGACCTCTGTGCTGATCTTAGCCTCATTTGTTTCCCTTGGCAACACAGCTCCTTTTCTTCATGGGTGAAGTCAGTTTTATCATGATGTTACGTATTGCAGGTATCTCTCTTTTTGATGTTCCAGCTGAATCATCAAAGAACAAATTATATAACAGCTATTTCTTTTATTTCTGTCCTCTTGTGTCTTACTGTGCCCTGGTACCCAAATCTGATGGGGGATTGCTGTGGATTTCCTAATGGAAGGAAATGGCCCTGTTTCTCTGCACCATGGATGGCTTAAACCTTCCTTTTAGTGGGTCACTGGAAAGATGCTGTTCTGTGTTGCATAGGGATATTTCAGTGACTGCCTAAAAAGGATATTGCTTGTAATCCAAGACTTTCTAATGTAATTTATTCATTAAGTTAAAAATCCTTTTTTTACTGACACTGAATGCTGTTGCCAAAAAAATGATGGGGGGATTGGTTTTTTTTGTTTGACAAAAGAAACCACAAGAGAAAGAACTGTAATCAGTTCACAGATGCACGTTTCAATGTTCAATATTTCCAGTCTGTTTTTCAGGACAGTCTCTTAGAAGTGTCTAGTATCTGATAGAGCATATTAATAAATCTGGTAGTGAGCCATCACCTATATGTACAACACAAATGCATAGGGTTATTTGTAATAACATGAACATTTTAGATCTTGACTTCAAAATACTCTGCATAAAAATGAATGAGAAGATGGGTGAAGGTCAGAGGTATCCTTCATGCTCTGAAGCAATGGGGAAAGCCTATAGGTTCTACATTCATATTTTCCATAGGGAATGAGTCAGTTTCTTGCATTGTGTCATGTTGAAAGGTGTGGGTTTTTCAGCAAGTGGCTCCTTATGGTCCTTCTTTTCATTGAAAGGCCATTCCATTGATTTTGGTTGGGTAGTTTTTCCCTCTGTGTCAGAGAGTGAGTGTGTTTCCATGATATTCAGTGCTTTGTTGTGGGGTTTGTTTTTTTTTTCCTGAAGATGCTACTTTCTACACTAGCTGAATCACTTCCTGTAATGGTGAATGGTTGTTTCCAAAAACGTGTTGACAGATGAACATGCTGTTTCCTTTTGGAAAGAAACAACAGAAGACTGTTCATTATTTAGGCTTTTTCTTAACATATTTTATATAAAATCAAAGTGTGTGCATAAGTGATTATATGCTGTACACATACATGGCCTAGCATTTTAAAAAGAGTTGAATGAGGTGGTGCCTCTATTTCTAAACTTTTCTTCACCAAATTAATTTGAACATCCACTTCAAAGTACAGACAGTGTACAGACATGGTGTCTGCATCATGGGTGACTTATTGGCATGAAACAGTTCTGTCTTCCTCTGGCAATCACTGGATGTGCTCTATTTTAAGTTTGTTGAGACAATTTAGGTCCATTATAAGTAATTAAAAGGTGTTTTTTGCAGTTGATAATATGGCTATTTTAGTGAGGGCAGATCCATTTATAGTTTGAGATAAGTCTTTATTCTGGGATTCCATAATCATCACACTACCTAGTATGTTAAAATAGTATTACTGTTTTAAATTCTCATTGCTATTTTAAATTAAGATTTTTCTTACCATTGTATGAATGCAGAACAGTGTGATCTAGAGTCATTTGTAAAAAAGTGGAACTATGCTACATTTTAGCTCCTATATTAGCAAATATTTCTAGATACACTGTAAGGATCCCGATTCCAATGTGTAGAAGTTAATTATCTTGATGGGAAGCACATCAACACATTTTTTTCTGGGGCTTTACATTCCACAAAAATATCAAGCAAAAGGATGAGTGTTTCTGAAGTAACACACTATGTAAAATATGCTAAAAATAAATCATTGCTAATGCCCCAAGTCCCTGTTATTTTTAACAGAGCCTAGGCTTTGAGTGAAGAAAAAAAAAAGGGGGGGAAAAAAAAAAAAAAAAAAAAAAAAAAAAAAGAAAAAAAGAAAAAAAAAAAAAAAAAAAAAAAAAGGGGGGAAAAAAAAAAAAGGCTTTGGAAGAATTTAAAGAAATCAAATGTTCTCTTTCACTTTAATTAATGTGATCTGTGGAAAGAGCCAAAGAAAAACCAGTTTCTTCTGCCTCCTCCAGGCTCTGCAGGATGGTCCTTCTTTTCTGGCAGGAGGTGGCACATGTGCCCTGAGCCACCCCCTTGGCCCTGTGCTCATCCTCAGGCACTGGAATGTTTCAGATCCTGACAGAACCCAGACAGGGAGATAACATTTCTTAAAATACTAAATTTGCATGTTGCTTAAGAGAGCCTAGGCTTTGAGAAAAAAAAAAAAAAAGGGGGGGGAAAAAAAAAAAAAAAAAAAAAAAAAAGTGAAGAAAAAAGGGAAAAAAAAAAGTGAAGAAAAAAAGGGGGGAAAAAAAAAGTGCTTTGGAAGATTTTGCCACTTATGTCTTTAATGTAGCTTTTTAGTAAGACAAAGTAAGACAAGTAGTCATAGTAAGACAAGGAGCCAATATTGACAAAAGTTGCGGAGGGCAAGAAGGCAGTGTGTTGCTACTGTTTCCAGTGAAAACACTGGAAACAGTTACAAAAGGAAAACTAATGTTTCAAGGTAGCTAGACACAATGTTTGAAGGTAATGAGACACAATGTTTTAACATACTAGATACAGTCTCGCTATGTAACTAGATATTATGTTTAATGTAATTGGACACAATGTTTCTTTACACCTAGACAAAATGTTTTGCTGCAACTAGATACAATGCTTCAATGCAACTGAGACACGAAGTTTCAAAGTAACCAAATACAATGGTTGGGAGTAGCTAGTGACAGTGTTTCACGTTTCACACTAACTAATGTCATAAAGTGGAAACTAATTATTAATCTATACTTTTTGAAAATTCAATTTTGGCCCATCCATCCTGGGTATTGTTCCAAATATGCCAGCACGCAGCAAACCATGAAGGCATGGGAGAATTTCTGATGGATTATTATATTATAACTCTCAGAAAACCATGAGAATTTGCATATGCATTCTCCAGATCTTCTCATACCACCTCTGCCTTATTAGCTTGCTCTTGAGGTACTTGCTATGTCTTGAATATACTTAATAAAATGTGGTGTGCTATTATTTGTGTATAATTTCACTTAAAATCACTGTCTCTGCTTTTCGGTCCCTTGATACTTGGTACTATCCTTTTTATCCTGAACCATAAGAATGGCTTTCAATACCATTTATAATGCTGGTTTTCTTACTTTGCTCTATTTCCTGTGGCTGGGTTCTTTTGATTTAATAAAGCTTTACAAAGGATTGATGCATAGCATAATAAGCTGCATCAAACAGGAAAGCAAGTGGTTTTTGCCAAGGAAGTGGGATTTGGTGGGGAGAGCCATTACCAGTGAAATCAAGATAAGTTTCTTACTGGTTGGATGGATGTTAAAGTCTCATTTTATGATAATGATTCTTGGAAAATTTGACATTAGAAAAAAACTTGCTTTGCAAGCTAACTGTCCAGATGTTTCTTCTTAAATAAACACTTCCTCAGTCCATCCAAGTTACTTGGAATGCCTGAAATGGTAAAACAGAAATGTGAATGTTTCCTCTTGGAATTTAGAGCACTTTATACTGTAATAGAATAAGACATCTCCAAGCTAGTGTTGCTCCTTATCCCCTGTGGTTGGGGTTGGAGTGTATTAGCATGACTGTATTAACACACCTGTTTTGTATATTTGAAAATGTTCTTTTCCAGTTACACAGAGAGGTTTGTTATTTGCATTTCTCTCTACTTCTGTAGAGTGAAATGTAAGAGTATTTCCAGAAGACAGGAAGTCACTCATCAGGACTGGACCATTCTTGTAGACACTGCACATGCTCTTTGGATGCGTTTCCAAAGCCAGTTGCTATCAATCTAGGACAGCACTGCCTTGGAAAGGGACAAGTCTGTTTTGCTGGCTTCTCATTTCTGCCTACTCCCTTGCATTCTGAGTTTGAGAAGGAAGTAATTAATTTTAAAAATCCACTTTGTTTTAGTTTGGATCAGGTGCAACTTGCATTGAAGTCACTGGTGTCAGCAAAGTGGAAGTACAAAAAAAGTACAAAGTGGGGGTGAGGAGAGCCCCTTGGCAGTTTCACAGCCTTAGACCAGCTGCAACTGATTGTGAAGCTGTGCCATGAGGAACATTACACAGACACATTCTAGGGCGCTGACAGACATGCCTGTGGGGGTGTTTTTAGTAAAGCTTCACTTTCTGCATTATAATAACTTATAATTCTGGCCAGTATGTCCACGTGTTAAGGATAATGTGTTGAAGTGCAGCCATAAGACAGCCCACGTTCTTTTTAGAACTTTGGTTTTTAGTTACCCTGCCACCTGTAAGAGCTAATAAATGTGAGTCTTAGTTAACATTTTAGTAAAAGTGATAAAAATTCATCTTAGCATTTCTTCTTTATTTACAGTTTCTGGTTTTTAATATGTTCCTGAAACCAAATTTTAAAAAGTCAGATTCCTCTCTTATTTGCTTCTGCTCTCTGCAGAGCTTCTTCATTCTTTCAAAGCTCTGACACAATTTTGAGGAAGTGTTAGTTTCTGCTTTTACCAAATGTCTCATCTTTAAAACACCTTATTTTTAATGCTTCTGAATGCTCTACTGAAGTAACTTGTATTTATACTTTATTCTTAGAAGCAACCAAGATGAGAAATGTTTGTAATTAAAGTGCTCCATGACATCTCCCTGTTCTAGTTCCAGAGAGATTCTGGCTAGAAGATATTGTGGGCTTCTTTTAAAAAGACATTTTTGGGAATACTGGCCCTCCAAAAACACAAAGCAAAACATCAATCAATGGCTTTTATGTTTCCTACTTGCTGCACTAACATTTTTCCACTTACCAACCCGCTAGGCTGGCAGGCCTTCAAGCTGTGGTAATACTTGAAAGAAGCATACGACTTATACCCCATGTCCTCCTTGGAGAAGTATCTCAAGAACATTCTGTTAAATGTTGATTTTGGGGAAAGTCCATAAGGGAGAAAGTATTGAATATCAGTTTTCTTGCTCACAAGCTGCTAACTGAAATAAGGAATTAAATAGAAATACATTTCTGCACTCTTTATTTGAAAAATATTTTGAGGGATAAATTGAATTACTATGATATTTTGCAGTTTGTCATACTTTGATGAATACTTTGGACCAAAACCAGTCTTTTGTTCAGTTATTGTATATCTACCAATTGCTTCTAGGGAAATGAAAAGAAAAAAAAAAAATAATAAATATATATATATATATAAAAAGATGTACAAGTGAGTGGGTAAATAGTTTTAAAATACGTGCTTTTTAAGGGGGTCTTAAAAATTTATTTTTATTTATTTATTTAATATTTGTGAGTACACAGAACACAGGAATACAGAGTATTTTAGTGAAGATTTTATTTCTGCTTGCAGTCTGAGCTGTAGGGGCAGAAGTCTAACCAGAGCTCTTCACTGGCCAAGTTTTTAGCCCTCTCCTTTCACAGTCTACCACATCTACAGTGGCCCAGCTGAAGAAGGGGGTCAGCTGGAACCAGCCAGAAGGCAATACGTTTCTTGGTGTACACTAAAGAAAAAAAAATTAAAAAAATAAATAAAAAATATCCTTATTGTAATCCCCCAGGACCTTTCTATAGTTTGTGAATATGGAATGAACAGGCTTTCAGACCAAGTGGATTATTTGCACTAGGGCTTCAGTTATATAAAATCAAATTGTTTAGAGAACTGTTTCCGTTAGCACTGCAACCTTAACTAATGTTGGTATCTTGGGTGTATAAACCATGCTCCCTCTTTTAGTCACTAATTGTGCAAGCATTTTAAAATTAAAAAAAAAAAAAGAAAAAAAAAAAAAGACTTGAAACAGAATTCACAGCCCTGTGATATACCTTGTTTGTAATTAAAGTGCTCCATGACATCTCCCTGTTCTAGTTCCAGAGAGATTCTGGCTAGAAGATATTGTGGGCTTCTTTTAAAAAGACATTTTTGGGAATACTGGCCCTCCAAAAACACAAAGCAAAACATCAATCAATGGCTTTTATGTTTCCTACTTGCTGCACTAACATTTTTCCACTTACCAACCCGCTAGGCTGGCAGGCCTTCAAGCTGTGGTAATACTTGAAAGAAGCATACGACTTATACCCCATGTCCTCCTTGGAGAAGTATCTCAAGAACATTCTGTTAAATGTTGATTTTGGGGAAAGTCCATAAGGGAGAAAGTATTGAATATCAGTTTTCTTGCTCACAAGCTGCTAACTGAAATAAGGAATTAAATAGAAATACATTTCTGCACTCTTTATTTGAAAAATATTTTGAGGGATAAATTGAATTACTATGATATTTTGCAGTTTGTCATACTTTGATGAATACTTTGGACCAAAACCAGTCTTTTGTTCAGTTATTGTATATCTACCAATTGCTTCTAGGGAAATGAAAAGAAAAAAAAAAAATAATAAATATATATATATATATAAAAAGATGTACAAGTGAGTGGGTAAATAGTTTTAAAATACGTGCTTTTTAAGGGGGTCTTAAAAATTTATTTTTATTTATTTATTTAATATTTGTGAGTACACAGAACACAGGAATACAGAGTATTTTAGTGAAGATTTTATTTCTGCTTGCAGTCTGAGCTGTAGGGGCAGAAGTCTAACCAGAGCTCTTCACTGGCCAAGTTTTTAGCCCTCTCCTTTCACAGTCTACCACATCTACAGTGGCCCAGCTGAAGAAGGGGGTCAGCTGGAACCAGCCAGAAGGCAATACGTTTCTTGGTGTACACTAAAGAAAAAAAAATTAAAAAAATAAATAAAAAATATCCTTATTGTAATCCCCCAGGACCTTTCTATAGTTTGTGAATATGGAATGAACAGGCTTTCAGACCAAGTGGATTATTTGCACTAGGGCTTCAGTTATATAAAATCAAATTGTTTAGAGAACTGTTTCCGTTAGCACTGCAACCTTAACTAATGTTGGTATCTTGGGTGTATAAACCATGCTCCCTCTTTTAGTCACTAATTGTGCAAGCATTTTAAAATTAAAAAAAAAAAGAAAAAAAAAAATAGTCTTGAAACAGAATTCACAGACCTGTGATGTACCTGACGATGAGAATAGAAATCTCAAAATTTGTAGAAGTCAAACAAGACCATATTCTTCGAGACTGGGAGGTCATATGTAAAAGTAGAACTAATAAGGTGAAAGGAGTATACCAGTAAGAGCTTTTACAAGTAAAACAGGATTATTCTGATTATTTTTTTTTTTTACTTAAATGAATTTAATGTCCATTGTAATACTTGCACTAATAGTTAAAATTAAAGACTGTTCTAACAGATACTGTTAGTTTTTGTAAAAAAAAAATAAATTTAAAAAAAAAAAAAAAAAAGAAAAGAAAAGAAAATGAGGAAGACTCAAATACAGAAATCAATACTTGAGAAATGCAGCCAACTAAAAACAAATTAGAGCTGTTTATCTGCAACTAAGGGTCCTCTGGCCTCTAGTTGCTGAGAAAACATCTTTGATGAATCCACTCTTTATGCTTTTACAAAAGCATAAAGAATATTTATTGCAATATATAAAATGCCTTCAACACTCAGGGTAATATCTGTTCAGATCAAGTGCACAGAAGTGAAACACCAAAATAGGAGTTTCATTTCCATATTTCTAGAGTAATTTAAATAACTCATTTCCCTTTCAGGGGTTTGTTGGTTGGTTTTGATATTTTTTTTAGTTGTTTGTTGAGGGTTTTCTTTGCTGATGACCACATCCCTAAATATTTGTCCTTACTTGTTCAAACCTGTGCAAGGAGCAATGACTCTCAGTTGACTTGTCAGAGTTCATTGTATTTTGAGTGCTGTTGAAGTCAGCAAGCTGTGCAGATGGAACACGTGGTGCCTGAGATATATTCTCTGCTTTATATTACTGATGTGAGTTTGTGTGCTAAGTTGTATTTTTAATTACAGACTTAGCAGGAAAAAGGTGCCACGTTCACATTGCTTATAAATATGTTTGTCAAATCACATGCTTAAGGAAACACAGGTTCTGTGATTAGTCTTTGAACTTTTGTGATTTTCACTTAATGCTTGAAAGTTGGGGGTTTTTTGTTTGTTTGTTTTTGTTTGTTTTTGCTTTGTTTTCTAGCATGTTCTTATCCATTATCGTAACATTAGAACAGGTCAGCTAGTCTGAAGTTGTCTTGCAAGCCCACATGCATTTCCATTTTAAGTTCTAGATGCCTGGTAAATTTTAGAGTATTATTAAATATGTAAGTAGCGTGATAGCAAAGTAATGTATGCAGGGATGCAAAATTCCGTGACATTTGAATGTATTTCTAATCTTAATGACTTGTCATATTTTTTCCAGCACATGACTACAATCAGCATATTTGTGTTGAAGTTTCCCTTGGGCTAATAAACCCTGAGGCAGCTGGCTGCAAATTTTGAATGTTGTGTAGATATTGCCCTTTGCTGTCAGATGGAGACTTTGGAGGAAAAGAGTGATCTCCTAGGTTTGCAGACAGACAACAACATGGAGCAACCATTCACTGTCAGCTCGTTGGTATGTATTACAAACAACTGTATTAATGGCTGAGCACCCTCTCTTTCAAATAGGAAACAATTCAAGAGAGCCGTTTGGCAATGCTCACTGTCAACTGCAAGGATCTCTTCTTCCCTGCTTCCTTCCATGTTCTGCCTGATAGTTCTGTTGGAATGTATTTCATTTCTATATATTTGATTTACAGGATTTTAGCTTGTTCACTTGAACTCTTAAAAACCTGATAACAAAAATATTTTGAATACAAAGAGTAAAAATTTTCATTAAAGTAAGAGGAAAAAACTTGCAGAGACCTATTATTTAGCTATTTATCAGGAAGGTAATAATTATAATAACCAGCTAAGCTTCTTCGGTAGAGTTAGTTCTAACTTGTTAGACTTTAAGTACCTCATTTGAAACTGGAAATGAACATTTAAAGTGAACTGTTAACTCCCCAAGGGAACTTACTGTTCATTGCTAGGAGAGCTATACCCAGCAGTCATACCCTATATATCATGTAATAGGAGTCTGACAATACAGGCCCTCCTCCAAATTATTTCAATAACTTAAGGCACAGCCTTATAGAGTTCCTTGTGTGGAGGACTCCAGCACACTTTATTTTGCCTATGGTACTTTGCTATCCTCCAGTCCTTAGGTACCTCTCCAGCTCCCTCAGCACCCATGGGTGTTTTCCATCCAGACCCATCGATTTATGGATGTCCAGATTGCTTAGCTGATCCCTAACCCAATCCTCATCTACCAAAGAAAACTCCTCCTTCATCCTGACTTCTTCTGGGACAGGAATCTGGGAGTCCTGTGGAGAGTCTGCAGCAGTAAAGACAGAGGCAAGGAAGACGTTCAGCACCTCTGCCTTCTTTATATCCTCTGTCACCAGGACACCCACCTCATTCAGCAGTGGGCCTATGTTGCCTCTAGTGTTAGTTCTATCTGCAATGTATTTGCAGAAGCCCTTTCTATTGTCTCTAACAATACCATTATTATTATTATTAATAATTATTATATACAATTACTATAATATATAATTGTATAGTTTATAATTATCAATATATTATTAATTATTATTGTTTGGATTATAATCATCATTTATTTGCAATTGAGAAACAGATTGGAATGTTTCAACTGTGGCTAGCAGTGAGCAAAACAATGCCTATTTTGAGAAAAAAGTTTTCCCTTGAGTTTTTTGAATTAGCTCACTTACTGAAAATGAAACGCAATACCTGGTTCTCAGCTAATCTCTCTGTTCTTTTTCAGAAAAAGCTGGTAGCTATTCCTGATCATACAGATGTCTCTGTGACCCCAGAGGAGAGAGTACGTGCCTTAAGCAAACTTGGCAGCAACATCACAATCAATGAAGATATCACTCCACGTCGTTACTTTAGATCTGGAGTAGAGATGGAACGAATGGCATCAGTTTACATGGAGGAAGGAAATCTGGAGAATGCATTTGTTTTCTACAATAAGTTCATAACGTAAGAAACAATCTGTAGTCATTACAGCTTATAATTCCAAGTAAACTGAAATGAAGAGATGCAGGCCAACTGAAAACGGGGCAATCTCCTTCAGATTGGGAGGAAAATGCTCAGTATGTTCTTGCAGAACAGCTTTGTTCTTTAGAGATCTTTATTCTAACCACAGGCTTTGTTGTATTTCCATCTCAGCTATCAATATAGTAGTCCTATCTATCTATTAATCATCATGCATGAACTAACCTAATATAGAGAGGTTTAAATTTCCTGTAGCAGGCTATGCTATGAGAACTGTTTCCTGCAACTTATTCTGTATCAGTAACCATGAGGTTTAAATATAGTGAATGGCTTAAAAAGCAACATTTAGATAAGATTTCTGAGCCTGTATTGTTACACCCTACATTTGTCTGCTGATCTAAAAGATGGTGTTATTGCACTGTTCTTCAAAAACATGAACAAAAGTCTTTTTGCCTTTTTTTACTTTTTTTCCCCAAACGGACTAACTATAATTTATTGTTTCTTACAGGAGGAATTGCAAAATCCATGGTATATGTTCATTGTATTATTATTTCTCCCATCCAAAAAAAACCCCAAGTCCTGGTAGCTTTCATTACAACTCCCAAAACAGCCAACTGAAAAATACATCAGTGGCAGATTAAATTTTTTAAACTAGCTTATTTTGCTGTAGGATTGATTAGTTTATTTTCTTACTTCTGAAAGGTTTTTTTTATATATGTATTTTAAATTTTTTATAATGTGAAACCTTTTTTCCTCCTTGTCTTCCTCATACTCTGAAAACTAGGTCAAATCTTTCTTATTATCCTTAAGTTTAAATGTATATGTCTCTATAAAAAGAGACACTGGAGGTCAACACTGTACGAATTGCTGAAAGAATTATATCAGCTGTGTATTCAAGACATTTTGCAGCTGTAGGTTGCTATGATTTAAATGTCTGTAGCTTATTAATACTGCAGTTAGCTCTACAGCTTGATTTAGTAAGAATAAGTGCTTTAATGGTAGTCAGTGCTGCATCTTGGAGTTCACATTTAAAATTCAACATTTCAGCCAAGGACAGATAACAACAGTAGAAATAGGATTTATTAACACTGGCTAGGATAAACGGTGCATTGGAGTGCTCTTTTCAGTGCTGGCTACTGGTTAGTCCTTTTTCTAACCCAGCTCACTACTAAAGAAAATGAAAACACATTCAGATGTAGAAAACAGCCTCCCATTAATTACCCTATGTGTATCATACAAGTCTATACAAGAATCTAAGTGATGGTTTAAACAAATGTGTAGAATCTTCTCCAAAATCTTCTCCAAGTCATCTGGAATCAAGTGTTTAACAGTTATATGAAACTGGTTTGTCTGCCAACATAAAAGCTATTGTGGATATTTCTTTGGCTACTGGGGATAACACACATGCATGTTTAATTTTCTAGGTTGTTTGTAGAAAAACTGCCCAATCACCGAGACTATCACCAATGTGCAGTACCAGAAAAACAAGATATTATTAAGGTAAAGTTATGTTTTCCTGACCTTTAAAAAATGTTTTCCCCAGAATCTATTCTTTTCCAGCTCTCTTTTTCCCTCAGTGTGCACATAGTCCACAGCAGCCACCACAGGTTGAATTTCTGATACCTTTATACACCAGTCCTTCATGGTTTATTTTGGTTTAATCAGTTGATCATTACTGGAAATGAAATTATCATTCTGAAAGGTGAACAAGAACGGTCTCTGAAGAAGTTGATAGATTGTTGGAAAACCAGGTACATCTATTTCTGAAAGTTTGTGTATTAAAAAATACACTAATCTAACCGTACTTAGAGTTTGATTCTGGTCCCAACTATGTGAGTGGCTAATGGTCCAAAATGACTATTGCAAACAGAGGGGAAAAGGCAAATGTGATATTACTGGTGTCTGTGCAGTATTTTATTTCCTGGTTACCAAATATGCATTGAGCTGTGTTTTACCAGATTTTTTCCTTCACTTGTATACAATATATTTCCACTTTCTTTTTGCTTGCTTTTTTTTTTTTTTTCTAAAACAGAAATTTCAAATACAGCCTTATACTGAGATTAAATGTCTGAAATTTCCCAGTGAGAACCATAAGTATCTCCTTGGCTTTGTGTTGCTGTATTTGCATGCTTTCTCTTCTGTTAAAACTGAGTATTGCCATATTCAAGGCCAAAATGCTTCATGACAGATTTTGCCTGTGGACCACAATCTAGGAAAACATCTCTGTTGAGAAAGGGTATCTAACATGCTCCCTCCTGTGGCACTTGGAACCACATGGTGTCTTTTCCTCCCTTGCCTACAGGCTCTAAATTATTTTGTAGTAACCTCTGCATCAGTAGAAAACATTGAGCATTTTTTTGTTTTTCAAAACTAAAACTTTTTTCTTCCAGAGCTGTCACAGGAAGCTTCACCTGTAGCTGTCCTTCCAAATACATGTCCCTCCACGCATGCCTGATCCCCCTGCTCCAAGCCTTCCTCCCCCCCTCCACCCCTGGCAGCTGAGATGGGCACATTCAGTCATGTTTCTTTCCAAGGAGTCCCAGAGAATAATGTCATGGTCCTACCACTGAAAGTTCAACTTAGCCTTTTTTTACAAATTGCAACTACAACAAACATGTTCGTCATCACCTGCTAAACAAACCAGAGACACAGATTGCTAGAAAAACAACCAATCTTCCCTTGAGATAAGAAGTACTCATGTCACTTGTTTCACTGACATTGATTAGCACAGCTTTATTGAAATTAGTGAACTGTAGATGTTTTATAATCTACTTATTTAGTATGTGTGTTTCTTCCTTTCTTTTCTGGAAGAACAGCAGTATTTATTTTAATTTTATTTTATTTTTTAAAAAAATATTTTTAAATTCTGTGTCACAACTGAGTTTATTTTCCAGGTATTTTTTTTTTTTTAATGAAAAATAAATTTATTTGCCTTTCTCCCCCACCCTAAAGAAATTAAAGGAGGTTGCATTCCCACGGACAGATGAATTGAAGAGAGACCTTTTAAAAAAGTATAACTTAGAATATCAAGAATACATGCAAAACAAAGTAAGTAGTATGTTGGTTATTGTTGGTATGAATGTTGTTGGTGGGTTTTTTTCATAGAAAACTTTTAAATATTAGGCAGTAAAATGTCAGTTGTACAAGAACCCAATCAGGCTGCATAGAATGACGTTTCCAGATAACAAAATGGGTTATGAAAGCTATCAGAAACCCAATATGCTAGTGGATCTCATGTTGCATTGCCAAACATAAGGGCTTATACCTGTGTCTGGCCTCTTCACTGTCACTATTTTGAAAAGTCTTTTTTTGCATGACTTTATGATAATGGCTAAATGAGGCAAGAAGGGCTGTCACTACTGAGCTCAGAACACAAAGCACCACAGGTACACACATTGGAAGCTTTGTGTTATGTGTTAGGAGTTCCTTACTGTATTTCATTCCATGTCATACCACTTTTGGGGATGTAATTGTATTTGCCAGCCCAGCAAATAGGTTGCAAAAGACTCAACTTTTAATAGCAGGATTTGATTGCTTTATTAAACAATTAGATTGCTTCTTTCCCTTTATCTTGGTAGCTTTTCTTAGCATTCTGAGAATGTGACTATTTTGCATATGTTTCAGAACAAATGTAAAACTGAATTTCTGAAGAAACTAGAGCATCAGAAGCTGATAGAGGCAGAGAAGAAACGAATCGCACATATGCGGCAACAGCAGCTTGAATCAGAACAGTTTCAGTTTTTTGAGGATCAACTTAAGAAGCAAGAATTAGCTAGAGATCAGAAAATCAAAGAGAGCATGGTTGTGTCTGAACAGATAGATGGAAGTATGCTATCTTGTATTTCTGTGCCAGAAAACAATTCCTTATCTACTGCCCTGCTGGAGAAAGAAAGGAGAGGCACGTCTGGCTGTGCCGGACATTCACCTCCAATTAACCGGGTTCTGAAGCCAGCAGCTACTCTAAGTGCTGTTCAGAGTAAGTGCAGAGAACTTTTTTATAATTTTATTTTTAATTTTTATCTGATGTACTCACAAGATTTCTATCAGTGTCTTCATTTTAAGAGAGATTAGTTGAACAGTTTCACATTTTCCAGTTGAGTACCAATAGATTGATCTGGAGATTGACCCTCAGTGTCCAAATCTTGTCAGACAAGAACCTGCAGTGGAAAGCCCTGGCCTGGGAAAATGGCATCAGCTCACTGTCACCTGAGGGGCAGGCAAGTGAGTGTATTTTATGGGCTGGTAATATCAATTTAGGGTAAAAATTCTTGTGCTCTTGATTTATTCATATTAGAAATCTGTGATGTTGTAGGTATAATTCTTTCACTTTGAATAATTTTCTGTAGCTATGTTTTTTTCTTTTTTCTTGTTTTACAGAGCTTCACTGTGTAAGCTGCAAATGCTTTTTAACCTCTCTCTTTTTTTTCCCCCTTTTTTGTTTCTTTTTTATTTGTTTGTGTTTTTGTTAGCTCAATTGGCCGAAGCACTCAGAGGCGTCATTTTGCCCAGGGATCTCTGTCACAAGTTTCTGCTGCTGGCAGAGGCAAATACAGTAAGAGGAATAGAGACATGTGGAATTCTCTGTGGAAAACTGGTAAAGTTTAACCCTCACATTTGTATGGGGAAAGAGATATTTCATAGTGCTGTATTTTCCTGTAATGTATCAATTTCAGAGCAAAAGCAGTTTTAAAGATTTTTTAAATGTAATTATTTTCATATTACAACCTAAGTGGTCAGTTCAGCAGTGTAGGCTTGCCTTACTGGGAAACATCTGATCAAAGTATGCTGCTGTTGTTATAAAATGGATTGAGTTTTTCAGCATGCTGTACAATACAGGCTTTTTCAAGTACTTTCTCTGGCATTCATCTGAGGTAAGTGAGGTTTAGTTACAGGACAATGAAATATAAAGACTGTTAGAATCTACTGGAGTCATCAAATTCATAATGGCACAACAGAAAAAAAAAATCTCACCCATTGAGCTATAAACCATCTGATTTTCAAGCTGTTTTTTTTTTTTCCTTTGACCTCCATAATTTAATATCCTTTCAGAGCAGGGAAAGGTGTCATGGCTGATGCTGTCATACAAATAATGTTAAAGATTATGTCCAAGTGTATTTAAATTGTATATAGAGAGAATAGCAAAGAGTATTGATGTTCCAAACTGAGTTATAGTGTTCTCCATCTTTTTCAGCATTCTTTTAAGTTTTTTTTTAGGGACATCGTCTTCATACTCATCTCTGTGAACATTTTGATCCAACAATCTCATGTTGTTACTAATCTCTCCCTATATGTTTTCATGATAAAATGCTAAGGTGTATTTTCATCCACACTTAGTCAGTAGAGCTGCACTGGGATCAGTAGATCTACACTGCTCAGTTTTAGCAGATGGGCTGATATCTTTCAGATTCCAATTCAGCATTTGTTTACGAGTTCGTTTGTTCCACTCTGAGCCAGAGTTTGTTTTGCAGACACATAATGAATTTACTATTACCCATGTAATAGTGCCAAAACAATCTGCAGGACCAGACTACTGTGACATGGAGAATGTGGAGGAATTATTTGGTGTTCAGGATCAGTATGATCTCCTCACTTTGGGTTGGATCCATGTACGTATGACTCATAGATCCTGGCTTTTCTATGTCAGCTCTACATAGTATGTGAAGGAAACCTTGGCAATAACAAACTAAAACCAATAATGAATAATCTAAATTATTTGGCTGCCTTATTTCTAATTGTATTGATGTAAATAAGCACTAATATTCTCCACATCTGAGTATTTCTTAAGGAAGTTCAGGCCTCTTGTTAACACAATGGGCCTGCTTTTGCCATTGCAATTTTTTTTTTTAATTTGGGGGTATTTTATTACTTTCTAATGCCATTTATTTTTCTACTATATTCAAAATCTGGGGGAGAGTATTGTGTTGTTTAAAATTTAAGTTAATTTCACTCTTAGGGATTTTGAACAATCAGGTAATTTTCCTGTATCTTGTGCTTCTTCATTCCACCTTTTTCCCCATAATCAGAAAATGGCTTGTACATCTGATTGTGACTGTACCTCCATAAACCTTTTACTGAAAAGCCACTCTAGCAATTTAGAATCTAGGTTAACAAGAACTTAAGAAACCAGCCTGGAGAAGTACTGACCCTTTCATGTGTAATTCTATTGTTTCTTCTTAAATGTCTGTCGACCTTGAATTGTAAGAAATATTTCATGATGTTGAGTTTTCGCTTTCTTTTTCTAGACACATCCAACACAAACGGCATTCTTATCCAGTGTTGATCTTCATACTCATTGTTCTTATCAGCTAATGTTGCCAGAGGCCATTGCAATTGTTTGTTCACCCAAGCATAATGAGTGAGTTATTATTTTTTTAAAATATTTTTTTTAAGTGATATTTAGATATTTTCCCCTGCTCATTATCTTAAAATTTGATCAAAAGCAAACAGCACATCAGCTGGAATGTAAGGCAGGAATATTGTATTGTGAGTCTGTTTTCTTTAAGTTGTTTAACCTTACATTCCAGTCATACTATGCACACAGTACTGTTTCTGGCTTCTCTCCCAGTTCCACATTTTAAATTTTATCTATTTTTTACACTCTGCTCAACCAAGTAGTAATGACAGGAGCTGTTCTTCTAGAGACCTCATTGTCAGTGCCCTACCACAGACCTATCTCCATTCTGCCTGATAAAGGAAGTGGAGGGGTTAGACACATTTATCTAGGATTACATGAAAATTGTAGTTTGGAGAGTAGAGAGATAAAGATCACAATTTTAATAATAAGGTGCTGGGTTTGTATTTCATAAAATACAAACAGTAAGCATCTGGAAAAACCTGGAATTGTGTAACAATTAACATAAATATTTATAATGGAAGAGGTTGTGAAGTCTGCATCCTTGGAGGTATTCAGCACCTGACGGGATACTGTCCTTGGCAACCTGCTCAAGGTGACTATGCTGGAGCAGGACCATTGGACTAAACAATGTTGCCTCTTAAGTTGACCCTCTAGAGTTCAGGAGTGAAACGCACTCCCTAACACCTAAGCTGCTGCTTTTGTTCCTGCCTGAATCAGCCTCAGCCCCTAGTAGGCTAACCTGACTAATGGGAATAGCACCAGAACTGTGGGGTTTTTTTTCTCCTCTTCCCCTCCTCATCTCTTTCTCTACAGGAATACAGCTCCACTTGATTAGAAAGATCATTAAGAATCAAACCCAAGATTAGCTCCTGTGTGTCAGAAGTTATTGAGTGCCATCCTGTTGTTCTTCTGTTAAGCTGAGCAATATTAGTATGTTAAACCTTGGACTTGTATTATGGGAATGATATGTAACATCTGTTTCATCTTTTGCTTTTCAGCACTGGCATCTTCAGGCTTACTAATGCTGGCATGCTAGAAGTTTCTGCTTGTAAAAAGAAGGGATTCCACCCACATACAAAGGAGCCTAGGTTATTTAATGTAAGTATATAATCTGAGATTTTTTTTTGACTATCCAAATTCTTGCCCATGGTTCTGTTGCAAGCAGAAATTACATATGCTTCAGGTTAGGTTTCTTCATACTCCCTGCTCCCTGCATTTTAATAATCCATTACTGCTACTTCACTGACAAAGGTAGACATTGGACTCTCCTTAAGCAGTCAATAGCAGCCATGAGATGAGTGTTACACACTGCTATTAAAATGATGGCTAACCAGAGGCAGTTACCACCAGTCACCACTTCTACTTACTTTCAGAAGCAAAAGCCACAGTTTCAAGTAGGCATTTTTCCTCAGCTCTTGAGTTTGCTGAAAAAACACTCAGTTCATCTCCCCAGTACTGGTGTCCCAATAGAATAGCCCAGCTGCCAAAAAGTGCAGGTTGTTTGTTTTTGGGTTTTTTTATGAGCTTCATTGCCCATACTTTACCCCTAGCTTCTCACAAGCCTTTCTCAGTAACTACCTTATCATTTGATAGTAAGCAATATCCTCTTGAGAAATGTGTTTCTGATTGTACTTGTAGTGCTTTTTATATTCAGCAGGCTATATCTGTTCAGGTTTACCTCTGAACAGGCACAGCAATAGGTACAATTGAAGTTGGATAGAAAACCATAACATTAAGCAGGTTCAGAGAATTAAAAGGAAACAGTGGCCCTCGTTATTTTAACTGAAACTGATTTCTATGAGTAATTGGTTGATTTCTTCTGCAGCCATGTAACCATGTGGTTGGGAAAGACACAAAGATAATTGTGCTGGATCTGAGGTGATGCAGATGGATGATAGAGGTTACTATACAAACGGCCAAGAAAAAAATGGATTCCTCTTTTGCCTACATTTTCACAAATGACTTTAATATTTATACATTTCAGATTGAATGGTTTGATATTTATTGCTCTAGACTGTTTTGAAGTTATTTTGTTGCTCTGTCAAGATGGAGTTCAGTGGCATTATCCCCTAATCTGTAGACAAATCTCATCTATAAAACACAACAATAAAATGAACTTCAAACAACAGTAACTGTGTTGAAATATGCAGTGTGCTTTTTGTTACTTGTTGTCACTAAGTGTTTTCTGAGAATTAAAGATTTTTAGCAATAGTTGACATTTCATGACTTCCAGGTAGGTAAATCTGTATTTCCTGTAAATTTACATTATATGTAGTATATGCAAATACATCAATTTATCCCACCCCTCCCCCCCACCCCACCCCACCCCCCCACCCCCCTCCATCCTTTTCTAGCTGAACTTTGAGCTAAGTTATTAGGCAGAAAACACTTGGGAAAACTCTTTACCTGAAAGCTGACTTTCATCACATCTTGGTATAGCAGAGATGCATCAGAGTCCCTTGGGAAAGTGTGTCTTCTCCAGCAATGCATTTGTAGAAACTTTTATTTGAAATTAAATTCTTACCCTGAAAGATCCAGGAAAACTCAATCTGGAGTTAGATAAAAAGATCTAGATAGAGTTAGAAGGAAGAAACATACAACATTATTTGCTCTTACAAGAGTTTATTCAGCATCTGTTCCAGGAACCTAGTTGACTTATACTTTAAATAACAAAGTTAGTACAAAAATGTTGAACATGTTCCAACAGTCAGAAGCTGCACAAGATTTGGAACCCAGGGTTACATAGGCATGGTAAATAACAGGTGTTATTGCAAAGAGCTTACAGTTTGAAAGATAATGAATAACAGGCAGGTGAGGTAAACTATTGAGTTTTAACAGGGAACTAGGTAACAAAAATAAATAGCATCCTTTATCTTGAACTCAAATGAATATATATTGCAGCACGTTGCTCAGAGCTGACCTTTTGCAGGTCTGCCTCAGTGGATTCTTTATTCATATATATACTTTTCAGACAGTATTACTGGCATTAGCTTCTATGCATATACTTCTAGATGAAAATCAGTTTTGATGTATTTAAGACTATAAGTGAAATGAGAAAAATCAAAGAAAATTGTCTAAATAATAATTAAAAAAAAGACAGAATATTGTAGTATGCCTCATACATCTGGGCCACACGCTGTAAAAAAATTAGCTTTTCTAGCATGAAAGCTGTGAATTAAGAAGTGACGTGGCTAGATAGTGTTTCTGGATAGAGCAGATGCCGAGTGCACATGCTCATCCTGGTATCAAATACATCTCATGTTTCTTTGGTACTGCCCTGCACTTTGGAAACAAAATCAAGACTGGGTCTGTTTGCAGACTGAAATGTTCACTGAGGCTAAACTTTGGCAACCTGCAGCCTGGTAGCTGAGCATTTTCTAGCATTGGTGTCTTTGAGCAAAAGGCACCACGTCTATCAAGCCAAGGATGGTGTAGTAACAAATCCGTGTCACAAGATGGCGCATCAAACCAGCTGTGAAGGGGCCTCCACGGATGTTTAGAGAGTTCTGGGTTGTTTGTTTTTTTTTTAAGTTGGAGTAATTCTCCAATTAATTAGAGTAATTACGATGAAGGATTTATGGAATGAAATTGTAAGAATGTATTTTCCTGAACGCATTCACAGTGATACACTAAGGAGAAAAAGATAAGGCAATTTAAAAGCATTTGCGGTGAACGATGGATGGGCCAGCTTCATCATATTCCTGCTTGCTGATCCACATCTGCTGGAAAGTAGACAGGGAAGCAAGGATGGAGCCTCCAATCCAGACGGAGTACTTACGTTCAGGAGGAGCAATGATCTGTGTAAGAAATAAAAGCATTAAATACAACTATCCACTACAAATAAGTTTTTAATACAAACTTTGTATAAAGGTTTTTTATACAATATTTTATATTAATATAAATATACAATATTTTATATTAACAAAAGCACTGTACCTAGGTGCTAGTGTCATCCCTGTCACTACAGTAAGTCATTGCTGCAAGCAGGAAATGTTAAATGTTCTCATTTAAGTCCGAGTCTGCATATGAGTGAAGGGGAGATCATAGAATCATAGAACTGTCCAGGTTGGAAAAGACCCTTGGGATCACTGAGTCCAACCATCATCCCTACTCTACAAACTTCCCTGCTAAACCATATCCACCAACACATATCCACATCCAAACAACCCCTAAACACCTCCAGGGATGGTGACTCCACCACCTCCCTGGGCAGCCTATTCTAGTGTCTAATCACTCTTTCTGTGATTTTTTTTCCCCTAACATCCAGTCTAAACCCACTCTGTTGCAGCTTGAAGCCATTCCCTCTTGTTCTATCACTAATTACCTGTGAAAAGAGACCAGCACCAACATCTCCACAATGACCTTTCAAGTAGTTGTGGACACTGATGAGGTCTCCTCTCAGCCTCATCTTCCTCAAACTAAACATTCACCGCTCCTTCAAGTGTTCTTCATAAGACTTATTCTCTAGGCCCTTCACCAGCTTCGTTGCCCTTCACCAGCTTCGTTGCCCTCCTCTGTACTCACTCCAGCACCTCGATATCTCTCTTGAATTGAGGTGCCCAAAACTGGACACAATAATCCAGGTGTGGTGTCACCAGTGCTGAGTACAGAGGGACAATCACCTCTCTACTTCTGCTGGTCACACTATGTCTAATACAAGCCAGGATGCCATTGGCTTTCTTGGTCACCTGGGCACACTGCTGGCTCATATTCAGCCTCCTGTCAATTAGACCCTCTAGGTCCTTTTCTGCCAGACAGCTTTCCAGCCACAATTCCCCAACCTCTCTACTTGTTTCTCCAAGGATAAAAAAACTCAATCATCCCATGATCACTGTGCCCTAGGTGGCCTCTCCAACTTTTACTTGCCCCACAAGATCTTCCCCATTCACAAGAAGCAGGTCCAGGAGGGCACCCTCCCTGGTCAGCTCACTTATCAGCTGTGTGAGGAAGTTCTCTTCCACACGTTCCAGGAACCCCTTGGAATGTTCTGTCTCTGCTGTGTTGTATTCCCAGCAGATGTCTGGGAGGTTAAAATCCCCCAGAAGAACAACAGCATTTGACTAGGAGATTTCTCCCAACTGCTTATAGAAAGCTTCATCCAGGTTGGAAGGTCTATAGCAGACTCCCACAGTGACATCAGCTTTATTGGCCCTTAACCTAATCCAAAGACTCTCAACCTCATCATGATTATACTTGATTTCCAAACTCTCACAGCATTCTCTAACGTACAGGGCCACACCACCCCCTCTCCTTCCAGAGATACTTGCTCTGGAATCATACAATAATAGCCCAAGAGGGCTTGGAAAAATGAGTGACCTGTGGGGCACTCTTATTGGTGTAATTGATAAAAGCAAGGAATTGGAGGCTTGTCAGAGGCTCTTTCTTTTGTGAACTTGTAGGTCAAGAACAAAAACAGTATTTCCACTCTCCTATCTCTATCAGCCAAAAAGGGCTCATGCACAGCACCAGAGGAAAAGATATGCTTCTGGGTTCACACTATTCTCCTTTGGCCATGTTACGGCAGTTGGCAGAATCTACCATGAACAAGGAAATGAGAACAACAGCAACAAAGTTACCAGGTGGTGACTATTTGCTACAAGGTACAGACCTGATTCAAAATATGTACAGAGCACTTACTTTGTCAAGTGTTGCTAAGTTTCATTAGATTCTTAAGGACTTCCTACATGCCAACTCAAATAGTCTACAAATGAGCATGCCTTACCTTGATCTTCATAGTGCTGGGAGCCAGAGCAGTTATTTCCTTCTGCATCCTGTCTGCAATACCCGGGTACATTGTAGTGCCTCCAGACAGCACATTGTTGGCATAAAGATCCTTTCTGATGTCTATGTCGCACTTCATGATGCTGTTGTAAGTGGTTTCGTGAATGCCAGCAGACTCCATGCCTGGGGAAGTTACAGAGGCTCACTGATGAAGCAGCTCCATATAGAGACATTAAATTGTTACCACAGAACTGACAACAGGAACTTTTGGAAGACATCAGTCTTCAGAGTTGTGGAAATCTGGAAAGTCATTCTGCAGCTGCCTAAATTATTTGCTTTGGAGTTCATTGGTGTACAGCCCTCCCCTCCACCTTACACATACAACTTGTCCTTAAAAAGAAGCTGGGGGTGTGGAATAGTAAAGTTTCCACTAGACTTTTGCAGGCAGTCTCAAATGTCCTAAGAATTCCTTATATGGTCTTGAAATCACTTGGTTTTGGCTTTGTTTTTTTTCCTCCCCTTTTTTTTTTTTCTTTTTAAATTGAGCCAGCTTGGAGACAGAACAGTCAAAATATGTCCTAATCCCCCTAAGTATGCAACCCCTTCATCTATGTCTGAGCTGAATTTCCGCCAATTGGCAGAACTGATACTGGATTTCTGTGTGACCTCACTGCAAGCCTTCCTCCATGGCTGTTGATTAGCCTGGCATTGTGTTGGCTTTGCTCTGCAAATGTGATGAACCATAGATTCAGGATTTGGAGCAGTCTTTTGGAAAAATAAAAAAGTAGTGCTCCCTGCAAGCACATTCAAATTCCAATCCTCACACTATTTAGAGAAATGGCTTTGTGGTGTTAGTTCTCACAGTAGCCAACTGCACATCTTACAAAATGGCATGGGCTCAATGCCAGAAGTTAGGAATAAACATTTGGGTTTATTTTGGGAAAGCGTTTCAGATTATTGTTTGGCATGAAGTTCCTCCCACCGTATGAATACTGCTGTTCTAAAAGATTATTTTATAATGGGTGCTAAGACATACTCGTTTACATCTAAGTGAGCTGGCAATGGGATGCAACTAAAAGAAAACAGGGACTTGAGATTTATGTGCAAGTTACCACCAAGACAGAACAATCATTCAACCTACCAATGAAAGATGGCTGGAAGAGAGTCTCTGGGCAGCGGAAGCGTTCATTTCCAATGGTGATCACCTGACCATCAGGAAGCTCATAGCTTTTTTCCAGAGAGGAGGAAGAGGCAGCAGTGGCCATCTCATTTTCAAAGTCCAGGGCCACATAACACAGCTTCTCCTTGATGTCACGGACGATTTCACGCTCCGCTGTCAAGAAGATTCAGTCTTTAGAACAGTGTTCAGGAAGAATCCAGCCATGTTGGCAGGTTACTCCCTTTCATTCTCCAACACCTCCCCCC
>NW_009953651.1:42668-48005 GCF_000747805.2 Chaetura pelagica
CCCCCCCCTATTTTTTAAAACAACTTCTCTGCTAGTCTTTCAGGGGACTTTCTTTTGGATTCCTTTTTATGTCTAATGAACTGCAGAACAGCTGCTAGGCCTTCTAAGGCCACTAGAAACGTTGCACTTTAAGCAACTCTCCTCAGTCAACAGCATGCCCTTACCAGTGGTCACAAAGGAGTAGCCACGTTCTGTCAGGATTTTCATGAGGTAGTCTGTAAGGTCACGGCCAGCCAGGTCCAGACGCATGATGGCATGTGGTAAGGCATAGCCTTCATAAATTGGCACATTGTGGGTGACACCATCTCCAGAATCAAGCACAATCCCTTTAAGAAAATAACACACCATTCTCAAGTTCACACCAACACATTTAGATATCTCAAATGCCTGTGCCACCTTCTCCAACAGCTTACCTGTGGTACGTCCAGAGGCATAGAGGGACAGAACAGCTTGAATAGCTACATACATGGCTGGCACATTGAAGGTCTCAAACATAATCTGAAATGCAATTATAATTATTGCCTTAAGAGTAAAGGGTTTTGCTCAGTTGAAGCAATATATTGTAAGAGAGGGAGAAGACAAGATTTTCATATTTCTTGGTGGTTAGTAATAACAAGAAAGGAAAATCCAAAATCTAAATAAAGAAATATCTATATCTAGGCCTATATCTATAATGTATGAATATGGACACATGTACATAATAAAGATAATTTTGTAATAGGCCTAGACATCAAACAATATGAAGATGACATTAAGCTTGGACAGACTGAAGTTCTCACATTCAAAACAGATACACTGACTTTCTAAAGTAAAATGCAAATATGACAGGTGGTCACTATGCACTTTCATATTCCTTAAAAAGGAGAGATGAACACTCAAGCTGGCATGACTAACTGAAATATAAATTGCACCTCCTGTTAAGGTCACAAAGTTTGAATTATTCTATAGCATCAACATGAGCTTACCTGGGTCATTTTCTCTCGATTGGCTTTGGGGTTCAGTGGTGCTTCAGTCAGTAGAGTTGGATGTTCTTCAGGTGCAACACGGAGCTCATTATAGAAGGAGTGATGCCAGATCTGAGGACAATGGGAGAAGCAAAAGGAATGTTTCTCATGCAGTTGTTCTTACTTCTTTCATAGAGATTACCAAAGTAGTTGTAGAAGGCTGTACTATCCTCAGGATTTACTGCTAATAATATGTGACTTCTTTTAAGGACACATAAGCTAATGAAGATGTATGTTATACATACAGTAAAAGGGACATAGCAAGGTACTTCATTCCAACAACAGTATTTCAACAATGACTGAAAATTAAACAGTCTCAGAACAACTCAAGAGCACAGGCAGACCTACACAGTAGAATTCAATAGATAGTGAAGTCTCTTGAAGGCAGTTTCATCTTTTAGTTCATAGGGACCAGCCCAAGAATTCATAAAAATAAATTAAGGTAAATAATTTGTGAGGCAGAAAGTCAGCCTGTGTTTATGGCCTCCTTATGACTCATTCCTAACAGCTATAAAATTCTGAGGTCAGATGAACTGCAATGAGGTGGGCAATATACCAGTAAGAAGTTAAAAACACCAGAGGCTTTCTAAAGTTTGCTTCTAAGGCAGGCTGATTTGTTAGGCATCTGAAACGTTTTGCTGTCTTTCCAAGAGAAATGTACAATGCTATGACAATTGGTAAGTTGTGTCTGGCTCCACACTTTCAGTGTGTTGTGATTTCTTTACTGTTCCAATTAGCCCTGTTTCCACAGCACATTAAACAGAAATACATTAGAAATGTAGCAAATTATATCAACCATAGAGACTATGGCTGTAAACATAGTTCTAGAAGTCTTTAATCCAAACATTGGCTGTATAATGGATATGTTGCACTGCAATATTGATAATCTTTCAAGCATTTAAAAGTATATGTGTAAACAGTGCTCTTCATATCAGGATTACATAGACGCTTTGCATTTATTGTAGGAACAGATGCCTTTTGAAATTCCATTTCATTACTAGTAACTTGAGGATATTCCTTTTTTTTTTTTTTTTCTTTTCCTCTTCTTTCTTCCCCCTCCAGTCATTAGCAAAGACATATAGATCATACTGCACTAAAAAAACTGATACCTATTTTGATGTACTCCTAGTGACACTTCAGCTTTAGATACAAGTTAACCTTTGTCAAATAGGTTCTTTTTAACAACCTCCTTGTTAAACCATACTTCATAGCTGGACACTTAGATCTAAAATTTAGTGGGTACTCTGTAAACATTTGGTTCAAGAACTTCTAAACAGAAATTGGTAACTGGTAAACACCAGTGGCACACATCAACTTTTCAAAGCTGAAATACCTTCTCCATGTCATCCCAATTTGTAATGATACCATGTTCTATGGGGTATTTCAAGGTCAGGATTCCTCTCTTGCTTTGAGCTTCGTCACCTACGTAGCTGTCTTTTTGACCCATACCAACCATCACACCCTATAAAATAACACAAAAGGAGATAGTCTGTAAAGAAGAGGTATCCAGAGTAGGTGGAACATCAGCTGTGAAATAAATCCAGTTGCCAGTGTTACTAGTTACAAAATAGTTTACAAATAATGATGAATGTAAAATTACTCATCACTCTTTGAAATCCAAATTTAAATGTTTAGTTTACTCAAAACTCTGGAGTTCATTTTCCACCCCAGTTTAAGTAAATAGCACAAGTACAATGTTAAATTCATCAAGATATAGTGGAAAAAATAGGGTTATTTAAATGTTTGTTATTAATTAGGGATGAACAGTCTGCCAAACTATCATAAAATGGCATGAAAGCTGAAAATGCTCTAAGGGTCAGGATGGAGTAATACACACTTTATAATTCCCAAAGCTTAAATTTCAACATTTAAAAATACGTGTTTTTTAACACACTAATATTGTGATTAGAGATAGACAATTTATATCCCCTGGTACACGCTTCTTTTTAGGTATTTTCATGGATTGTATAGAAAAGCTCCATGGAACAGAAACTGGAGACTACTCTGGATATATAGTCTCTATGTTAGAGTTAGAATTACTAGGAAAAAAACCCAACAGTATAAAGTAGTATTCTTTGAGTGCATAATACTCTCAGCAGAACGTAGTCATTACACACTCCAAACCTTGGCACCTTGAACTGCCCTGTCTTAGAAACAGACCAGTTGGATTTGCAGTTTCTGATGGGATGATCCTTCCTTCAGGGCATTAATACTATTTTCAATATGTGATCAGGAAAGAAAGGTTCTAGAAATCTGCTGTGTTCATTTCCACTGTGTCTTTATGGCTCTCTTTTCAGTAATTAATACCATTCACACTATCTACAGAAGCTGGTACTTGAGTATATAACTATGTTAATGCCCAGAGGCCTCAATTAGGCACATATTTCTTCTGCCCTGAAGAATTAAAAATCTGTTTGTTGTGTATATATATGGTGGCACCTTGCAACCAGTTTACTTCTTCCTATTTCACCAGGTCTTAAGATAGCATAAAAGCAATTAGGTGGTTCTACTAATCAGGATGATTAGTTTGTCATAACCTAGCCAAGCTGCTTTAGTTCATGCTAATAATGATCTGGCTCAAAAACTATATACAGCAGCTCAGATAATATATATATTTTTTGCAAACTATTAAAATTGTCTGAAATGCATCATATATTCAAAATGCAAACCTTGAAACTAAATAAATTCAACTCTTGACAGGTGCCCATTTGTGACACAGTTAAATCAATTAAATCAAGAAGGTTAATAGGAAGCTGACTGAAAAATTTTCCACACATCATATATCATCAGCTTTTGGGGCAGTCAAAATTTACAGATGCTTCTATAGTGGGCTTTTGTGGTTTTTTTAAGCTACCTTTACTCTTGAAGTTCTCTGGGTAATCAAAAAATAATGGACAGGGATAAGAGGCCATATAAAGAAGTGAAATTTTAGAAGAATTCCACTCAAAAGGCAGGAGACCAGCTTTGACTCAGGTAAATGCACTGCTGGATACTTTTTGCCTGGAAATAGTTTTGCACAGATTACCCAGGGCTGGGTTAGTCCCAAACACAGGAGAAGGTGTCTCTGAGGTGGATGTCTGGGACAACAAAGCCTTCTGCAAACCCAGTACAGAATAACAAAAGCAGATCATCACCTGGTGTCTGGGACGACCCACAATGGAAGGGAAAACAGCTCTTGGAGCATCATCTCCAGCAAAGCCAGCTTTACAAAGCCCTGACCCATTGTCACAAACAAGGGCAGTGCTGTCCTCTTCCTCGCACATCTTCTATGTCAATGTCCTCAGGCCTTCCAGACAGAAAGCAGCCCTATGAAAAAAGTAAGAAAGAATTTTTTTTTTAAAACATACTTGGGTAGCAAACTCTCCCTTGAAGACACAGTCAGCTGTATGAAAGGAGCCAAGAGCAGCAAAAGGAGGTATGACACCAATTTGCCAACCACAAGACCCAAGGGGCCATGTGAAGGAAAGGACTTTATTTTCAAAACATGAGAGATCTTGGCCATGACTGCCAGAGGGCTGTATGCACTAGAGATTATCCAGGAGATTCCAGGGGAGACTTCTGGTCTTGAGGCATGGGCAGACAAATCATGGAGCAGCAAATGTTTATCTAAATTTGGTCACGGAAGTCCATGGCTGGGGGTGGGTGGGAGATGAAAGAGAACATGAGACTGACAGATGGAAAAACAAAGATTCCTTTGCATCAGATTTAGCACAATTTCCCCTGCTTTTCTCTCTCCCTGAAAACATTCTGACCCACGTGGAAAACTGTCAAAGTTAAGAGCATTTCAGTCTACCACATCCAGTCTTGGGCTTTCCAAAGACTAACCGTACTAAATGCTAGGGATGTACCAGTGGTATTTTCCTGATGCAGATATTAATCCACTTTTGCAGTGAAGTCAGGGACAGTATGCACTTTAAAAACAGGCTGTAGTGTATGGTCCATCATCATTTCAAAGCAGCAAATAAACTGCATTTGTAGAGTGGCAGAGTAAGTTATGTTGGCTCCTTGTCTCAGTAAAAATAAACTGTTTTCCTCCTCTGGCAATAGGGAGATAATACAGGTAATAAAAATGCTTTGAAAGCTTTATGCTAAAGTCAATTACAGAAACAAACACTGAATACCAGGACTCAAGAAGAACTATTTGCTTGGAATTTATAGTGCGGTAGAGAATTACTTAGCTTGCTCTGAGACTGGGCTTCCATGCAGAGTTCAACGAATTGGAATGTGTTAACAGCTAAAGGAGACAGCTGTCATCCACAGACCAGATGGCTCCACAGGCAGTCTCTAAAGCCTTCTGCCAGAGGAATACTGAAGTGCAGGACCAAGCAGGAAT
>NW_009953651.1:48572-54842 GCF_000747805.2 Chaetura pelagica
AGGAATGGGGTCAGCAAGAGCCATGTTTGAGTAGCAAGGGAGCCCACAATCTGTTTAGCATTTCCATTGGATGGAACAAGCACAGACAGTTCTCCCAAATCCTTCACCTGAGATCCTCCATCTCTCCCCAGCCACAGGACATGACTACAGCCCCACTCCTGCAAGCTGAGTGTGCATAGCTCCCAGGACAAGGCAAGGAAATCCTAAATTAATGTACCCCAGATATTATCTATTATATTTATTCCTTTATTGGGAAAGGAAAGAAAGTTGAATTTTTTGTATTTATTAAACTCCTGGGAAAACAGACTCTACATTCAAACAGTTAGTGAATGGAGTACAATTCTTACCTAACATGAATGAACAGACTGGTTTGGACAAACCATTTCCTAATTAGGAAATATGCTTTTCAACCATCTGTTTTTGGAACAGAGTTCAAGGTCAGGGGTTTGCTCAAACCCATGCAACTAATGCAATGCCAAAAATCACTTGGGGGAGGGGAAAGAAGGGGGCAGGAAAGGCTACATTTCTGAGCTTAGTGGACTCTAAATGAAAACCATATTTAGTAAAAAAGCATGAAAAGTTGAAAAATCAAAGCTAAATTATGTCAGACAGGGCACTTTGTTGACAGCCAGTGCATTACAGCTCAGGACTGCCACGGCATGCAGTAGTAATAGCTTACAGCAGCAAAAGTCACTCAGCACTGTGGAGGAAAAGAAATTTTTCTCCCAAGTAATTAATACAGTATTTGGCCTCTTTTTTTTTACATGCTTTATCTCTAAAGATAACCGATAATGCCCCCAATGTCCACAAAAAGCAACTAATTCACCCCCACAAGAAATACTGTGTGTAGCCTGTTCCTTAATGAAATATTTGGCATTTTACAGAATAGTAGTTACATATGCATAGAGACAAGAACAAATAGGCAGGCATCCTCATGGTATCCTATTAGACACTGCTGTTTTGCATACTTCTGCATATTTTTACAGTCACATTCCCCCAAATATATCACCTCACACTGAGTTAAGAGCACTGAAGCAAACCTGCTGAGAAACCCTAGTACCCAGTGGGTAAATACACCCATTCAGTTACTCTACTCTGTACAAAAATGACACTACAGGGTCACATAGGTTCATTTAAACATTAATACAGTTGTAATTCCAGCCATGGCATTACACAGACTATGTCTTTATGATATTACTGGACCACTGGTGGAATCAGCAAAATCATCACGTGGAACTTCTATTTCTCTTTCGGAAATGCTATAAAATAAAGACAACTGAGTACAGATGTTACAAGCATTTTATCAATTTGACTCCAGTAAGTTTGCTTAGCAAATTGCAGCACAGCAGTTCATCCTCCTGAATAGCTTCAATTTGGCATTATTTAACTGAAGTCCTCCAGCAATCTGTAAATCATGCTACTGGTTCAGTGCCACTTACCCTGACAGTGCTTGGCTGGGGATAGCTGCTCTGGGATGGTGCACTCCGTCTCTGAAAGCTCTGAGGTTATATAGGCCCTTCAGCTCTTCTCCTCCCACTAGCCTCCCAAACAAGGAGCAGAGACAGGCAGAGATAGAGCTGAAGTTTCTAACAAAACCATATAGGGACCTTATTAAAAAAACCTCTAATCTGTGTGGCCACAGGTCCTGGGTCTCTTCCACTGCATTCCAGCGTAGAGCTCATGAAACAAGAGGAGACATTCAGCTGTGTAAGATAAACACTTTAAAACTCGAGGAGAGTTGCTAAAATACAGAGAGATGGAGTGTGCCCACAATAGACACTCTCTGGAAGGAGTGGCATGTGTTCAAGCAAGAAAGGTCCAGGCCTCCATTAGAACATCCAAAAAGCAGAATAAGAAATTGGAAGAGCAGTCTTTTGTAACAGAGAAGGCATTTTTAAATAAACATTTTGTTCTCATTAGAGATTTTTTTTTAATCTAAAGTGCTTTCTCTTGTTTGCTAGTTATTGCCCACAGGCTTAATTGTAGTGAAAAACCTGCTGTTGTATAGGGTTCCGAGTGAAGTATTTGAAGGTTGTGAAAATGTTCCATTCAAACATTCTAACTATCCCTTCTAGGCTGCAATGGGTTAGAATCCATCCTGTTACTCTCTCAGCTTTTTTTCAAAACCTTTGACCTGTGGGCCAACATCTCCCTAGTGCTACTCACTCCACTGATGGCTGCAAGCCTGAACTGTTGTATACTCACCTCAAATTTCTCATAACAGGGTTGTTAAATTTTTTAAGCCCCATCTAGATTTTGACTGAACATATTTTTAGCAAATAAAGTAATGGTTCTCACTGTACACATTATTTTCAGCACCGGACTGGATTTTTACAGCTGTAGCCAGCTGTTCTCTGGGCAGGATGATTCTAACAAGCAGCCCTTCCATAGCCAAAAAATATTTTGTCAAAATAAAGGCCAGAAATCAGCATCTCAAACTCCATTATTAAGCCATTACAAATTCAAAAAAGCTCTAAGCACACAGACGAAGAATGATATGAGTATCCAAGTGAGATCCTTGCTTTATGAGTCTTGTTACAATGGAGAGGGGAATCGTGTGTGCTGACTGAGTCTTAATGCAGAAACTCTCCCATACAACCACAGTGGGAGTTTTTGATGTAGAGATTATAAGAATTAGGCCATTAGTAGAGATAGTACATAGGCAGAATTATGGAGTGAAAACCAAAAGGAATTTAACTTTTAAGGAAAGGAACTTTTAAGGAATGTAACTTCCTTTGAGGGTCAGAAACAGAAGCTAACAAATGTTGGAACATGAGCCATGCAAAAGCTATTTACTATTTCAGTTCCAGCACTGGGACAAAAGATAAGAGACAGCTAAAACAACAACAACACAAAAACAAACAAACAAAACCAAACACACAAAAAAAAACCCAAAACAAAACAACCCCCAATAAAACAAACAAACAAAACCAAACACACAAAAAAAAAACCCAAAACAAAACAACCCCCAACAAAACAAACAAACAAATTCCACAGATTAAAACCTTACCAAGGTAAATGGACTACAATAGAGCATATAAAGAGATCCTTTTTTTTTTTTTCTTGTATCTCCAATTGACACTTAAAGGACAACCAAAATTAAATAATTTGTTTTCCAGCAACACTCAAAAATATAGCAGAGAAAAATTACTTATGGTATTAGATTAAGAAACACAGGTCAAGAGGAAGGAGACTTTCACACAGCAGAACCCTTCACTGAAGTATCATGTCTGATTTTGATATAAAAGTAAATTTCCTCCTAGATCAGAGAAAACACAATCTAATGTTTTCAGAAGCATCATCTACTACTTCTCCTTGGGAATACAAAGACTCGGACAAATATCCAAAACAATCCAAACTTTTCACCTTAATGAGAAGATATTCACACCCAAAAAAAACTTACTAGAGAGGCTGCTCTAGCAGAGAAACACACGAGATTGCAGAGCCAACTAAACAACTCTTCATTAGAACTGGTACACCATTCACACTGCACCTCAGCATAGCTAGAAATACACATTAAAGCTTTCACAAGAGATCTCTGTGGCTATTATAGGAGGCAGTGGCCACACAGACACTTTTGTATCACTGTTAAGCTTCACCACAGTTTCTGTGAACTTATCCTGGTGAGCACCACAATTACTGGGGGTGACAATGATGGTAGCCACAAACCCTTGGCTGCTATGAGGAATGGTTACTTGAGTGTGCATCACTCATAACGTAGCCTGTCATGGGCACCAAAGATGTAGGAATCCCTGCTTTCTGGGTGCTCATGAAAAAGATATGGCTGACACAGAGTCTCAGTCAGAGCAGGCAGTTGTTCATATGGTGACACAGAGGAAACACCACTTGTCTGGGGGGACTTACCATGTGAAGGATATTAGAGGCAGGGCTATAAAAACTAGAAGGGAGAAGCAAGCCCAGAGGCTCACTGAGCAGCAGCGATGGATACACAGGAGCAACACAACAAAAACATGGAGAGGCTGCACAACCATCCTCCAGCACACAGCGGAGAGTCAGTGTTTGCCAGGCAGCTTGTCTCTGGGGTGTTACGTTATGGAAAGTCCAAGTGCAGGCAGGAAGGAAGGCGAGCAGGTGAACTATGCAAGGAAATTAGGTCAGTCTGGCTCAAGGGACATTATAGAATAAAGGTATTTCTTTTCTGCTTAGTAGTTCCATAACTGACTTCTGATCACACAGATATTACTACAGATAAAAACACACAAGGAAAAAAAATACAGCAGTAGTTTACAGGTTTCTTCTCAGCAACATAGGTCAACCAGAGGGGTAGGGAGCAAGAGGAGAATGTACTTCACAGTATGCACAGACAGGAATAAGAATCTAAGCAAAACTGAACAGAAGCAATCTTCTGAGGACCAAGCCTTAATGCTGGGGATCAAACCTCTGAACTTTCCTCTATGCACATATACCAGCTTAGCTCAATTTTATATGTATATATATTTTATTTTTTTTTTTTTTTGTGGGAAAAAGAAAACAGCACCATTCCTGAAATTTTCCCCTCTGAAAGCCACTTCCATCATCATTTTTTGCTATCTCTCAGTACTTATCCCACTCCTTTGTGTAGAAATCATCATAATTGGCATAATTTGCTCGGTGTGTCTATAACCTGAGGTTGAAGTTATTTAATTGTATCCATAGCCAAAACCAATGGTTTTTATTTGGCTTCCTCTGAGAACTTTTTTGCTTGTCCATGCTAAACCATTTTGCAGTCTTCACCACAGAACCATGTCCAGAGGATGATCAGATAAAGGAAAATAAGCAGAAAAAAAATTTTTTTCTTTCTTTCTTTCATGCCTTTTTCACTTGCTGTCTTTATAGTGATACCAGCAAAGCTGCCTTGCACAATGGGAACTTCCATATTGACTTCAAGTGTCTTCAAGATACCAATGGAAACTCTTAGCTACATGTTCCTTAAGTCAAGTCCTTTGGTTATCAGTAACTTGTGCAGATTCTTGTATAGACAGAATATGTGCTTGGGACTCTACAGCAGCAGGAGCTGCACAGACATGATGCCTAGAAAAGAGCTCCAGCTGCCCTGAAGAATGCCAGTGCAGAGGCCACACACCATTTCACAGATGCCATACTTTTCTGGTAAAGGAGGGCAGAAGCTGTAGTCTTGTCCCAAATCCTACAGAAAATTGGGAATGAAGTAACCTCTTTACTCATAACATCACAAGCCATTACTTTATAAGGGAAAACAACTTCTGAGACATGTGTGGAGACCTTCCTGCCTACATCCAATTGGCTGTTTAGGAATGAAACTCTGCTAAATATGTCTCTGACTCTTTTATTTGGGGATTCCTTTCATCTTCATAGTATTAGCAGAATCTGTAAATGTTTTGGCTTGTCTGGCTTCTGAACATCTCCTCTAGCTCATTGACAGGCTTCACACTACCCCATCCCCATTTTTGAGAAAGGCAGGAATAAAGAAATTTTAGGGAGCAGAAAATCCCTCTAATAATCTGATTCATGGCAGCTGTCACACAGTATGCATCTTAAAAGTGTCAGATCCACTGTAAACTGCCCAACCCAGAGATTAACTTTCTCTGTTATTGTCAGGCTCTTCCACTGATCTCTAACAACTAAAACGAAACAGCCCTAATTATTCTCAAATATGGAAGTTTCTGCTTCCTTATGTCCAGCATAAGGATTTCTTGAGACAGGAGTTTGTACCAAAATCTTCATGCGCAACAGAAGCAGACTGATTTTTCCTCTATCAATTTACCTAATTTAAGCAGATAGTTTTGGAAACAGATTGCCCTCCACGATTCCTTGTGGAAATAAGCACTACACTTTATCTGCAAGACAGCACCCGTAGCTCACACACCAGCTGGTGTAGACAAGTATAACATTAGAAAGAAAACATCAAATATATCAGAAGCACAGCCCAAGAAACACTGTCTTTATACCAAGAGTTGCAAATCCACCAGAGATCCTGGATAAGCCCTCAGACCACTGGCCAAGGATGAGTTCTGCCCTACTTCTTAACAGCACCTTAGCAGCTTTTTCACAGTTCAATCAGACATATCTGTCCAAAATGACATTGTAGACAAGGCTTCACAATAGGGTTGCATTGGCACATCTCCTAACAGCTGAGAGAACACATTCCTTCAATTATCAGAACCTCTCCAGTAACATTCTATCTAAATTTGTCAAATTGTAAAATGAGACCTTCCCACCATATGAATGTGAAAAACAAGCCCTGTATTCCTGAGGAAATCAGATCCACATAGTGTGTGTTGGGGGGGGGGG
>NW_009953651.1:61138-62936 GCF_000747805.2 Chaetura pelagica
AAAAGAACACAGCACCATTCCTGAAATTTTCCCCTCTGAAAGCCACTTCCATCATCATTTTTTGCTATCTCTCAGTACTTATCCCACTCCTTTGTGTAGAAATCATCATAATTGGCATAATTTGCTCGGTGTGTCTATAACCTGAGGTTGAAGTTATTTAATTGTATCCATAGCCAAAACCAATGGTTTTTATTTGGCTTCCTCTGAGAACTTTTTTGCTTGTCCATGCTAAACCATTTTGCAGTCTTCACCACAGAACCATGTCCAGAGGATGATCAGATAAAGGAAAATAAGCAGAAAAAAAATTTTTTTCTTTCTTTCTTTCATGCCTTTTTCACTTGCTGTCTTTATAGTGATACCAGCAAAGCTGCCTTGCACAATGGGAACTTCCATATTGACTTCAAGTGTCTTCAAGATACCAATGGAAACTCTTAGCTACATGTTCCTTAAGTCAAGTCCTTTGGTTATCAGTAACTTGTGCAGATTCTTGTATAGACAGAATATGTGCTTGGGACTCTACAGCAGCAGGAGCTGCACAGACATGATGCCTAGAAAAGAGCTCCAGCTGCCCTGAAGAATGCCAGTGCAGAGGCCACACACCATTTCACAGATGCCATACTTTTCTGGTAAAGGAGGGCAGAAGCTGTAGTCTTGTCCCAAATCCTACAGAAAATTGGGAATGAAGTAACCTCTTTACTCATAACATCACAAGCCATTACTTTATAAGGGAAAACAACTTCTGAGACATGTGTGGAGACCTTCCTGCCTACATCCAATTGGCTGTTTAGGAATGAAACTCTGCTAAATATGTCTCTGACTCTTTTATTTGGGGATTCCTTTCATCTTCATAGTATTAGCAGAATCTGTAAATGTTTTGGCTTGTCTGGCTTCTGAACATCTCCTCTAGCTCATTGACAGGCTTCACACTACCCCATCCCCATTTTTGAGAAAGGCAGGAATAAAGAAATTTTAGGGAGCAGAAAATCCCTCTAATAATCTGATTCATGGCAGCTGTCACACAGTATGCATCTTAAAAGTGTCAGATCCACTGTAAACTGCCCAACCCAGAGATTAACTTTCTCTGTTATTGTCAGGCTCTTCCACTGATCTCTAACAACTAAAACGAAACAGCCCTAATTATTCTCAAATATGGAAGTTTCTGCTTCCTTATGTCCAGCATAAGGATTTCTTGAGACAGGAGTTTGTACCAAAATCTTCATGCGCAACAGAAGCAGACTGATTTTTCCTCTATCAATTTACCTAATTTAAGCAGATAGTTTTGGAAACAGATTGCCCTCCACGATTCCTTGTGGAAATAAGCACTACACTTTATCTGCAAGACAGCACCCGTAGCTCACACACCAGCTGGTGTAGACAAGTATAACATTAGAAAGAAAACATCAAATATATCAGAAGCACAGCCCAAGAAACACTGTCTTTATACCAAGAGTTGCAAATCCACCAGAGATCCTGGATAAGCCCTCAGACCACTGGCCAAGGATGAGTTCTGCCCTACTTCTTAACAGCACCTTAGCAGCTTTTTCACAGTTCAATCAGACATATCTGTCCAAAATGACATTGTAGACAAGGCTTCACAATAGGGTTGCATTGGCACATCTCCTAACAGCTGAGAGAACACATTCCTTCAATTATCAGAACCTCTCCAGTAACATTCTATCTAAATTTGTCAAATTGTAAAATGAGACCTTCCCACCATATGAATGTGAAAAACAAGCCCTGTATTCCTGAGGAAATCAGATCCACATAGTGTGTGTTGGGGGGGGGGGGGGGGGCGGAC
>NW_009953651.1:63116-73023 GCF_000747805.2 Chaetura pelagica
GGGGTGGGGGGTGGACACAGGAAGAACACAGGGGTCCTTCCTCCACAATAACTCCTGAGCTCCCCAGCCTGACAGCAACAGAGACCAATTACCCACCACATGTTTGAAAGTGTTTGTCCTGTTATTATCTCACCAAAAGAAACATTTCCAGATGAGCTTGCACTGCACATTGTGAGAAATCAGATTATTCCCATCAGAGGAAGCCCAGCAGCAGGTTTCATAGGGCTATTACAGCTAAAGACTGTGGACTTATTGCATGTCTAATCACATCAAACAGCTGCACAAGCTGAAGTGCCCATATCAGCCAATTTGGTTGGCCCACCAGCAAACAGCACAGGAAAGGATCTCTACGGGGTAATCTCTTTCACTACCAAATTTATAATTTTCTGGAGTGTCAGAGTTTCACTTTTTGCAACTGACACAGCTTCTTTACCCATGGGCTCTGGATAATGACAAACTGTAGAGTCCCTCTCACCACAAAAGTCAACAAGAAGGCACCTGCCTCTCCAGATGGCCCAGCCCTGGTATCCATCCTCTTTCTCCAGGCACCTGGGCTCAGAGCAGTTTGGTGTCGCTGCTGGGCAGGACAAGAAGACACATGGCCCTGCTGCAACTTCCTCCCCTTCTGTACGAGGTGCTCAGCACAACCTATAAACAAACAGCTCCTGAGAAACCTACATAAGAACCACTGTATCACAATGAAGTAACGAGCATTACATGGCAATAAACTGAAGAATACAAAAAAAATACAAGGACAAATATACAACCTATGTTACTATAGTGAGCACATGCTTATAAAAACACCTTAGGATAAAAAGGAAATGTACTTTTGCAATTGGCATGGTATTATATGGAAATACATGACATTACATGCAATTACAAAAAAATAATGTGGTGAATGCCAACATATTTAACACATGTGTATTTTCTGTATTATGAAGAATTCAAATGTCAATTCAAATAATTGTGAGAGTTTGGAGCTTTCTTTTTAATACCACTGCAGGGGGGTGATTTTAAAAATAAACAAACAAACAAAAAACCAACACAAACAAGACAGCAGTAAAAAGTTGAGCATGCACAGTACAGCAGGTTTGGATAGCCTGCATCCACCCAGGTGTCCCAGAAAAAAGGCAAAAATATCTCCAGAACAATTAATTAGTCCTTAAAAATGCTTAAGGGATTTTCCCAAAACGAGAGGAAAGGCAGTTAAACAGAAATTTAAAGCATGTAATGGCAAGAAGTAGCTAATTACAGACTTGCCAGATGAACACACCACTTTAAGGCAGACTATTGCAGCTGCCAATACAGCGTCCAAATAATAAAAGCAGATAATATAATAAATGCTAATTAATAAGGCTTTATAAAAATTATTTCTTTTCAAACTTTCAATGGCAAATATTGCAAACTTAGAAAGTAAAAGGTTTTAGAGGACCTTTTACAACTAAAACATTAATTAATTTAAAGTAAATCAAGTGCAGACTTAACCTATGCAGTAGCATGAGAACTGTCTGGCTGAAGTCCCACAGTACATCAGTGCAGGGAAATAACTGCTGAGTGGGTGGGATTCTGTGGGACCTTCCCTACCCATCATTGGCTGTGCACCTGAACATCTTTATCAGTGATCTGAACAATAACATAAGTCACAGATAAAACAGAGTCCACCCCAGCAGAATCCTGTTTACTTTATTAAGCCTTGAGAAAATTCTTTGTATCTCTGACCCATGCAAAAGAATTCATACCCCCATCCATAGCACTTTTGCTGAATGTCATTTTAGTTGATGAAAATAAGGTGCAGACAAATGCACCCAGCAAAGAGGTGCCTAACTCACCATAGGCTGCAGAAAGGACAGGACTTTCACTGATGTTCTCCTCTGCCCTGTCTGCAGTGTCAGCCTGCCTCTGTCATACCTTCTTGTACACATCCTGGCTGCTGCTTGGGCCTGGAAGACCCTCCTGGTTTCTACTGTGGTGCACCAGGAGACGGACAACTGATGATAGGTGGTTACTTAGCCAGGAGGAACTTAGCACTCAGGCATGAGCACATGCAGTTTATAAACTTCTCCCCAAATGACGCTCAAGCCTCGGAAGAAGCCTGAAGCAGGCCACATTTTGCCTTTGCTTTGCAGATGTATTTTAGTTACATGAGGTACTTTCTTCTTCCTCTTTCTTACAGAAGGTAATTAGAACTATGGAAAAGTACATGTAGCTTGTTACTTTTGTTTAATAATTTGGTTGGTTTGTGTGCCAGCATTTTCCAGCCAAATTGAGGGTATTTTTCTTCTTACGCTAAATGTTTTACATGCTTGCTTATTAATTTTTGCTCAAATCCTGTATCAGACCAGAGAACAATGTTTTGTTGGTTTTCTTTATGATGATAAGAGAGACTTGGACACACACTTCTGAAACAAATATAACCATCCCTCAGAAATAAGGAAAAGTACAGAATTCTGCAAAGCTTTTGCTCATTCCAGCCCATTTCAAGCCCAACTGTTGTACCAGTGGCTTAAGGGGGTCTGAAAATAGTCAGGACTCAGGTTTAATCTGCCTTTAGCCCAGCTGGAGATTTCTCTAACCTTAACTGCATTTCTTAACACGGATAAGACCACGAACACTGTTCTGCATTGTACACACACACACATATATATATGTTGTGCCCACAGTGACCAGCACAGATACAGCTCTCCAGACACACAGCTTTTCATTCCATAGACAGAAGGCTAACATCTGCCTAGTTTCACTGTGGTTTTCAGAACTTTAAGAATATCCCAAGTACCTACAGGCAGAAAACACTAAAACCTGCGGATTGATGTTCTGTTCTTCTCACAAGTCAGCAACAGCACTAAATAAAATACAAGGTTTTGTATTTCTCTGTCTCACAGTTATGGTTTCTACCACATCGTCAGCCTTCTAAGTACTTTCCAAGTTTCTCTTCATTCAGCTCCTTGCTAATAAATTCTTGAACAGATGTAGGAACTCCTTTCACTGCTGCAAAACACTGTTGCCCATAGATCTTCAAAATGTCTAGATAGTTTCCACATCAGAATACTAGAACTACATGCAGCTCTTTCAGTTTCCTCATTAGAGCCTGTTACTTACTGCATTATATTTGGCTGTCTCTGGGAATTCATTTGCAAGGTCAAATACTCAGACCTCTTTAACATAATATGAATCTTTCCGCTGCACCGATTAGTCTGTGTTACACAGCATGAACACATTGTTTAGTAACAGGAGAAAATTATGCAATTAACACAGGTCTTTGCCACAAACATGTCCCCCTTTCTGAAATGTATTTAGATAAAACAGTGTTGCTATAGTATTTTATAGCATTAAAAACACCACTTGTACTACAAATGGCCAGGCATTCTCAGAAAAACGGGATGAGGGAATCAGGGGACAATCACCCTTGGAAAAAAGGGCTAAAGTCTGTTTCTTTTTTTCTGCTTACACAATACAAGCTACTGTTTTCACAAAGGCTACCCTGTTAATTTTATTTTTAGTAATTTATAATTATTCTTCTGTAGAGTTGTTTTTGTCAGATCCTGTTTTTTCAGCTAGACCCCCTGAAAAGAAAATGTGATTTTTGTAACAGGTCACTCAGGAGTAGTAGAACAAGAGCTGGGAGAGAGAGGAACAAGCTCCATGTAGCAACAGCCCTTCACTGCACCAAGCTGAAACGTTCTGGGTTCTGCCTTACAAACTGGGCTGCCCCATTGTGGGGCTGATGGCAAGCCCTTCCTCCTGGAGGGATGGAAGCCCCCAATTACTGATATAACATACCTTTATAACCCCTTTATGCACATGTAGTGAAATCTTAGCATCACTCAAAACAACATCAAAATTGCCATCGATCTCAAGTAAAATCATGGCTCAATAAAGTGATTCAATTAGAGCAAAGAACCCAGTACAAAACCTTTACCTCAAGAAGACAAAACAATCTCCTTACACTATTACAGCAAAGGGATGAGAGTCCTTCTTCATTTCTCAGATGAAAATGAGGAACTGCTCTCCTCTCAGCAGGCTACCTCCAGACAGGGGGTTTCTGAGCACCCCCAAGAGGGGAGGAATGCATGGGAAACCAGCGACTGTTTAGCTTTAGCCTGTGCTGGCACCAGACTCTCCTGCCCATCCCAGGGAATCAGAAGTGCACATTCTACTGTTCATCCCCCTGTAGTCCCCCATCTGGTCTTTTATTCCTGTGTGTGAGCTGGCTGATAGCAGGAGAGGCAGCTTCTGCAATACCTGCCTTCAAAGAAGTATCTGAAAAATACCACTGATAAATTGTCTGGGAACATGACAGGCTGCTACAAACATTCACATATTCCTTCTTGTTATGACCACCCCTGGAGACACACTACTTTCTAAGCCCATGATTAAATTGGTGGTGAGAACCACCAACAGAAAAAAATCGACTTATTTTTTATAGAAAAATAAATCAGTCTGTACTACATACTCATTTCATTTGCTACATGCTCATAAAAGCTTGACTATGCAGTGGGCTGTGCAGCAGAACAGAGAAGATATGACTCACTCCTGTAGCTGCATGAGCTGCCCAGGCCTCTGTGCAGATGAGTGGTAGAAGTGGGCGAGTAGGTAGGGTAGGGAACAGCAAAAGCCCCAGCACCTTGAAACGTTGCTGCTACCGCAACTGCTCCTCTCTACCAGAATTTAGCTCTTGATCTACCTGAAGCACAAGCCCTGGTTGAAAGCGCAGAGCAGTGCGCTGAAATTTCAGTCAGGAGACAAACATTCAGAGTGAGATCACTGCATCCTGTTCTCACTCTGAAGAACTTTTTTATGTCACAGAGGGTGCTGACGTGCACCCGAGACACTAGTGGGGAGTCTCAGCCAAAAGGCATCATTTCATCTAAGTGCACTAGTCTCACTTTTTAGAGGATATCTCAGAACCAGGAATATGTTAGAGCAAAGCAAACCAGTGGAACTCAACCCCAAAAGACATAATATTTCTTACAGTTTCAGAAAATGATCAACTATAATATGCTGAGATATTTTTAAATGTTTATTCTAGCTTCTCCTCCCCATTGCCACCTTTAACAAAATTTGTCTTAGTTAACTTAATAATTATGAATTTTTTTTCCATGAAGGGTGACTGTTTGGGTGTCACTTACTCAACACTGGAAGTAAAGCCATCTGGTGGGCCTGTTACTACCATCTTCAGATCAAAGGTTAAAAGCAGAAGACATCTTTTTGCTCACACTTACCTTTTAACTTCAGACATTTCTCTACAGATCTTTCCTCTCTCATCCTCAGTATGAGGATTCAGCCTTAGAATTGACTCACAAATGCAGGAAACTAATTATTTTCATGGACTAAACCGGATATGCTCTGTCCAGGCAGTGCCTGAAGGGAAAAGGTTTGAACACTTCTTCACTCACCTCTGGAGAATATCTAGCCTCCCTAGCATATTATCTCAATGGCTTTTACAGTTAATCTGTTACACATTTGAAAGTAAGCGTTTGCTGTACACCAGAATTTGCAAGCATAAACATAATCTTAGTATTAGTAATACCATCCTCAAAAAATTACTAAGAACAACTAGCCTAAAGAAAAAAGAGCATCATCCAACCTCTGAAGCTCAGCTGCCTGCTGCAAGTTCTGGAGGGAGACAGAGCTCTGCAAAACATTTAGAACATATGCATTTACAATATATCAAGTCACAAAGTAAAATTTTAAGTGAGGCCCTGTGATGTGCAAAACATATCCTAAGTAATGCAGCATTCAGGATCTCAGCCCTCACTGCTAGAGGGCACACACATAGTACTGGGACAGGATGGTCCCATTGCTAAAATTAAGTCAATAATCAACCCTAAGATAGAAACACATCTACATTTATGGTAAGGTTATACTGATTGGCTGTAGGAGCCACCAGGCATCCAGCCAATTTGCTTTTCCAGTCTAAGGGAATGCTCGGTTTCTTTGAAAAATGTTTGGTTTGGGTTTTTTTTTCCTGCAGTGAAGAATGCATTGACGTCATCAGACTGGGTCTGCTGAACAAAAGCATGGATCCAGGGTTGTGTTAAGAAGCTGAATTGCAAGAGAAATTATATTCATCTGTTTCAGCTTTCTTTTAGAGTGACAGGGACAATTCCCAATTCTCCTTTATCACAGTCTCCAGGAGTACTGCTAGAGGCAAAAGTGACTCGCTAGGACTTTCAGTTTCCACTGTTTTGTTCCACTCTCTTTTATTGCTCCTGTGAGTTTTTTAGATAAACAGCAGTATCTATGACTCCACAGGCCTGTGTATCAGATCACTACTACTAATAGGAACATGCTGCATGCCAGAACTTTGTGATCTGATTTGGTGTAACACCATGCAGCACCCTTACAAAACCAAACCAAACCAAACCAACAAACCAACCAACCACAGGGTGTTCATACACCTCTCTAATCACACACTGTTTTCCCACTTCTATGCTGTTGTATCAGCTTCTACACCCACAGAACAGGGTGTTTGAGCCAGTACAATGCTTCGCTACCACATCATCTGACCAAGAACCTTTCACTATACCACTAACCCAAATGATTTACAGTGTATTAAAAAAGGATAAGGGTAACATCAAATTGTCAGAATCCAGTCATATCACACTGCAACAAAACTGCCAACAGCTACAGCAGTTATAGATCCTTCTGGTCCACAAGACCATAGAGTAAAGGGTGCAGCAGCTGTGTGGAGTAAGATCACAACTTTAATGTTTCACAAAAGATTTGGAAAACAATGGGAAAAATATTCTACCATACAACTGTACTCAGTAAGAGCTCATGATTAAAGAACTTACGCCACTCCCATAATTTCCCAATAGGGTTGTCTGGTGCTTGTGACAAGTCACAGAATGGAATAGGTTTGAACAAAGGAGATGCAAGAGAGTTGTGTGAGTAATGGATTACTCAGTCTATTACTAAGCATGCTAGTAGTTGAATTAAAACTCAAAATGATGTTGTTCTGAACATAGATGATGGAGGGGAGAAGCAAAACAGAGAAGAAAAATAAAACAAAATGCAGACAGGAAGTTAAACAAAAATACTTTACTTTGGGCTCAATTAAGTGTCTGAGCTTTATCCCCTTCCCTCTAAGCTAATTTACAAAATATGATTCACATAACGAAATGTTTCATTTTAAATATCTCCAAAATATATATTGTATTCTCTCCTATTTCCCTCCCTTTCAAGACAAATCAAGTTGTGTTCTCTAATCCATCTTTTAACTCAAACTATCTACCTACTAAAGGGATAGAGGAATAAGTCAACATATACAAGAAAATACAAAGCTAATATGAAGACAATTGTAGTGAGAGTTCATAACTCAAATTCAACAGCTTCTGAATTTCTTACATTAGGGAATCCCAGTGTAAGTTTTCTGTGCAGCAATTATTTTCTAACATGTATTGCAGGTCAAAGGAGAATTTAAATTTCATTTAATTATTCTGGTTAAGTTACTCTACATGAATCTACTTACTCAATTCTAATGAAAAATAACTGCTGAATGATTACCCATATGCTAAAACAAACCTAAACCAAGTTTGTTTGTTGTGTTTTTTTTTAAGCAGCAACAGTATACTTAAACTTTAAGACTCTGTAACAATTTATTCTTAACAAAGAAATCAGCAGAAAGCAAGTCAGATCTAATGGTTCCAACCCCCAATTATTTTTCAATATTTTGAGATGAGACCAATATGATGCACAGGCCTCTGGGCCCTCAATCTCATTTTATTTCACCTTGAAAAAAATTTATTTGTAGACCAATTAAGGTAGTCTTCTCAAAAATGTATCAATTCATACGGTTACAACACACTGACGGATTCAGTATCTTGAGGTGCAAGTAGGCTTCTGGAGAGGGAAGAAAAGGTTTTATTCCAGTTAAGGCATGAATAGAGATTCCAGCTCAGCAAGTCTCAAAGCCAGAACACTGCAGTTGTTTTGTCCAGAATTACTCCTTACGTGTTTTTGAACAGAACTTCCTATGGCTGGTGCATATATGTAGACACAGAACAAGAAGAAATAAAAAAACAACCTCCCACAAATCAAAACAGCATCCTAAGTAAATAAAAAAGTTCACTTCAATTCTAAAACCTTACATTTTTAAAGGCGAAGTTGCAAAAGAACTAAATGTCAGTCTCCTGTGTGTTAGCTGTTCTTGGACTTAAATCCCGTCCCAGTCTGCTCCCTCTTTACAGGTTAGGGAAGGTCCAAAGCCATCTGGTGGCAAGAAAAATAGTGCAATGTCTTGTGCTCCTGCTTAGCATTACTGACTGACATCTGAATTAAGATTTAGATGCAAGGTTAGTAAAGAAAATAGCCAAGGCTGCCACTTTTACCAGCCAAAAAAAGCTACTGCAACCCAAGGAACACCGCAAAGACAAAAACAGTGACCTTACATGTTCATCAACACCAACTCAGGATGGCCAAACAATAAACAAAAAATCCTCCTAACACATTGCTGTCTCTTGGTTTGTATCCAATATATATATATTAAAACAAACAAACAGCTACAGTTATTAACTACACGAGATATGAATGCAAGTCTTACGCAGACACTATTGTTTTGACAAGAATCTGGTGGCTTCTCAAATGTCTCTCAAAGTTCCCTACTAAGTCAAAAACACCCCTCTGCAGGACAGACACACGCGCCGTCACCGCCTGTCTGGGGGGCAGGGGGGAGTGCAAACCACAGGCACCCAATAGATGTTACTACATTGGTGGAAGGCATCAGATAATTAGGGCAAGAAGCACACCGGGGTGGTACTGAAAGCTGAGTGATGCCTGCTGAGGGCCCAGTCATGTCAGGTTTTGGTTTTAGGATAACTCTGCTGAGCTTTCTGCTGCACCAGCCGCCCAGATCCAGACAGCACTGCTCACAAGTCCCTACTCCACCTCTACCCGCACGCGAATTTCCGCCAAAATTAACAGCCTCGGGTACATATTGATTTGTATTTGCCCAGTAGGAACTGTAGATGTGTAACACAGGCACTACACCCAAGGGAGGTGTCTCTCATTTGTCACACTCTGTACTGCCACTGGAAAGGCAAAAAGTTGGTCATTAAAAGGTGCTCCAAAGGCAAAAGGTGTCAGCGGTACGTTTTTATTTTGTCCAGAAGTGGTTAAAAAGCCTGAAATATTTAAAATAGCAGCTAGTTCTTGGTGATGTTATCAACTCAGCCTATCTGTATGTCAGCTAAGAGCCATACCAGCACAAAAATCTGAAGGGTTTCTGAAATTCTGAGTCATAAACCACTGAAAAATGGTGCTTAAATTGAGATGCCAGCTCAACTGCAACCATGGCCTTCCCAAGGCAACAGCATCACATAAAACCTGAAAGATCAAAACACATAGTGATGACTGAAACCATCACGTTATTTCTAATGTGATGGAGGAGGCCAGACTGCCAGCATTTCAAACCACTGAAGCTTGCAGGAAAAACACGAGAGTTACTGGAGACAGAAGTCACAGGCTTAACTAATCATTTCAACAGGGCAGCAAAAGGCAGTATCTCCTGCTGCTGCAGCAAGTGCAGCCTATACTGAAGGACTGCTCCATGCCTACCTACCTATTCAGAACGGCCTGCTCCAAGCCTGTCCTTACCAATATTGCAAAATTGGAGTTTCTGCCATTGCTGGGGAGGCAATTGCTCTGCTCAGCCGCTGAAGCACATCAAGCAAACAAAGCAAAAGCAAAGTCTGTCAGCGTTTTGCATCACGATCTCGGGGCCATGCCTGGCATTCACAAGCTGCCAAGCGGGTGCATCCGACGCCGTACGGTCCCCGTGCAGAGCGTGGTGCCCACGGCACCCAAGAGGGGTCGGCGTGCCCATTGCCCGCAGCTCAGCGCAGGGAGCAGGGCTGCCCGGGGTGCTCCGAGGGCAGGGGAAGCCCCCGAGCTCAGGCAGCCACCCCCA
>NW_009953651.1:73149-91179 GCF_000747805.2 Chaetura pelagica
TGCGGCGGGCGGTGGCAGCAGCAAACGAACTTCTCCGGGATTTGAGCTAATTGCTTTCACCGACCTTCCCGAGCCCTTTGATGGGAAAGAAAAGGAGGGTGGATGCAGGTGGGTGTCAGGGAGGCTGGGTCATGTGCCGCAGCTTTGGGGGACCCAGGGACGGCGGGTCCGCAGCCACCCAGAACCTGCCGGGGATGCTGGCGAGGCAGGTCCAGTGTCCCCGCAAGGACAGCACGGTTAGGTCTCTGGCTGGGTGGGTACATGCCCCGGCAAAGGCCGCATTAGTGAAGGCTGACTTGCACTGTGTCTCGGGGATCCGTAACACAGTGACCTGGTAAAGCAACAGGGAAGCAATTGTCTGTGGCAGAGGAGTTTTGAACTTCTACTGATGGCGGCCCAGGTGAAGCTAGAGAAACAGTCCAAGTCCAGTGGCACGAAGTGCCAGTGCATTTACTGGAAGTGGCGTGGCAGGGCATTCCTTTCTTGTTTTAATCATTCTGCATGCATAGTACTAGTCTCTGCAGCTTCAGATCTTAGGTCACGTGTCTAACTTGTTCGTCGGTAAAGTTATCTTCACCAACACCCATTTTGAAGGGCTACTGTCAACAAAGGGTAAGGAAGTGCTTCAGTGTCTGCAGCCCAGGGATCTCCACTGGTACAAACACGTGAGGCCAAGGAGCAGCCAGGGCAGCAAGGTACTGGGCAGAGGCAGCCCTGCTCTGAGCCCAGAGGTCAGATAGTGGGAATCAGGCAGCTGGCAGTAAGCCCTGCCCTGCCTGGCTGTGAAGATCAGATGTAAATTGCTTCCTCAGCCCCAGTTCTCACCTATTTCAGAGAGAACTCACTGGATTTCACGTTCAAAAATCTCTTCACGGTGTGGTTACATTCCTAATGAATGCAGTTTGCTTCAGGGTTTGGTAGGTTAAAATCAGATTTTGAAGTAAAAGCTATTCAAATTCTGTTCTGACTCACTATATAACATGTAGTAAACTTTTCAAAGTGATTTAGAGGGTTATATCCAAGCCCCTGCACAAACCACCAGAGCATCGTTAAATACAAAGAAGGATTTTCATCTACTAACAGGAGTGTATATTCTCTAATTCTGTATAGGAGCTGCAAAAAACTAGCAGAAATATCAATCTAGCCAAGTATCTTAGAACTATTTAGAATATAGATTAACATAAAAATACTCTTATTACTCGCCTCCCAGAGAATAAATATAATTTGTATTTTCCACTTGTTTCAGTGTTCCTGAGAAAGACTGTGGCACTCTCACATGCTTTTTTTTTAATGTTATTCTACTACTTATAAATCAGTAAACTTGAGCAATATTTGATATACTAATTTGATTAAATGAGAATATGAAAGTTTGTTGAATGAGACCTCAATTTTGCAAGCAAGTTCATGTTGCATTTAAGTAGAAGCAGTTGCCAAAATAGTGATACAAAATAGTAATGGCCTATGTAGTTATCTTACTTTATGCTGTAAAACAAGCCACAAAACCACATACCACCCAGAGATACACTTTAAAGGAACAGGCCGTCTTAAGACAGTGAAGTGTTCTTTAAATGTTTTGTCATTGTCTGATACAACTACAGAGCAGGCAGTTTTCTGGAAATTTGGAACACAAACCTTTGAAAACAGGACTCCCTCATGACTGTTCTGACCCTTCTTTCTCATTTCCCAGACAACTGATGCACACATTTAAATGTATACATATATTCAGCCATAAAGCTATGGCATGACCCGACTCAAATTAAAAGTGTAAGGGCCTCAAGTCTGGAAGCATTTGTCAACTCACATTTCCACAGTTAACTGCCTTTATCCTTGAGACAACTCACTGAACAAAGAGAAAATGTCAACAAGAAAACTGAATTGTGTTACAAAAGGAAAAAGGGAAAGAAAAAAAAAAGGAAAGAGTTGCTAAATTTCTACACATCTTATTCTCCCTTAGCCACAACACAAATGTGAGGTGGGAGCTATTAGTATTGCTCCAACTCTCTCAAATTCTATAGGATTTATTAGGTGTTCATTAGTACAGTACTCCTAAAAAAAACCAAAACAAACAAAATAACCAACCCTACAGCCACCACATCCTAGTACGTTGCCATAATTTGCATGTATGTCAGCTGAGATGTGAAATAGTAATGGATTGAATGTGGATTGCAACTGTTTTAAGCCCCTGGACAGTTACTGAGGCATCTCACTCTCACAGGCCCAGAACACATGCATCTCACTTTAAACATAAAGAAGATCAGGATGCTTCTAGTTTTGGGGCAATACCAACTCCCGTTGGTAGTTTTCAGCAAGTGGAACTGAATTCTTTTTACCCTTCTCATAAGAGATTTTAGAATATGAAATACTATTTTTAGTGGTTATTTTGGTGCCAACTATCAACTTCTTCCTTGGTGGGAAAAAAAGAGATGGGTGAAACATTATACTGGAGATACTGGAAGCAGAAATTACTTATCATTGTAAAAGGATTAGAGCAGACAATCCTTTTAATAAAGTATGAAATTAATTTTTGAAAAAGCCATCCTGACAGATTTAATTCCAGAGAGATGAATTGCATTGAAAACTGTATTAAAATGTAACTAACTCTAGCAACCATTTTTTCAAAAGTACCAGAAGAAAATAAAAACTTAGAAAATTAAAGTTTTTCTCAGGTCCCACTGGGTAATAAAAATTTTCCCCTCCCCCTTTTTCTTAACACTTAGAAAGCCCCTAATGAACTCATGCACATTGCCCCATATGACAAATGTGGACTGGGGGAAAAAAAAGCCAGCAAGATCTGAAGGCATCAGCCTTCTCATCCATAGGCATCTATGGATTATAAATGGAAAAAGTGGTTTGCTAAAAATAGAGTGAATTTTAAATAAAACAGGAGAAAGCAGAAACATATTTTTTTTCCTCAGGGTTAAAAGCTGGGAAGCTTTTAAAAGTCCTGGATGCAAGTAACGTTTTCACACACTTCCAAAGTTGAGAATAGATCCCCAAAAAAGTAGGTCTGCTGAAACTTTTCAGTTGGATGAAGCTGACCCGTTATGAAGAATACTCTGATATGGAAAGAACTGGAGGCCTGGGAATCCTCAAATCATACTGGTTTTTGAAGAAAATACAGGTCCTGTCACTATGTCCTGGGACCGCAGATGAAAACAAGTTTTCTAAATCTCCTTAGCAGATGCCTGTTGGTGAAAGGATTTTGGAAGACTGTAGAAGCAAAGGAGAGGGAAGCAGAAAGGTCTTTTAAAAGCCTGGGCAAAAGGAGGGAAACAAACAAACAAACAAAATAGCAATGCAAAGCAAGGATTGAAACTAACAAATTTGGGCTTATGTGATCATTTTTATGGATTCTGCTGAGGTTAGATATCTCTAATATTATTACCATTGACTTCTCACTTCAATCTAAGTCTTCAGTTTAGATACAACAACTGTTTTTTAGGTTCAGATGAGAAAAACAAAAGACAGACTCTCTGAGTCATTTCAGGCTGAGAACATACAGCTGCAGTTTGAATGTACACATCACAAAAAAAGCACCTATCACTCCTGCCGTTGTGAAAGCCCCTGAAGTGCTTTCTTTTCACTATTAGCACTTGCTGCTCAGTGATAACAAGGAAAGCAATTAAGGTATGCACAGGAAACTGATTGTTAACTTTTTCCCCTGTAAGACATAACAGAAATTCCCTACAGTAAATTGATTGCTTTAAGAGGGTGCAAATCCAGGAGGAGAAGAAAAGTTTTGAAAGCTATAAAATCTCTACGCTTATCTCATTGTACAGGAAGGTGATACAAGATGTCCTGCAAGCAGAACCAATGTAGGTCTTTGGTGCCCCTTAAATGTAAAATTCTGAGAAGTGGTCCCCACTTCTTGTAAGTGTAAGTTCAGGAAGTTCATCTCCGTGAGTGAGAGGGGAGGGCTTCCATCGAAAAGTGTTACATTTCTGTTCCCCCTCGCTGTATCAGCATTGCTTGTTTATGTACAAGTACAGGCAAGAGGCAGAGAGGTTTGATCATGTGAGGGAGGGCTGCATCTCTGCACACACTGTGTTTGCAGGCGTTGAGCGAACACAAAAAGAAACTCTGCTAAATTTTACTGACTAATAATTTAGAAAGATATTCCCTCCTTTCACTATAGCCCATTTTCTGCACAATTCTCTGGATGTTTTCCTTTTCTGTGCATGCTCTGTGCTTCTCCAGTGCCGTCCAGTTTCTGAGTCGTGCTCAGGAGCCATTTGTGGGTGCGTTAGGGCTATGGTTATCTTCGCTCTCCCTCTTTACTGTTGCCCAGGGTCTTTTCATTTATTTTTTATTTTCCCTCAAAAAAACCAGCTTGACTTCTCTGATCTAGAAAGCAGAAATTTGGGTGTTGGAGACAGAACGCAGATGTCCCTGTGGGTGCAGAGCTTTTCCAGGTGTGGCTGTGAGTGCCGGTGAGGAGGAGGGTGCTGGGCAAGCACCACCAGGCTGGGACGTGTTCCTCAGAGCATGGGCTGTGGCATTGGAGCACAGCAGGGAGCAGGTGGTGGGGCTGGTTGCCACGCTCCTCACCAGCCCCGCTGAGTCACAGTTCCTCTGTCAGCACAGGGAGGTGAAGAAGCCATTTCCCCATCCACTTCCTCACTTCACAAGCGGCATTTGCTTTGTCTTGCCACCTTTCTGGTGCCGTCGGCTTTCCTGAGTGGGCCAAAGATCCATCATGCTGCCTCAGGACTTCCCCACCTCAGAGACTGCCTCGTTTCTGGACAATTCTGCTGGCTGGGGCATCACGGTGTCAGGTCAGTCAGGGTGTCCTGATCCTCCAGCTCAGAGAGCCAGGATGAGAAATGTCACCCTGGTGTCATCCTACAACCGTCCACTCCCTTGGGCCAGTATGACACATGGCAGAGGAGCAATGGAGATGTGGGGTTTCACGCTGCTTCAGGCGAAACCAAGCCGGATTGGATGCATGTCTCTAAAAAACAACTACTAAGAAGTAGCCAATCAGATTTTCTATCCCAGTTTGTAACAAGACAGTTCTCCCAGGCAAAAGGAAAACAAAAAAAACCTGCTTTGGCACATCCATTTGACGGCTTCAGTTTACACCTTAGATTAATTTAAGCTTTTAACATCATTACACAGGGGTTTGGCGAAAAGCATCCTCAAAGCTTAGGCAGCAAAGGAAGAGAGTCAGAGCACTGAACAGAGGAAATGACAGGCTGAGCATCCATACCCACCATTTCTCAAATGCAAAACTGCTTTTCAAGCAGCTAAAGCTTCTTCTCCAGGTGCAAAGAAAGGTCTTCTTCATTTCAGAGTAGTACCTAATATTATATACATTTTGAAACAGATGGCTGCTAAGTAAAGTAAATTATTTTCACCTTCCCATCTCTGAATATACTAGAGGGTCAAAATAAGGACCTACTTATAGAAGTCAGCAGATACTGGTCATATTTGTTATTTCAATTGACTAGCCACAGATAACACTTCCTTCACTTGAGAGCCCAGTTTGAAATCCAAACCTGTTTTTCAAAAAGTTAATTAAGATAAGAGTTTTCTGCATCTCTCTAAAGTTACAATCAGCATCCAAGCAGTTTCACGCAAAGTCATGAAGATTGAATTAATGAGCCATTAGATACCACCTTGTGGTAGGAATAAAAAAGTGTAACAATAGAAATAACCGGTCCTTAGAGAATTCCTTAAATATGTATGTCCCTTGTTGTTAGCATTAACAGAAACAAATTTGTGTTAAGCTTCAATTTGAAGTGTTCAAAGATGACTAACCATTCAGAATTAACCTCTTTGAAATATCCAAGAAAAATTAAATTATTCTAGTCAAGATTTTTTGCATGCTGATTTAAAATGTGAGTGAATCTGTGATCAGAAGGACTGTCAGTCCACACAATGCACCATTATTTTGAAGATTTGGCAGTTTCTTTGCCTTGCTCTTCATTTCCATTTCTTTACTCTTCATCTTCATTCCCTCCTTTCTGAAACATGTACCCTGCTGCCTCTCTCTTTTACAACTTCACCTGGTTTTTTGTTTTGCCGAGGACAGCAACACTGCTCCATTCCCAGGCATCATTTATCTCCCTTCCTCAGTATCCCTCCTGGTGTATATCTGAGTCTTTTGTAAAATACAAAATACTGTTTCTTTAAGGTATTAACATATAAGCTGAGCTCTACATTAACTCTTCTTGCTCTTTAATTAAACTCTTCAAGGCAAGGACTACCTTAATTTTTTTCTGTTACAGCTCCACAAAGATAGAAAATAACACATATGTAAAAAAAAAACAACTGTGAAAATGTTCAAGTCGCTCCAAACTATCAGCAGAAACTGGGATAAGGAAGCCTGTCCTCAGGCTGTCTTTCCTAATAATATATCTAGGAGGCAATCTAGTTCTCCAGCCAAGAAGCATTACATAACTCCATTGTACAGATATCTCATACTTAGTGCATGGAAAATATATACAGATTTGCCTACAACCTATAGCCAAGAGGCAGGCAATAGTGGATGTAGCCTTCTCATTTTCCGACCTTAATGCCAAAACAAACAAACACAAGACTTGGCATCTGGTCCACAGTGCTTTCTTATTACCAGGAAAAGAGGTGGGACAGGGACAGCTAGTAAAGCTGACTAGTGACAAAAACAAACAAACAAAAATAAACAAACAAAAATAAAACAAAAAACCCCAAAAAACACCCTAACACCATAATTTAACTTGACAGCATATTCAAATAAATGCATCACAGTTTAAAATAATATGAAAGGAGAATGCTACTTCTTTCAGGAGCATATAGGCATCATCTAGTAAGGAGATAAATATTTGAATTGGAAAACAAAGTGAGAACAAGATCATTTTAGGAAGCAGGTATTTTTGGCAGAGATTAAAACATTTCTCTTCTATTTTTCTTTGAAGATGTCTTAACTGTTCAGTTTGCAATCAACAGTAGAGTGGCAAGAAATTAAGATTGATATCATTTTAATTAAGGAAGTTCTTGATGAAAGATTCAGCCACAGTGATGTAAGGAAGAGAAAGCTCTTAAATAAAATAGTGAGAGTTTCTTTGCTTTGCGCTATATTTAAGGATATGGCATAGTCATTTACAATTCATATTATTGTTCAAACAATTAATACCTGTAGTCATAGGGTTGGCAGAATTAAATCTGTGCCCTTATTGTCCAGTAACTGTTCTGAAGTACTGAAGAACTTCAAAAATGGAGTGAATATCAATATGGTTAGCAACAGAGTAACGGTACTGATGCCACTCTGTGATAGTAGCAAAACACACCTACAGTTCTTGAGAGATTTTTTGTATAACTTGCTCTTCTTCTTTCCTAGGTGGTTGTCTTAATTGCTGAATCACAGTGCAAAAATTATACTGAAGGCCTAATACACATAACAGAAAAAGTAATTACAGGGAGGATCATTGCTAAAAGAGAAATTAAGTGCAACCAGGAGGAATACAATTTAGGCATCAAGTGTTGCAAGAAATGTGATCGTGGTGAGTATCACTATAAGACTGTGTTGAAAAGTCTTTAAGAGTGGAAACCACAACATGCACAATCGCTCTCTGCTGAGATAGCCAAGTGGCATGCTGTGATTTCCTGCATGCAATGCTTCATTCTAGCTGTAGCTTTTTCTATCACAGGACATCAGACACTTCTAAAGTATTTATTGAGCTCAATGCACCAATACCTTTACACTACAGATAGTAGTTCTCGCATAACATGCTTGTCAGAAGAGAGCTAAGAATTACATTACATTTTTGGAAGAGGTTTAAAAAGTGCAAGTACAGGCTTTTGCTTGTGAGACTCCATATATTAATGGGTTTTCCAGTTTTGCATGTACAGTTCTGTTTGGTGTGTCCTAAATTGGACAAAGAGGAGGGATAATCAGAACCTGTGTATACTACATTCCTGAAGAGTGTACCTGTATGCATAAAGAACATACATTCTGTGCTCTTTGTAAATCAAAAAGTATTAGGGATTAAAAATGAGGTCTAACACAAGTCTTAGAGCTGATGGCTTCTGACCAAAGGTATTGAAAATCTTAATTCTTTTTTTTCTGTCTCTGCAGGTTTTGTTAAAAATATCAGCTGCCCAACAGATACTAGCAAGCACTGTGTTCCATGTCAAAGTGGAAAGGAGTACATAGATCATGTCAACGATTTGGAAGAGTGTTTGAGATGCTCTTCATGTGACAGGACATTTGGTACATCTATAGAAATAACAACTCTACCATTTACTCTCTTTTGATACACAATTTGACTGAAAAGTGTACACAAGTTCCAATTAGTGGGTAGCATGCAAATCAAAATGTTTTAGTGGTAGTACATGAAGGAATTTATTACAAAGTCACAAGTTTATCCTGCAGTTCCCTTTCATCAGGCAAAAAGTAGGAAGGATAATAAAAGTTACGCTGGTCTGTCATTTCTCCTTATATCTGCTATTGCTCAGCCAAAGCAGTCCTTGCAAAGCAGACCCTATGCAAACTGGTTACAGTCAAGTAAAAAAAAAAAAAATCTCCCTTCTTCACTTCTTCTATTTTAAAGAGGAGGGATGTTGTAAGAAGCAGGAAAGGGAGAATTCCTAATAGTTTATTTTATAGTCTTTCCTGTAATTCATAATATTATTCAAAATTGGTGGAGCTGATAGAGTGACATCTTTTATAAAATCAAGATGAAGTGTGGGTTAGACAACCAAATTATGGGACCATGAGGTATCCCCTATTGGGTCAGACCAGTGACCCACCTATCCTAGTATTCTGCATTCAGTAGTTTTAAAGAGGAGGGATGTTGTAAGAAGCAGGAAAGGGAGAATTCCTAATAGTTTATTTTATAGTCTTTCCTGTAATTCATAATATTATTCAAAATTGGTGGAGCTGATAGAGTGACATCTTTTATAAAATCAAGATGAAGTGTGGGTTAGACAACCAAATTATGGGACCATGAGGTATCCCCTATTGGGTCAGACCAGTGACCCACCTATCCTAGTATTCTGCATTCAGTAGTAGAGGCAAGAGATTCTATTTAGAGAAAATACAAATAAACCTTCCTACTTTCTGTGGGTTGTTCCCTGCGAAGTCTACCAGCATCCACAGGTGTGGGAAAAGATAATAGAAGGTCCTCTCCTATATAGTCATTTTAATATCCGATTACGAGCCTTTTTTGCATTAAACTTCTGGGGGACATTAGGTTCCCAAATTTCAATACCTGTTGCATGAATACCAATAATCTATTTTTTTAAATTATTTATTTATTTATTAGATCTACTAAGCTGGTCTCCTACCAGTGCCACCAGCTATCTTGTAGTTGTAGTTGTAATATACATAGATTTAGGAAATGGTAATTCTTTGTTCCTCGTATTGAAAATCAAGTTTTGTGACTAGCGGGACAGCTCTTAACTGCAATATGATTGTACACAGATCATCTGCTGGAATATCAACCCTTAGTGTTTTCCCCTCCCTGTAACACTTCCAGATGCACACAAAATTTTTCTCTGTTTAGCTGCTATAATAAGAAATTTTTGGTGGGAATGAAGGTGAGTACAACAAAACAATTCAGCATTTTGCACAGTGCCACAAAGGAAACTATTAGTTAAACTGAAGGGAGAAGAAAGGGTAGTGGGATGACTAGTCACATTATCCCATGGATCATAATGTGGTTGAAAAGAAGTTAGTAGGAAACATTAGTCAGGAAAAAAATTACCACGGAAGTTTCTTTAGAATCAGTCAAAGGATCATTCATGTGCAGTATTTTCATGAATGGCTTCAGCCATTTTTACAGTAGAGCTTAATACATTTTGGAATATAACACCTTTTCCTGTGACAACAGGGCACCTAATGTGATAACTCAAAAATTTGTTTCTATTCCTATATGCATATGAAAATAGCTTTCATAGTAGGAAGATACTTAATTTTTAGTGCAGAAATATTTTTTCATAGATGGAGGTAGCTTCATTATATACTCTGAAGACAGAAGAAAATTAATTCATTTGTTTTGGTACTTAATCAAGAATTATGTTAGCTTAAAACAGAGCGTGGAATTTCTTGTCATTGAAGATCTTCAAAAAGAGATTACATTTCTCCATCAATGAGAATAAAGAACCTGTCTCTAACATCAAGCAGCGAGGTTGGCTATGTGTGTGATCTCCCGAGTACGCTTATGAGGAGAAAAGCTGACAACATTTGGCCGTGCCAAATGAGTCCTCTTCTAGCAAGTATTTTATTGTATGTTCAGGTTTTTGAGCTGTTGGCCAGCAGAGCTGTCTTTGCCATGTCCATATTTCCAGTACTCAGGCAGCAGAGCTCTGTATAAAAGCCAGGTCATTCTTAAAATTTAACCCATCAGTGCCAACAGTGACAGAGCTAAAACCACATAAGTCTAAGGACAAGATCAGAGGCCTGCTTTTATGGCTACTTTTTCAAATTAACAAACTATAAGAAATTTCTTTTAGGGTTGGAGGTTGCAAAGAACTGTACCCCAGCTCAGAACACAGAATGCGTCTGTGCAAAGAACCATTTTTGCAATTCCTCTCTACCATGTACACACTGCGATGCATGTACCATGTAAGTTTGTGTCTTCATGGTTAAATATTAAATTGTTAATATCATATGTTATCACACTTTTTTCCATCCAGTTTCAAGACAGGTTATGCATACTAGTTTTCCTTTGCACTTAACTTGTTGAGCTGACTTAGCTCAGTCAACTTCACTTGCATCTGTGGAGGCTTTTCAAAGGCATGAAGAAAAACTTATATCTCCTCCAAGTCTGTATATACTTTTTAAACAAGTGTAATTAAGTGTCTGAGGTTTCCTCCCGTTTTTGGTGACCCAGTATTACTTCCAGAAAGTCATTTCCACACCTTTTTCCACTCCCTTACCTTTCCATATTATTTTGATACCTGTTAAATTACAAACTCCAACATCTTGATACATGAAATATTTAGCTGATAAAAAGTGTTCGAAGATTTTTATTTGCTCTGTTGGCAGAATTTATCAAGAGAGAAACAAGTCCTATAATAATTTTTGGTTATGTTTTCTGCAGATGTGAAAGCGGCATAATTACAAAACAATGTACTTCAACTTCAGACACTGTGTGTGGAGCCCAAGGTATATTTGAAAACCTAGCATGGTCTAGCATCTGCTGTATTTTTAGACACTATTGCAATTGTATTGTTCTACACAGCAACCTGTAATGATTCCTGACAGCTAAGGGTATCATATCTACTGGGCCTTGTACTGTCCTGTGGAGCATGATTTCTGTTTTCCCTTGATCACTGTGCAGATGTAGTTGCCTTTTTAGGGCAACTCATGATAGGCAAGACTTTAACAAACAGGCAGCTTCTTGTCATGATTTGACTCTGTATCAGCAATTGAATCAGTAACAATAATGCTCCTGATCTCATCCCACCCAGGTGGGGAAAGGAGAGAGAGAGAGAACAAGGAGACAGACTTTCTTGATTGAAAACTAAACTACACAGGTTTAATTAAATAATAATTGAAGAAAATATGTATAAATATGTATAGGTATGTACAGGAATGTGCAAAACCCTATTGCCTCCCCCCCCCCAGCAACTCCTGGGGCACTGTCCTGAGCTGTGAGCAGTTGCGAAATGTCCCAAAGCGCTGCTGGAGAGAGCAGCACAGCAGACAGGAGCTGAGGGGAGAGTTATGACTGTCAGGAACACATAAGCCTAGGGATCAATGGTGATGGACAGATGGGAGTCCTCCCTGGATGCCAACCATGAATGGAAGATAAGGGAAGAATTAAAAAGGAAGGGGCTTGACTTTTGTGATCCCTGACTTTATATATAGGATGGAATACTGTGGTCAGTTTTGCCATCTATCTAGTCCACTCTTCCCTATGGGATGGTTGCAGATATGACTCTTCTGCTCCTTCAGTGTCCAAAGCAGCAAATTCAACAAGCAGAGCAAAGTGTCCTTGGTCTCAGCAGTATCTATAAACATTCAGACATTATCAATCCACTAGCTGGTAAATTTGCTGCTTAAAACAGATGTCACTGAAAGAGAAAAAAAAAAAAAAATAAAGAAAATAAAATTGGCCTCATCTTGGCTTAAACTAGGACACTTCTGCCATTAGGAGATAAGAAAAAGGCTTTTATAATCTGTTGCAATCTTATTTAAAACTTAGAGTGTGTTGCTGTGTTTCATTTCTTGATGTAAATTTCATGTCTTGTTTCCAGAATGCCATGGTGGGGCACTGCTTTGTTAGTTCTAGTTCTATCACTACTGTTAACACCTGGAGTAGTATTTTGTAAGTGTTTCCCTATTCCTTATTCCTATTGCACTCTGAATAAGATATTCAGCTGCTTACTCAGCTGTCTTATATTCTTGGAGCCCAGAGGAAAGATATACTGTCCTGGATTTTAAAAATGCTTTTTCGTTTCAGACTGCAGGAAAAAGAAGTGTCATACTAGCAAGCAGAACCCGGATGAAATAGTCTCCGAAGAGCCTCCTTACGTAAGTATTGTTGCTTAGATCACAGAAAACTCAGCTTCATGCAAGGAACTTTGTTCCATTTAAATTACACTGGGACTCCCGAAGCATGTGCATGGCTCTCTTTTATGACATTAATGAAGTAAATTTCTCCATAAGGAATCTTATGGGAGAAGTATGAGAAACCTTGTATTATTTCTTCAGGATTTGTTGATGTCATTCCTAAGTTATATGACCAAGATCAAAACTTCATAAATCATCAGGCCTCCATTGGCCCAGATTACCCGTCCCCATGCATACTTTTAGGCAATAGCAGTCATGAGGTGATTCCCTAACTCGAAGAGGTCTGTCTGTCCAATCCAACTCCCTTGCTTATAGAACAAGGGAGTCATGGAGAGAACAGAAATAAAATCACAGAAGTGTCATGGAATGTGTTTATCATCTTATATGAGGTTGGTGTTTTACAAAGCTTGTTTCTACTCATTTCTCTCTTGCTTCTCTTTTCAGACTGTACCTCTCATACCTACAGGTAAGAAACAAGTAACTTCTCCAAATTCAGTATAAGAAAAAAAAAAAAACAGACAAGTAAATCCTGTGCTAAAAAAGGGTATTTTTGTGTAGACTTAACCATCACCTAGAGCTGTCATTATAGCACAACAGTGAACACTTTATTAAAGAAATGCCAGTTCATATTGTGTTTATCCACCTAGAGCTGACAACAGTGAACACTTGATTAAAGAAATGCCAGTTCATATTGTGTTTATTAAGTCATTTAGTGGTGTCATGAAAGTTTTGCCTCAGGAGGAATTTCTGTTGCAAAGGAAGCAGTTTCTAATTGACAGCAGGTGAATTTCTGTTCTGCATGCAATACAGACACTAGGAGTCAGCAACAGGGATTCCTAATCGCATGGATAATTATGATAATAGTGTAGTTTTACTGCCAGCAGTGGGATTGCAGAAACACAAACCTGCCTTACGTTTATAGGCAAATCCACAATAGTAACACACAATAGGAAGGGAACATAAGCTGCAAGGCTATATCACAACAAAAGATTTGTCTAGTTTCAGGACCTTTCCCAATGCTCTTTTGAGCAAAGCAGGTACATGAGGCATGATCTGACTTTTAATGATAGAGTACAACAGAGCAGGTTACAGGGGGAACCAATATTCTTTTTTAAGTGGTAGAAAGCAATAAGGTTACAACCCTAGATGCATGAATTACCCAGAATTTGGTAGGAACATGTGAAAGCAGACTTGCTATATATTGTACAAAAATTACACATAAAATGTACCGAGTCATGAATGCCTGAAACTTAATCTGTTTTTTATCAGGAAAATATCAAGTCTGAATAAGATGACAAAAACAGTAAATATAATTGCCGAGAACATTAATTTCCTTTTATGCTTCTAGATGTTGACTTGAGCAGCCATGTTGCTGCTATTGTGGAGGAGATGACACTCCCACAAGTCAAGACGTTCGTTCGTAATCATAAAGTACCAGAACCCGTCATAGATCTAACTGTTCGGGACTACGCGAATGATACATCTGAACAGAAGATTAAGCTGTTTGAAGTGTGGTATCAAAGACACGGGATAAGAGGAGCCTATGGAACCCTAATAAGCAGCCTGAGAGATTTTAAAATGTGCACTGCAGCTGATAAAATCGAGGAAAAACTGAAGTCAGCTGTTTCCAGCTGTCAAGAAGGTGGACAGTCTTATAACAAGGACACTGAGCAAAGCAAAACCTGCACTCAGGAAAGCAGAAACTCCGATGATGACAGTGCTGAACTAAGTAAAACCTGTTCTGGTAGTCTGGAAGAGACATAGCATAAAGTCATTTGAAAAATATTTCTGACAGAATTTGTATTTTTCTTATAATAGCAAAGCTTTTAAATGCCATTTTCATTGAGAGCTTGATTCAAGGAAGTTACATGAACAAGGAATAATTATGATTTAGGTAGCAGTTTCTTTCCTGTAGAAAAAGCTTTTGCTTTTCTATTTTTATAGTTAAGAACTGGGAGGAAAATTTTTATGGCTTATTTACTAAAAGGCACAATGCAAGAATCCAGCTATAGGATTCACTACAAGAAGAAAGAAGTAGTAGTTGTTACTTGGAGAAAAAGGTTTAGTGTGTATATATGGCAATGCATTACTTAGTCAATGTAATGTTTTGTTTACATTAAAATTGCACGGTGTTGCAGTTTTTAAAGTGAAAATTCTGATGTTAGGAGTCTATGAAGTGTACAAGGAAGAATTCTTGAACAAAATAAAATTTAAAATATACACCTTGTTTAATTTTAATATAGGTGTTGCTGTATAATTAAATTCTACTCTGTTGTAAATGGGATTTCTCTGCTGTATAAAAGCACCTGTGTGTGTGTATACAGTCTTTTGTATATGTGTGTATATATATGCAAGTTTTCTATGCAAAAGCTTCAAATGCCAAATAAAAATTACTGTGTCACTTGTTCTCTGCAATGATTGCAGGCCTTTCCTAATGTTAAAATGCTTCAAAGAAGCAGGAGCTGAAGCAGCACAGCAGAAACATGATTTTTTTTGGAAGGCAGCCTCCACAAGCTTCATAGCTTCATAGCTTCATATACAAGTGTGCAACACTAGCTTTTCTAATGCAGCAACTGATACAATGAAAACACCATTGTCATTAAAAAAATAAATACACATAACACATGACTTATCTCTTTCCTTCTTATAGTGCAACTTACAGATGTCATTTTTAGGTTTTCTTTTACTCAGGTCAGTAAATCACAAAAAGAGAGTTCACTCTCCTGAAAAAGAAATGCCACCTTACCTGTCTTCCATCAGAGAGCACAGAGGGTTCAACTCTTAAATTCAAAGAACCAGTAGTGCTGGGCTGCTTTGCAGTGAGGCCTTACCTGCTCATACACCCACATATGCAAAGTCTCACAAAACCTTTCGACAGCAGAGGAGACCTAGGTGGACAGATTTGAATTTTCCCAGTCCCACAGTAGTTAAGATGACTTTCTTCTTTGGCTCTGCCATCAGTTCTCTAGAGATAATCTCCAGCCAGTATTAAGACTCAGCCAAAATAGGAGACCAACCTGGGCTTGCTCCCATCTGCCTGCCAGTTGGTATCAGTCTGTGGGGTAGGGTCTGATTGCTGCCACCTGGCCCCAGGGGTGTGGAAAGGGCAAGGCAGGCCTGGCAGCTTGACCCCAGGTGCAGGCAATCCACCCCTCCAGGCAATACTGGGCACCTGCAGGCCCCTGGGGCTGCTCCAAAAGCTCACATTGCTAAGTGAGGTGCCTGGAAGTGTAGTGTGTGGCCCTTGAAAATCCATGTATGGCTAGAAATCCATGTATGGCATGAAGCAGCAGCCTGAAAGTAAAAGCAAGACTTAGATCATTTTCAGAAACTTTAAGCCTTTCATAGACTTGACCTGTGGAAGGTCTGAAGGCCTTTATGTTATACAGCACTTCTCCAGGTCTCAAGCATCACATCCAAGCTAAACACGTGGGAAAGTATTCCACTACACTTTGAAGCCAATTTCTTCTAACCTTTCTGCATTTTCTAAGTGTCTAATCAATCAGCTTGTCACTACTATATTGCCAAATCCCCATACAGGGCTGTCTTTCAAAGGAAAACTTCCAGGTTGCTAGAGCTGAATGTTTTTATATCCATGCACCAGACTTAGGCACCCATGGACTGACTCAGGAATAACATTGTATAAATTATTTAGGTCTGTGCTGTATGTGTACAGATATGACCTGCAGTGACGGTGCTTTGTACATATATAGGAGAAAAATGTTTGCCTTTCAGAAAAGCAGCACAGGTGTGGTATAGGCCGTGCCATCTTTCCTAGGCTGCAGTTATGTAGAAGCACAGCCAAGAGAAGAAGGAATCTCTCACAAGCCCTCTCACTCTCAGAGTGAGGCATCCGGCCACCAGAAACCAAGGTCCACCTCCTAGGGCTGCCGTGGGTGAGTTAGTATAACTGAGTTGGACTAGGTAGACCTTAAAATGGAGGCATCAAATCTTATACATTTGTAGCAGTGAAGCAGAATGAGTAACACCAGAATTCCCCAACCTCAGCACAACGAGGATGGTTAGAAAAAAAAAAGTCCCTGAGCAATGACTCATATTGTCCTTAGGAGGTGTCTGCAAGGCTGAGCCCAGACTGCCATGAACTCTGGTGTTTAGCCTACAAGACATTTTTTTTTTTCTTAACTAGAATACTGTGCCTCAACTAAAATTATTTATTATATTATGCAGTTAGTTTTCTGAAGCACTGTTCATGTGTCTACATTGCAGTCAGCAGGGCAGCAAAGAGCTATCTGGTCAAGCTTAAAGAACCTAGACTAGGGATGAAAAGTGATTTAGTTCTGCTTACCTATGGCAACACATCCCAGCTCTCCATGGCCTCCTGCTTCCGGCCTTATTTTCAAACTAGACTTGTACAGCAAAGCCGTACCAAGTAGGTTGCATGAAAACTGTTTCCTATGTGGCTATCACCTCTGTTTCTCAGAAGTAAAGTCAGCTCTGAGTCTCATGCTGGTAACAAGATTACTGCCACCAACACTTAGTTGCTCGCTGGTTAGTTCTGGTATCTTTATGCAACACTCTGCACTTTGCACACATTCTATGACCAGCCCTTCTCACAAACAAGGCTATCCATGAGCATTGTAAAATCATTCTTTTCCTTGCTCGGGGGGGAAGCTGGGGGCAAGGAGGGAGGGGAATAAAAAATGAAAGCAACAGAAATTACTTTGAAAAATGAAACTCTTCAGACTTATGGAAACCAAGTATCAGAAAAGGAAGTGGAAACTGAAACAGAAACTTGTCCAGTCAATGACTTGGCACGTTTTGAAAAGCAGATTTTAAAGGGGAAGCTCCCTCTTCAGGAAGCCAAATGTTTGCAAAACACTTGCATTGGTTATTTAAATAGTAAACCCAGAACAATCGTTATTTAAAAATAACATCAACAGAAGAACAGGAACATGGAAATATGCAGCCAGAAGGATGATCTCGCTTCAGTCCCCTGCAAATCGAAAGTGACCATATGAGTGAAGGGTTTGTTCCAAAAGTCCAGAGGCTATTTTGCTTAGCAAACCCACCCCATCTGCTCAGCAACACTGCAAACTGTAGAATCGTTCCTGCTGCCCTGCAAGTAAACCAAACACCTGTGAGGAGTCAGAAACACAGTCACTATCAGAGTGTGGCACCAGAAGAAAGCAGAAAAGGTTCAAGGTATCTCCAGTATACAAGATTACTGGAAACTGAAATAAATTCTTTTTAAAGTTATCCTGCAGGCTGCCAGTTCTTGAAAACTTATGGCTGGGAAATGAAGTGCAGAGTACAGAGTCTGAAGTGTGTCTGCACAGATAGCATGACAAGCATACTAAAGTGTGAGAGAGCTGTAGGCTCATTTCCTGTATGGGGAAGAGGGAGGGAAAACAATACAAACAAATTTAAGAGAAAAATAGAACTGTACTGGGAAAAGCCCAGTTCGATGTTTTTCTTGTTTTTAGGGAAGATACAACCTCAAAACTCACATTTCTCTGTTACTGTTTGTCAATACTTTGACTTTGGACTTCAAAGGAAAACTTGCATTCCTG
>NW_009953651.1:91192-94295 GCF_000747805.2 Chaetura pelagica
TGCTGTCCCACTGCTAGCAAAAGAGAAAATGCCCACCATGTGTTTCTAGCCTCTAGTATGGAGCTGTGGTTCAGAATTATGAGGGATGAGGGAACAATCACAAAACTGAACGTACAGTCAGTGTTTTCTGGATAACTTTTCCAATGGTTTTTAGTTTAAGTTCCTTTCCAAACTGAAAGCAAGACTTTTAAGGCAGACAGAATGCTAAAGGGCCGTTTCCCACAACTTTAAACAGAGGTTTTGCTCTCCCCCACTAAACAAGCAACTGCGACAAAGTGTTGTTTTAATAGCAGGCAACCTGGCAGGGAATCAGAAAAAATGTCTATGGTTGCAGGGATGTTGAAAAGTGGGTCTGAGTCAAATGCAGGGAAGGAGTTTGTGATGGAAAGTAGTTGCAGGAGAGAGCCAAAGGTGCAGTCCTTGGAGGCACAGCACTCAGCACCCTGCACCCAGCGTGTGCAGTACAGAGAGGTCTCTGACCCTCCCTCCCATACATCTTCCAGAAGTGTTGTCTGTACTACTGGTTCTCCACCTGTATGTGTGTCATTGGGATATGGAGAAGGAAGGAAAAAGTTCCTGCATATTTTATCCTACAGTCATTAATGGGATTGATGTATTTTCCATTTGAACGTCTGAAGATTCATTCTGCTTTTGTCTTTTTCTGGTTCTTCCTCATACTGTATGAAGATTTCTCTCCAGAAATCTGGAGTAGCTGAAGCTGTAGGGAACATTTTAGGACACCCCCAAATTGCTCTGAGGCACTGGGAGCCCTCTGTCAAGGCAGCCTCCATCTCTTCTGGGGCTGGTCATGTCCTGGCACCTCTGCTCTTCTGGGTAGATCCCACAGGTTTTGCTGCAGTTCATGGGGAAGGACAGCTGTGATCTGGGCTAACTTTAAAGGATCTTGAGATTCTGGTCTGTTTCTAAGACATGAGGACAAGATTTATTCCTGTACTGTCGGAGACAGGGGGGCTTACACCACACAGTACCCCTTCATTTTACCCCAAAATGGACAGCAGTCGTTAAGTTATTCAATGATTTTTTTAACCTCTCAATCAAATCTCTTCAGATTTAAATTCCTTTAAACTTGTTTAAACTTTAAACAACTACCCTGGGAGGTGGCATGGGCTGTTTTTTGCAGAGAAAGAAGGTAACATCCACAGCCTGGCTCGCTCTTCGCAGCAAATGTGCCCTGAGCGCTGCAGACCGTCTTTCCCAGCCGCTGCTCAGCAGGTGGCAGCCTGTGTCCGTGCAGCTTCATGCGTGTTCTCTCCTCCCGGTCCCCCTGAACAGCCGAGCTGGCTTGGCAGCGATGGACAGACAGCCTGCAGGACCTCCCTCCCTGCCGCCACTTCCCCCTGCTCCTTGGGGGATGAATTATTCTCTGGGGAAAGGACATTTCATAAATGAGCTCACACACGAGGCGAGCAGCAGACTGGTTTTGATGAGGGCACAAAGCTTTGCCCTGGTAGAGCTGAGCCTGCCATCAGGCTGAGCCAGTTCCAACTTCAATTTTAAATACCATCCCTCTAGTCATGTTCCACAAAACCTAAAATAACACCTACAATGTAATAAAACGTTGTGTGGCAGCTTCTGTAATGCCTCTCAGATTTGAGGATGAGCAGAGCCTGACTCTCTTCAACCAGACCTCAGATTAAGTGGCTCAAGAAAGTCCCACGCTGCAAGGCCAAACTATGGGGTAATACAGCTGATGACTTGGCACAGACACTGTAAAGTTTAATACCACATGGAAAAATGTCATAACAAAACCCTTGTACTGCACACTGAACATTCTGAAATCTGGAATTGGCACTGTTACCAGAGTATGTGCAACGTTACCTGTGCCAATGTGAATGTGTGTTGCAGTAAAGTCTTAATAAATACATATAAAATAAACAAGTTGAGAAACATTCATCTGATCATTACTTAGGCAACTGCCAAGATACCAATCAAAGATAGATGTTAGGAGAGGATAAGAATGTCTAGGAAAGACAGGATGCTTTTCCCATAGTCTGACCTCTGAATAGTAGTCTTTGTACTATCATGATCAAGTGAAAGAGCAACTGGTGAAGATGTGGGAAAAGAAGGGGTGGGTGGTGACAGCTTAGAGGCTTTCTGGAGGAACTGACTTCCAAGTAATACCCTTAATTGCTACAACATGCTATTGTAAATGGTTCTGTCTTCATTCTCTTCCAGGCTTGTAAGTTAGCCTATCATTACATTAAATACAGTTTCTACTTCTGCTCTAGCTATAGAAATGTTGGGAATAACTATCTCAGGAAGCTTGCTGCCAATATTATTGTTTTTTAAAATCTTAGAAAATCTATGCCTCTTGCTTCCATCAGAAAAAGTGGGATGTTCTTGAGTGCCTGAAAATACACAATCCTGTACCATGGGACATCAGGGCTCTCAAAGAACTCCATGTATTATGCTTTTTGTTAGCTCTGTTTATGTATCTTTAACAAAGAGCAAATCAGAAACTAGCTGTGCAAGGTATACAGGTCCTTTACTGAGATGTCTTTCCTAAAAAAAAGGGTCTTGCTGTCAGATCCTTATTCAGATCTCCCTACAATGCTCAAAAACATTTCCCTGACATCCGACTGGATTAAGAATCTTCCAAGGAGCACCCCATAAAGATACTGTAAGGAAAGTAATGAGCAATGTTACTCAATGCAATTTAAATAATAATAGGTTACAGAGTAGGTTGTGATTTGTTGAACAATTACACTAACAGTCTCTTCCAAGGATTCTTGAGCTGTGACACCACTGCCCCTCTACTTGGGGCTCAATGCCTATGGACTGCAGGACCCAGTTACATAGTGGCCAAGGGAATATACACTGTAGGGTAGAGCCAAGGAGATGCACAGAAACTTGGTGGGGTTATTTCTCCTCTCATCATTGCTTGCCTTTATAACTGTAAGACTCTATTAACCTGCTGTCAGTGCACCTTATTTTTAGGCTATCTTTATTTGTAAATAAAACCAGAGAAGTAAATTCATGAGCTGGAATTTGGGGGTTGAACACAAGCTAGAAGCTCTGTTCTGTCTAAGGACTGAAGTTAAAACAGTCTTTCAGAGACCAGCTTCCTCCTCCCTCCTCCCAA
>NW_009953651.1:94340-99032 GCF_000747805.2 Chaetura pelagica
AATGCCATTTTCAATGCCCCCTAACTAATCCAAGTCCAAACCCACTACCAACAGAACACAAAAAAAGCATTTCTCAGGAAGAAATATTGTTTTCCTATGTTTTTCTCTCAGCTGTGGACCTATTCCAAAGAAAAATAGTCGTGTATTCATTTTTTATTCCAATGAAGGAACGGTTCTTCCAAATGTGACTGAAAATATTGTTGGTCAAATTAAACCAGTACATTATGTCTGTAGTAGTTCAAAATAGGACTCCAAGTGAAATCCTGCTCTACTTGCATTCAAGTTAGCAATTTAGATCAACTAGAAAACTATTATCACTAGAAAGCGAGAAGTATGCAGAAGTATGAGTCTGCACTATCAAAGACATCTCTTTCCTGATTACTCGACCCATTCCAGGAAAAGCCTAAACTATTAGGTTATCCATATTAGTTACCTAGTGGACCACATGCTACAGGAAAGGCAGCCAAGGACTTGTCCAGTTTGTAAACCAATCTAAGGCAGCTCAGTACTAACTCACTTGTAGACGCTGACATCTACTGAGATGTTAGGCACCTAAATTCTACTGTGGATAGATTGCAGGAGTAAGCAAGAGCAAATAGCTTGCTGGGAAGGCAGTGTTCAACTATAAAGGTTTTTACTTTGTCACACTGCCATGTCCTTTGGGGTTTTTTTGGTTTTACTTTTTTTGTTAAGCTTTGTTCTTTTTTTTCCTAATAAGGTAGCTGGGGTTTTCTTCTTAGAGAATACAGTACTGTTTAATGGTATCAAAAAGGACATTAACTCTTCTAACTAAGGTGAAACCCAAGAATTTTTCCTGTTGAACAATGAACTCCCAAGAGAGTTCTTCAAAAAGAAAGGGCTGGAAATTCCAGACACTTTATAAGAGATACAAACAGTCCTTCTGCTTTAAAGGCTGTTGGTTACTTTCTGAGCCTTGTAAGACTGGAAAGGGCTTTGAAAGGTCATTTACTGCTGTACTTTGCCCTGAGGCATGATCTACTAAAATGTTTTTGTCCTGTCTTCACAGATGGAGACTCCAAAACTCTCCAGGTAATTCACAGTGATGTTTTACAATCTCTACTCTTAAAAAGTTTGTTGCAATATCAAAATGAATGTTTGGTGTTTTTTCAGTCCCCTACATCTTGCCATAGCCATTATGACATGGAGAAGAGATTAATCCCTTCCTTTTTACAGCAGCTTTTTTCATATTTGAACATTGTTACCATGTTTCCCACCTCATCTTTTTTGCTCCTTTAGCCTACATAGCACCAGTTTGTTCAGCCTTTCATTTTAGAGCACATCTTATGCACAATGACAAGCATACAGAAACAAAAATAACATTTTTTGCTTTTCTGGATGATCACATTAACATGATTAAGCATGCCAGTTCAGTTGCCCTTGAACTTCCCTTTGGAAAGGGATGCACAGATTTCTGTGTACATTGTGATCTAAACAAGTAGGGACTTCTGACTCTCCCTCATGTAACAGTATGTTATGTTTAGAGGTATATCATGGCTACTACAGGATTCTTTTTAAAAATATTATCCTCAAAAAATGTCAATCTAATGCTGCTAAATCTCCACCTCAGCAAAGGAAGCAGAATTTATGCAGCTTGTGCTGTAGTTCTACAAATAGTTGGCAAAAATACAATGGCTGAAATTAATTTCCTTGGCCCCTACCCAGGCACCTTTGCAAATGTGAAGGTATTTTACACATGACCAAGTTTGCTGTCACAGCCAGAACTTGGCCTATTCTAGTTCATTTGCACATATAATCTACATATTGCTCTGTGAGGAGCCCCAAGGGCTGAGCTCTATACCAAATCATTGGGTATTATAATGCTTTGGAATTAATTTCAAGGGGAAACACTGCCTTCATTGGAATGAAGTCTGTATCACCTAGTTTAGATACATGATCTAGAAGAGCTCTGTGCATCTATTCCCTTCATTCTGCTGTCATGCTAAGGGTCTGCTGAGGAATTCTCTTCCCTGCCTCATCCTTATTGTAACAAGGCCACAGATACACAGTTTATTTTTTTTAATGAATACCCTTTTTTGTTATTATGTCAAGTCCTATATATATTTCTTAAAATTCATGGGATCATTAAATCCCTGGAAATATTACTATTTAAGCCTTCAAAATTACAAGAACAAGATGTTAATATTTTGTGTTGAGCAGAGTCCTTTAACCCTTGTCCCTTGCTGTGACAGCTTTGTTGCTTTACCCATTTTCCCAAGATGTAGTTACGAGATACAGCCCAACCATTACCAGAAAAATTAATGTAATTGTGGCTTGTCTAAAATCAGTTCTTTCCTGGAATTAGTCTTTAAAATTTAATTTCAACATAACTTATGCTCTTTATGACTGCAGCTCTTTCTGAATCATTGTTATGACTTTCTGAATCATTATAATTAATCAGCTCTTTCTCCACTGTTGAGGCATTGCAGGCAAAAAAATAGTGCTGACTTACTCATTTAAAGTATAACTCCTAGGGTGCCCCCCTCAGCTGCCACCCCACAGTGTAGCCAACACTCCATGCTCCACTTGACATTACTATTCCGCTGGCAACAGCACAGCTACAGTAGTGAGATACAGTCATAAACGAGACAGAAGAATTAATTAATTCAGATTAAAAATGGAAGTTTTCTCTTGAAGATCAGTAACAAATGGTCAGCCTCCTAGGAAGAGCCCCTTCCCTAAACACATGAATTCAGGCACTGTTGTTCAAAGCAGGTTTCAGGACATGCACTGACAGGAACTCCAGCATGAGCACTGCTCAGTGTCTGAGGAAAATCTTTTAAAAATACCTTATCACTAAAATAAAATATCAATCAAAAGTAGGTAATTGGGTATTGATAATACTAAACACCTTAAACTAAGGTTAAAAAGTACTTCTATCCCTATTCAAAGGTATCATTTTGTATATAAACATATTCTAAATGGGTTATGAGAGCATATGAATTACAGCTGTGCAATAATCTAGATGAATAAAACAAAGAAGGAGGCTACTGGGAAACAGGCATCATGTTTTCACAGACAGTGTATCCTGCATGCCATCCATTACTGGTGGGATTCCTTTCATGTCAGAGGTTTGTCAACACAGTTACTGTGTTCATCACACAACTAGACCCTACAGACAAATATTTTGTGGTCTGTCTCTGCCCTACAGAAGACCAGCATCAGTTGTCAGATGACAGTGGTGAACCAGTTGGTTACCTATATAACTTTGGGTTTCAGACAATTTTTTGGAAGCTAGACAGGGATCTAATCTGCCATTTAGATCCACATCATTTGAGATGCTATGTGAGTCATCAGCTTTCAGGTAAGCTCTGTGTTCCAAACTGAGCACTGGCTGCTTTGGCACCTTTCCCTATGCCAGCAGTCAGCTTTGCTGCTTTCTGATGAAACAAGGAGGAAAAGAAAAGGAAACACAGAAAAGTTGTAACAGAAAGCCCATTTGAATACAAATAAAGCAAAAAGCATGTTTCACAGCAACAGAAAAATGTTTGGAAAAATACAGTGTTGGAGGGCTGCCAATGGTCACACAGCTAAAACACATCCAGGATCTGGCACATCAGTCACAATATTTATCAGAAACCAAAACACAGCCTGATTCAGCAAAATAGTCAATCACTGAATGTGATCAACATCAAAAAAGTCATTCTGAGGACTCACAGATGTGTTGCACTTTTAGGTATGATAGCATTTCACAGAAGTTTACCTCAGTTACCCCTCTGCACACTCATTAACCTGCCAAAGGTCTACATTTGTGGCAGCCTTTAAACATCCATGTTAAAATATGCAGAATGTTACTGCAAGTGTGTTGTAATTGTAGATACATAGATATGTCATATTTTATCCTTTATATGGAATCATTGTGTGTGGTCACAGTGGCACAGATACCCAGAGCATAATCAAGACATCAAAATTAATTTTGTCCTTCTAGAAATCTGTTGCATTTTTTTCATCTGCACATCTGTTGCTTCTAGTTATGCCAGATAACAAAAGGTAGGGGGACCTCCAGAATAACAGCAACAAAATATGATGGTACAACACAGATGCAAACACCTCCACTGGCACCATGATACCCACCTGATGTCTTCCTGCCTCCCCCTGGGATTAATAGCACTCATGAGTGCATAGGTAAGTAGGAAAAGTATTTAAAAATATATAATTTTCTATATAGGTAAAAAACTAAATTTAAAAAAAGTAGGGGATGCTGCTGTAGCACAAAACATGTCTTATGGCTGTCTATGGTTGCCAGTTTTCTGCCTTGGTCTGTCAGATGCCAATGTTTCTCATGCCATTGCTGTAGGTAATGCAGCTGAACGTAGATAATTCTGGATAGTAAAAACACTTGCTTCCTTGTTTACAACAGGCACTAAATCAAGCCTGTGCTTATTAAAGGAAAGAGTCCCTTGGAAATTGACAGATTGAATTCTCCTCACATTTAGTTTGTACGACTCATTCATTTCAATACAGTTACTTTTACTTTTTAACAGTGTAAGTTAGTGTGGCGTTGTAATAGGATGATGTCTCCTTATCACAGGACTCAGACTAGATTTTTTGGACAGCTAGTAGCACCTAATGGCTACCTGAGGCATTATGCAATGGCTGCAGAAACTTTCAGTTCCATCCATGTGTGGAAAGAATGAAAATAGAGAACTGAAGAAAACTGATTTTGAGACGTGT
>NW_009953651.1:99163-135704 GCF_000747805.2 Chaetura pelagica
AGGGAAAAGCCCAAACAAAGGGCTACAGTGTGTTGCATCATGGTAAGTCACAGGAAGATAAGTTTGTATTACCTAATAAAAGGAGAAAGGAAAAGGAAATATAATACATACATGTTTGATACTTAATGAGATGTTGACCTGAAATAACTCCAGAGCTTAAATTTAAATAGGTATTTTTGGGTTTTACTTTTATTAATTAGATAAATGTTAATATTCAGTTTTTTCTTATTTTTTAAAGTTTTTTAAAAAAATGTAACAGCATGAACATTTTCCTGTCTTTCAGACTGTTTGAACAGCTGCAGCTGTACCACTTCCAGCGGAAGATTAAACTTTTGTAGAATAAACACCATGACAGTGACGTCACATAAGCTACAGCTGCAAAAAAATGTTTTTTTCCTTCACTCTTAAATGAAGGTGTTAACAAATAATATTCAAACCACATACATGACCACACATCCTTCTCCCTGTCCTTTACCTCAGGCTCTCTCTTTTCTTGGGCTGTACTAAAATTTCTGCCATGACTGGTAGCATCCCTAGCATTGAGGACAGAAACACCAGAACATCCAAGCTTTTTTGGTCGATGTTACTTAGAGATCACAAATTTGGTTGTCCTTTGAAGCCCACAAATCCTGGTGCCTTTTCCCCAAGGTGCAGCTGTCTAGTTCTCATTTTCCTTGATATTTCTCTCCTAGGGGAGCAGGATCAACAACCCTGGACTTTACTGTGCAGCACAGCAGTGTTTGGCTGGTTCCCTTAGGCCCTTCCTGTAACCCATGTGTGCCACTGTCCATTGTCACACAACTGCATCAGCTGCACTTGGAGCAGAACAGCCTATTTCTGCAAGCAGAGATGGTCTGCAGACTGCGTGGGCAATGCACACACTGTTAATGGGATGCTTCTTGAAAACACTGGAGATACTCTTCCGGCATGGAGCAGTCACCCAGTGAAGCATGTGAGTGTTTGGAAAGGACATCAACAAGGAACAGGCTGCCACTGCCACTGCCAGCCATTTTCTTCCTCAGGAGTAATCTGAGAGCACACAGAGACTGAGCCAAAGAACTGTTCTGACAACAGAAATAGATCGAACCTGGCTGTCAGACCCTCTATCTGATATGTGCCCATCTTTTCCTACCTTGGAAACCACCATGTGCAGTTCAGGATAACAGGCAGAGAGATAGTTTCCAGCTTTGTTCACATAACCTGCTGGGATACACCTGGGGCAAACAGGAAGAACCTTGGATGCTTTGCCTGTTCTTGAGGGCATCTGCTTGGCAGTGCATCCTTGCCAAGGATACTGTTCTGCACAGAAATGTTCCACTGATGCTGCAAAACTGCCCCTGGAAGAGAAGGAATTTTATTAGCCTTTCCTTGAGGTTCTTAATTTTCTCTTCTCTGTCACACGTATATTCTAGGAGAGTAACTAGGGCAGAAAAGCTGCAGGCTTGATAGAAGCATGTTTTCTACCAAGCCCACAGGTCTTCTGTCCTAGTTAGCAAAAAGAATCAAAACACCTTCCTTTCAGGACACATTGCTTCCAGCACTTTGTTCCTCCCATAATATCCACAAAGGAAAATAGCCCAGATTTCAAGCATCTTTATGGAGTATTTCTAGATGTTTGCTCTTCCACTGTGACAGCCTAGTGTGCCTCTCTTCCCTTTCCCCCCAGCGAAAGGCAGAGACTCTGCCTGGCAAAATTACTGTGACTTGTGCCACCAATGCATCTCTCCAAAAACATTCCACAAAAAAAGCTTTTTCCCAGCACTGTTGTCCAGAGGGACTTTGGTGGAGAAGAAACAATAGGCTGTTTCCACAGTGTCATAACTATTTTGTTTCCTGCCTTCTCAGTACAGCAGTCTTAAGATGTTTGTACTAAGTGGGAGTAACAAGGCTAAGACCAGTGAGATTAAATAAAAGACAGGATATGTCTGTGGAGCAGCTCAAGTTGATGGCACCAGCTGAAACAGGGAGAGAGCAAGCGTTCTAAAAAAGAGAGATGGAGGAAAAAAATGAGTAAACAGAAAAAAAAAAAAAAATCAATGGTTTGTGTCAGTTTGTGTGGCAGTATCTAACCCAAATGTTGTAGAAATTGACAGACTGCCTAGAAAAAAGGGAATTAGCTATACTCCTTGACTGGGACAATTTTAGAGTATATAGACTGCCTTGCTGTCCCTACAAAAGGCTCTGTGGGGTGTACCTTCTCATTTTGCCAATCAGATGCAGAATATTCACCCATTAAGAAGTATGTTTACCCTGTTCCCACCAATATTTCACGACAACGGAAGATTTGGATCTCAGCCCAAGCTCCTCTACGGCTCATCTGACCCAGCAGCACATCTTCCTCTTCGTTAAAAAGACATAAGGATCTTCCCCCTCTGCCCCTTAACAACCAAACACTTGGTCACTTTAACCAGAGCTAGCTAAGCTATTCCATCTTCCCACTCCATGATTTCTTACTTCCCCTCCAAAACATTTGTCTCTGTGTTCCACAGCCCTGGTGGTACAGGCTCTTCCACCCCCAGATATTCCACATGCTGTGGCCAAAAAGGAAAGTGAAGTAAGATTCTGCATATGAAATCAGTGCATGAAGGTCTTCTCCAAAGTTGGCATGACATACTGGCCACAGTTTTCAGGGATGTTTATATGGAAGTGGTTTGGTTTTATCTAGTTGCTTGTTTTTCATTTTCTTGCTCTATTTGTCTGTTTTCTCCACTCTAAATTCTCATCCTAAGCAAAAATTTTATTGCAGGATTGTGCAAATCTTTTTTGGATCAGTATAAAACCACAGACAGGCTGCATCCCTTTCCTCCCTAGTCTGAGGTCTCTTAAAGCCAGGTGCAAATATGAACATGAAGATGCTGCAGCAGAGCTTCAACTCAATGTTACAGAGAGTTATTTGTTTGGTTTTTTTTTAACTGACCTTGCATAAGGCTGTTAAAAATTGTGGAACAGTTGCTTTATTTCCTTCCACTACACACCAGGCAGGACTTCTTTCACCTGCATGCAGGGTGTGCCATGCTGTGCACCCAGAGATGCTGCTGAAGCTGCTGACATGGCCAGCCCTGCACAAGGCTGCTCTCCCTGAAGGCTCCAGGCACAGGTCTGGCATTGCTGCACCCCCCAGCTCTGGGTCAGTGACTCAGCAAGGAGCTGCCAGTAAAACCCTGCACCAGAGGTGCCAATTCCACCAAGTTCCTCTAGCTTTCCTTACACATCAGTTCTCCCACCAGCAGCTGGTGTACCAACACTGCCCCAAAGGCCACAGACAGCCGTTGCACACCTCAAAGCACAGCTTTTTCTCCCACTGACCCACCCAGAGGGCCTGTGGCTGCCAATGGGGCAGCAGGCCTACATCTCTACATGTGGAATGAGGTAGAACAAAACTATGTAGACATCACTGAAAAGAAAAACAATCATACTTAATAACTACAAAAGAAATTACTTCTATGCAAATTTCACTGTCATTTGTATTTTGAGCTCAGAGTGAAATCACTAAGACTTTCACAGCAATCAAGAGCAAAAGTAAGCCAAAAAACGCGTGTTTTTTTCAAAATTCCGAAGACTGTAAATTCCCAGCTGCTTAAATCCTGAATTCAAAACATCCACATTGATGCATGAGAAAACTTGCTGCCCATATTGCTTAAACTTGTGTGTTGGCACCTCTCCGATTCGTCAGAATTTAAACATGCATTTTCTGTCTGCCAACTGCTGAGAACATTCTGGTTTTTCACACCAGGATGAACAGATCAAACCCAGTGACCCCTGCAAAAGCCGCAATGAGTAGTCAAAGGGGCTTGGACCTTCACATCATAAAGATGCTTTCCAATCTCAGATAATCCCTTAAGAACAATTTTTGGTGGCATATTAGAGTAAGAATTTTTATTTGTTGCTTGACATAGCAATTGATCTTCTGTGCTACTTTTTTCTCTCATATGAAACTCACACAGAGTAAGAGCAGCTCCTTAGGAGGAAAAACATACCCTAAACAAGCAATGTAAAAAAACAAATATAATCTTTGTTGCAAGGTTAACACCATGGTTAGTTCATCATAGTTAGTACAGCATCCAATACAATGAAATGTCCAGGTTTTATTCTGAAGCATAAATCAGTCACCACTTATATAAACCAGCTCCCAGAAGACCATGAGTGGGACTTACACACCCCACAGCTCACTGAACCGGAAATGTTGTATTGCATAACTGAGAGGAGCAGCCCAGAACTTTACCTTTAGACCTTCCTGAAGCTATTGTGCAGCCAGGATCCTTTGAGACTCTGCACATGCTAGCACAGGTAGCAGGATACTCATAGTTGGCTGGCTCCTTGATTTTTAATTTGAGTACTTTTTTTTCCAAAATGCTGTCTTTGCAAGTACATCTGGACATGACATACCATTCAAATTGTAAGAAGAGCCACAAGTATTTTCCTTTATTGATGTTCTTAATGCTCCTATCTTAGCTGGCAATAACATCAATAATGCTACTTAGGGGTGATACAGCTGTGTATTTGCCAACAGAGAATGCATCTGGCATTAGCTGTTGTTCTGACACCAAGTGATGAAACTTCTCAATTTCTATTCAGCCTTTCTGAAGAAAATGTGCCTGTGGTCCTGAGAGTTGCTCTGTGTGCTGTTCCTGGTCTGTGGAGATCTGCATGGATCTGCCATGCATGTAAATGCACATTTATATGGAACTATACATTCTGTGGCAGAGAAGCAAATGGATACCAAGAAAAACAACTAAAAAAAAATAATTGTGGAATGGGAAATAATTTCTACGTATCGCATTGCCTTTTCAATTGCCATAATCAGAAAACTTTTAATCAGTGTTTCAGTTTTACTGATCTCATGCACACACAATAAACAAAGCAGAGGATTGAAACCAGTTATGAAGAGAAGCCAGCAGAGTCCTTATGGATTCAGAACTGTCCTCAGAGCTATGCTAGACTTCTATAAAAGGAGGAAGTCTGGTATCTTCCACTGTACCCAAATTAAATCCAGCCAAGTACCAGCAATAGGCTCTTTAATCTCGAAAGGAAAATATCAAGAGATAAGAGAGAACAGACGTTCAGAATGGCTGTGCTTACACTTGCTCATGAAGGGCTCAATCCCATGGCTGCAATCCCAAGGCAAGGGCTTCTGGGCATGGAGAAATTCCATGGAGTGACCTTTACCTTCTTGATTTCTGGAAAGAGATGGAGGGAAAATCAGCAGACTCTTCCAACACCAATAATTCCGTCTCTTTAAGCAACAAAGATTTAAGGGTTCCCACTCTCCTGCAGATGAGAGTTCCTCAATACTTGCAGGCCCCAGAGGCGGAAAGGAAAAACACCATCCCACTCACATAGCTGGGGCAGCTGCTCCTGCAGCCCATAGCTGCAACCTACCTAGGAGTTTTATGGCAGGACTACTTAGCCATTGCCACAAGTAGGCAGCTCACAAATGCTGCCATAGCTTCCATGGAGAAAGCTATCCACAGCAGGCTTTGCACAGACTAGAGAATTCCCCTACACCACTTCACTCTGCCTTACTTGCCTCCCATTTTGGGGCAGTAAAATGATCACACTCAACACAAATATTTCTGTAATTGCTTTGCTGGTGCATGGCAGTTTGTCTTTCATGCTGTTGCCTCCTTTTCCCAGTGGCTTTACACTTTCTGACAATTTCAAGCAAATATGACAATAGGATACCAGCCAAAGAAAATACATTCTTCAGGTTGCAAGAAAGCAAAAAGGGAGAATTTAAAATGAAGAAAGGGCTAGAATTTTGATGCCACTTAAGTTGAACATTGGGAAATCCAGGCACAAGCCATGACTTCACAAGAATAGTATGTCATTAACTCTGCTGCTTGTGCAACACATCAACAGTCATACCTGCAGGAGCACTCAGTCCTTTGGTTATTTATCTGGGGAAAGTGGGAACATGATCAGTACAGGAAGTCAAAATCAGTTTTTAGCTCTATAGTGTTTTCATACCTGGTTAAACTTGCTGTCTTTAGGATTGTGGTGTCATCATCAGATTTGCTTGAAAGTGGCCAAAGGGTGGGTGGGAAGTTGTGGGAAAAAGTGACTGAGCAGATAGCAGACAACTGTATTAGTCACTAACATAATTTTGTTTAGACAAAGACTACCAGAATGTAACAAAATACTTGGTAAAAAGGAAAGCTACTTCTGAAAGTGCTTACTTATGAAGCAGCTTCTGTAAACACAGAGCTTTATCAGAACCTGAATATAATGAAGATCACAACATTTTTAGGCCAGTACAGGTTTCTTATGCAAAAATATTGTCCAAGATTATTTAAAAAATTACAGCATTAGGGAAAAGTGTTACATTATCTGAGAAGTCTTGGATTGTGCTCCACAGAAAACTTCTTTATCAGGCTCCTGTTTTCCTCTAAATTTTCTGCTTTGCCGTTCAGTAACTAATCAAACATACACCCAATACTATCATGCCTGTAAGGAAGTCTGTGTGAAGGAAAAAGGTTGTTATAACGATTTAGTAAAAACAGAGAAGCAGTGTGGTTATCCACCATCACGTCATGGTAATTCATTATCTGTAGGAAAATTCATATTATGGTTTTGTAACACAACTTTTTTGTAGCAATAGTGCCTTAAAGTAACCTCTGCTCAGGCCTGTCAGTTTGGCACACTGGCCCCCACCACTGTGCCAGACAATATAAAGGAACAGATTTGATTGCAAAAAAAATACACTAGATAGGACCACTTATTCCTTTTTCCCCAGTTGTTTTTCCAGATGAGGTCCCTGAGGCAGCTTGAAGGATAGCTGAGCACACACTTGGACAGTGCTCCTGAAAGAGCAGCCTCACACCACAGGTGCTGGTGTCTGGAGCCGGAGCAAGAACATCTTCTCAGATATTGAGGTTCACAGCTTCCTGCTGTAACACCATAGCCTCAGGCTCTGGCTCAACTGCATGCAAAAGCCACCTGCAGCCTTCTGTTGCCAGACTGGGCATGCCCAGGCAGATCAAACAAACCATTGATCCTTTCTAGAAACATCCCAACACCTCCAAAACGTTTTGCTGATTTGCAGCTGCACCCCCAGGATTTATGGTATCAAGTGCTGTCCATGTGATCCAGGCCTACCCTGCCTGTACTTCCATCAACCCATTCTTTACCCCTGGTGCCTTCTGCTCTTTAAGCACAGGTTTATGTCCTATGTTTTTAATTTCATTATTTTTTTGCCCAATTTCTAGTGATTTACACCCAGATCTTGACTTCAGATTTCTTTTTCCAAGTGTGACTTTCTGAGTTACTCATCTCAGTCACATTCCAGCCCCTGGTTTTGTGTCCATCATGCCATGTGACAGCACAACATCAGTGCCAAACCTGAACCTCATCGTTTGTATTCTAGAGGCTTATTCTTCTGCTGGATCTCATCCTACATGGGGATCCACTGGAGTCAACAGACCTGTGAGCACTGTGGCAGGTGTCATGTCGTGTGACACAGGTGACTTAGTGTGCACCAAAGGGCACTGGCAGAGAGCACAGCCCAAGGCAGGGCCAGGATGCAGGATGGCATGGGATGCCAAGTATGGCTGCACACATGGGAAGGCACCTTGCCTGTACTCCTGGGAGCTGACATACTCCCTTCTCCTGGTTAGCTCTGGCTTCCTTGCCCCTGTGCCTACTCCTCCATGACAACTTCCAGACCTTGCAGGATTTAAAAAAGAAGAAAAACGTCTTTACTCTGAAGGTGAGAGAGCACTGGAACAGGCTGCCCAGGGAGGTTGTGGAGTCCCCTTCTCTGGAGGTATTCAAGACCTGCCTGGATGCAGTCCTGACTCCTGTGCTCTAGGGGATCCTGCTTTAGCAGGGGAGTCTGAGTAGATGATCTCTAGAGGTCCCTTCCAACCCTGACAATTCCATGATTCTGTGATTTTATTTCTGCTCCAGCTCTGGAGCAGGTCCCAGAGCCATACCCCCCACCATGCCTTCCTTCTAGCCGCACATACCCTTCCAGTTGCATACTAGTGGCTTCCACTGCCTTTGGGAAGAGATGCAGATGCAGCACAGGCACAGCCCCAGGAATATCTTACTGAGCAGTAGTTTATGACAACGGTGTAGTATGTACCAGGACAGGAGGCTTCTTCATTAACCCTCTGGGGACACCTTTCCTTATCTATGTGCCGCAAAATCCCCAAAAGGGTACTGTAAACTAGGAAATCTATGATACAACACATACCTAACTTATGCCAGCACGTCTTTTTCATTTTCATACAATCTTACTTACTGGGCCAAAGGGACTCAGATCCAACTACAACCACTCCTTAAACTGTCTCTCAAAACTTTTCAACTGGCAGATCTGCCATGCATACCTGTTATAACCGCTCACAAGAGCACATCCTCACTGATCTCTGAACTTCCACACAGTATGCAGATCCTGCTACATCTTCTTCCAGCTATGCTTTCTCAGCTTTGGCAAGCCAATCAACCATTCAGTGAGTGTGCTGTTTTTCCCTCCAGGAACTGACTTGCATTGGGTATTGGGTATTTTATGCTGATTCAACTAGCATTAACAAACAGGAACTCCAAAGGGGAGTTCCCAGTTTTGCTAGGAATGTTGCCACAGGCATCAGATCAATCACTGTCCTTTTACGGTGACACTTCTGCCCTTCACAAGTACCTCTTAAGTACATGAAGCCTCACAGAGAGGATGTTCCTGGTCAATGTATCAATGGATCAAGTAGAAGGGCTTGTTCTTCTACCTCAGCCAGTTTTGGAAATGTATTTGTATTGTTGCAGTTCTCTGGTACAACACAAAAAAACACATGGATGACTGAACCCATGGTATTTAATTAACTAATGGGTCATATCTCCTGAGGTTGTTACTGAAGCATTATCACAGCACCTTCACCCATCTTCTGCCGTACTCCCATTTTACAATGCAGGGAATGGGGACTTGAGGTAATTGCCCCATAATTAATCTTTTATTTAATTTTGGAGCAATGAGAGGATCTAAGTAGGGAGCAAATATACTGAAAATGCGTTCCAGCTATTAAGTTTCACTTTGGCGTTCAAGTGCCAAGTCCACAGAGTTATTTAAATAAACACCAAATTCTTATTTCATTACCAAACAGCTAAATTATTTCAGTGAATTTCTAGGTGCCTAAATTCCTCTGTGTGTCTCAGTTAAGCTTTTTGAGACAAATCAAACTTACTATTTTATGAAAAAACTGAATAAAGCTGCAATATTATGTGATGAGGGAGAACAAGAAGGAAAGGCAATGACAGCAGAAAGAGGGTATAATTTAGAACTAACTATTCTTATCAAAGCAGATTAATATGATTTAGGATGTAACACATGGATCTAAAAGAAATACTGAGATTGCTAAAACAAGAACTGAGAAGTTCAGCAATTGTCAGTCTGGCTTATCTGCATGTGGGCAGTGGGAAGGGCTCTGCAATCCTTGCTGTTCAGGAACACACTCCAGCACTGAGCTGCATGCCAGGGAGCTTGCTGGGATATCCCAGGCCACCACTTATCCACAAGGCTACCAAAGGTGCACCACTCAGCTGTTGGGTAGGCTAGAGAACGCACTGGAGAAAGCAGGTAGTCGTTGTGACAGGGCCATTTCCCAGCCCATCTGTTCCCTAAATCAACAGATGAATAAAGCCTCACTGGTGGATAAGCCTTAAACCCTGAGTTACTTTAAACCAACATGGAACTCAGGTTAAACTAAATGTAAAGTGCAGATAAAAGAGCATCTGTTCATCACATCCAAAAGACACAAGAATCTGTAGATTTTACAGAAATTACTGAGGGAAATCTGAAAATTCTTGTTCTGGTATGCAGATTATTTTTTAAAAAAATATGATTGAAGTATATTGCCCCTGACTGGAACCAGATGCGACTGACCAGTCTGGTCAGAGTCAGATGGTCTGACTCTTGATCAATCAGCATTCAAATCAAGCATGGGGAACCAGACTGCTGTCTCGTTGCCATTATGGATGCTTGGTGCAAGAGACCTTCAGAAAATTTCATTCCTGTAGTTTAAGAAGCCAGCACTGAACTACTTGTGAGTGGCTCAAATGTGGTATGATTTTCATTGGAAAAGCACCATGCTTGTTAAAGATTCAGTGGTCACTTCTGCTGATATTTGAGGTCCTGGTCTGATGCACAAGGGCAAGAGACCAACTGAAAGGACTATTTATCACAATAGTTTTAGCATTGCAGACTCATTCTCAATCCTTAAAGCAAACTTATCACTTTTGTTTGTCTATTATGGGACTTAATCCACTGTCTTTAATTAATCTCAGTTTTATTCTCCTAATCTTAAGCAACTACTGACTTTAAAGTATTTTGAGCAGATTTAGTGTAATGACTTTTATGAAGGACTAGCTTATTAAAGTATATACGAAAAGCAAAACTGTCCATTTTGCAGTGTTGCATAGTTTGGCCAGAGACCATGTATCCTATGTAAAGCTGTGTGCAAACTGCACAGGATTTTGGTTATCATTTCTGACCACACTCTTGGTGTCCTCAGCTAACAGTATGTTATGCATGTTTGCACAGATATGTTTATATAACCTTAGTGAGTTAGAATTGCTTTCAGTGTGTGGTCTGCAGAGAACTGTTGAGGTGTGACCTCAGTGCAAGCTGTAAAAGCTACATGTTGCACAGCAACTGGGACAGTAAATGGTGAACTACACACCTTTTTGACATCTCAGTGTAGTACCCCTAACAACTTTCTCAAAATAAATCTGAAGACATTTCCAGCTTTCAGTAAAGTCAGTTTACAGTATTAAATATGAGGAAAGTCAGACAGACTACACTTAAGGCTGCTGGGAACTGACGTTTTTGAGCAAAAGCAATAAAGGTCACTTAAAAAAAAAATCTGAAACATTCCCATTTTGTTACTACACTGGAAATAAAATGAGGTTTCAGAAATAGTCACCGAGGAGAATGGGGAATTTCCCAAGATTTTAGGACTACTTGATATTCATATCCCTGTTCAAATATAAAAGCAAATACACATTATGTAACAGAAGTGAGACAGTTATATCATTAACCAGCAGCACTTTTCTAGCAACTGAATAAGAGATTATAAATGCAAAGAAAAAGCACAAGAAAACTGAAAAATCCAGTCAAGAAAGTAGTTAAATTCACAAGAGGTCACTGCTTCAATCTTTTCATGTTATATCAAATCTGTTTGCCTAGATCACATTGATACTCATGAAACACATTTGGGATCTCTTCCAGCCCGCTTGAGCTTTCCTTATCTGAAATGAAACTACTAACTTCCCTGGTTTGCTAGTAATTCTATTTATAGCTTTCAAATGTTTTCCATTTAGAGGCACAGAACAAGCAGCTCACCAGGAACTGAACTGAAAGTGCCCAGAAGATTAAAGGGGGGGGGGTAACAGTGTGGATACAGTAGGGGGTGGGAAATCAAGCACAGGTTACCAGTAGAGGTTAACAGTGAGCTGCTGACAGAGTGGAAAGGTGCTCCACACAACAGATCTGTGCCACTGATCCCAAACAAACACAAGCTTCTGTTTTTTCCCAAGAATGTACAGAACTGAGCAAGAGGAGAACCCTGTTAAATGTATCTGTTAACATTCCGTGTTCAGGCAGAATTAGGAATCCATGTGGATCCTAATGGCCATCTCTGAAATGCTCATTCTGATTACAGTGACTGAAAATCCTCCTGAGAATAATTTTCCAGCCTTTCATGATCCTTACCCTCATATAATCTCCTAAAACATTATGCTTCCCTAGTGTCTTACCAAAATGTCCTTTGTTGCAGTTGAAACTTACCATTTCTGTCCTATTTATAGTTGGTATAGAGGAAAAAGAAGTTATTGCTTCTATCTTTGAAGACCAATATTTCTCCCCTTAGTCTTCCTTTTTGAGTTAGCAACTGCAGAGTGCCATTTTTTTCCATCTTTCATCACTGATCATGTCTCCCAGAAAACTCTTTATTGCTGTTCCTCTTCTCTGAATTATCTCCAATTAGTGTACATCCTTCTAAAGCCATACTGCCCCAACTAGACCTGGTGCTGCAGTTAAGATTTTGCCTATGTTAAGTGGAAAAGCTTGATCTATCCTGCAAACTAAGCTCTTTGTTTATGTAATCCAGGATTTGTCATTTATAAATCAGTAGCACTGTTGATGTATTTTCATGCTTTCACCCACTCAAATCTTTTTCTGCCACTTAACCACTTGTTCCCCTTCAGAACCTGCAAATGAATGCTTGGTTCTTTTTAAAATCACATCTTATTTTTAACAAACCATTTATTTGATCTGTCAAGAAATGTTATCAGACACAAGACATGCTCATGAATGCCTGTTTCCTCCACTTTATCCATCCTATGTTAATCTACATCACCTTTCCCTGTTTTGTTGATCTGAATAGCATCAAAAGCCTCAGTAAAATAATAAAAAAAAATAATCTGAAACCTACTCCTTTCTCCATGCTCATGAGGCCACTTAAAGGAAGTTTGAGAAGGAAAATAGACTGTTCTGCTTTAAAAGTGTCAAAGTTTATTATGACTTGAATTTGAAAGAAGTTGATGAGTCCTAATCTTCAGTTTTTCTTTTCTACTTTTCTTCTCACAGATGCAGAGAAAATATAAAAAGAGGTTCTGAGCAGTAGCTACAAGTGCATATTCAGCTCAGGAAAATTTTGTAGATGAAGTCACTGAGATCAGCAGTATACAAGGAGATACCAGGGGGGGAAAAAAAAAGAAAAAAAAAAAGAAAAAAAAAAAGAGTAGAATTAAATGTGACACTGATCAGTTTACTGCAGTAATGTGGGTTATACTAGAAGGTGAGACTTAATCGGTAAGCAGTAAGTAGCTAATGTTCAAAAGGAAATAGTAGAAAGCATCATCAGAAGTACATGAAAATTGTTAGGACAAGGTGAAAAATGTTTCTAAACTGTAGTCTAGAAGTAAGTATAACAATTGGAGGACATCCTGTCATTTCCAGGAAAAGAGAAAATCCTACTTTGTCTTGTTTATGTATTCCTGGCAAGAAACAAACAAACAAACAAATCATATTTATAAATCTTTTTTTAATTCAAATAGCCTGAGAATTCTGAGTGGATACTCAGAGAGAAAAAAAAAAAAAAAAAAAAAAAAGGAAAAAAAAACATTTAAAGATCACTTAACATATAGCTAGAAACACTGAAGTTGGAGAGGACCTGTGGAAGTCATCTATCCCAACCCCTTGCTCAGGACAGGGCCAGCTTCCAAGTCACATCAAATTGCTCAGGGTCTTGTCCAGTCTAGTCCTAAAAATCTCTGGTTCTCATTATTATTCCAGAAATTAAACACTATGACAGCCTTTCTTGAAGAATGCTGACACAAATTGTCATGTCAGATGGCTTTAACATGCATAATGCATGTGGTGCAGCCTTGGTCCTCTCACACTAGTTGTGACCAAAGTCAATGGTAAAAGCATCAGCTTTATTTACCTTTTTTTTTGTTCAAATAGGCATTCCTAAAAGAAGCACTGACAGTACATATGACATGAAGTGAAATGGCTAACTAGCAAACAATTAATTTGAGGAGTATTTGTCCTGAAATGTCTTTGTGCTTACAGAATCACTTACAAAACCTTCCAAATGGCATTAGAACTACAGCTTCCACAAGTATTTATGGTACTATTTAGTGAAGAAATAAACCTTTTGGGGACTAATACAGAACAAGGAAGCCAAGATTTGGCACCAGGAAGCCTTTGAAAAGCTTTGCAACTTTTCTTAAAGAGCAAGGAGAATTTTTCTGCTAAATAACCATGCTGCACAGAGCCACGCAAAGTGACCCCAGGGGGAAAGGGTAAATTCTGGAGCAACTCACTGGTGGAATGGAAAGTATGAATGCCTCTGAATGCTGACACTACTCTACGTAGGAGTAAAAAACAATTTAATTTCACTAAGTGAAAGTCCAAAGGCCTACTTCAGTTTCAATCACCTGACGTCAGCCAGTAGAAACAAGTCTAATAAAGGCAGGTCTTCCGATGGTTTTGATGGCACCGCTGGAGGGAAGCGTGGGTGGGCAATTATTCTCATTACGAACATTTCCGCTCACATATTAATCTTCAATTATAATCTCTTCATAATTGAGAAGAATGCTCCCACATTCTTTCCCATGTGTTAGTGTATGCAGGGTGGCATAGGGCTCAGAGCTCTTGGATTTCATGTATTTAAATTCTCTCTTCTCTGTTTCTCAGGATTGGCCCATCTTTCTGTAGAGTAAAATAACAGGCTGATCCTGCTTCTAGCCATCCATGGCTGATTTTGCTCTTGCCATTCCTGGGAACCCAGTTAGAAGGATGCCCACCAGAGCTCTTGAACTGACTTACATCCCTCTTTGCCAGTACTTACTACTCATGTTGTATTTCCAGAGAGAGAGACTATAGGCAGGTTTTCAGCAGTATGGCTCCCTCCACACCACAGAATGTAGGGAAGAATATGGGAGGACTGCTTTCCATTTAGAAGCAATTACCATTTATTAATGATCAGTGGCAGAGGGGTATACTATCCTGCTGTCAGTTTTCACTGACATCACGTACCAAAGTAAGATTCTTTTCCTGAATCAGCAACATTGGCATTTTCTAATACTGAAGTGTTATTTCAAGGTGGTAGGTGGATGTTCCACCCCAAAAATTATTCGATAATGAACTTTTTTTTTTGTCAGGTGCTTTCTCACTGTGAGTGTTGCAGACAATCATACAAGAACTTCCAAAGCCTAGTGCAAGGTGACAGTTAGGATCACATTACATGACTTGGGGCTAGCTCTAGGGAAATTCAATTTTCCAAAAAAGAATTTTTTTATGGTTACATCAGGTGGTCTTGTTCAGCCCCCATTTATCTCATTTACTCTTAAGGTGATATTATATGACTGACACCAAGAAGGAGTTCAGGATTCCTCCTACAAATTTCCTAGAAATGTTCCTGCACTGCAAGCCATACAGATACGTATTTTGCAACATGAAAAATGGGCTTAGAGCAAACTACCTAAAGAAGCAATATGGAAATGAATCACCAGTCTTGAGATCACCCAATGTTTTTGGCTGCTCTGGGCCTGGCCAGCTCAGGTAGAACACAGACATGGATAGAAGGTCTTCGACTATATGGACCTGCCCAATGGAAGGCAGATGCCCGTAGAGACCACCTAGGGAACAGAGAAATTCTGTTTCTCTGGGAAGCTCCTCTGAAGGGAATGGTAGAAGAGGAGTTAAAGCAGATTAATAAAAGAAAATAAAATCTAAAAACAACAAACAAACAAAAACACACACAAAAAAACCCCAACAACAAACATCAACACACCCACAAAAAGTATTAGGTTTTGGATAAAACTTTTAAGGATTATATGCATTTTATCTGTAGAAGTTGAGAGAAGAGGAACAGAGAAAGACCTAAAAGCTTAATGCTAGACAGATAGTGAATACTGCAACTAAGGAAATCTTAGATTGCTCATACTGCACATGGGGAAACATATCTTTAATAACCTTATGAAAACAAACACTTATCCTGATAACAAAAGATAACTGACCTCTGCACATTCCAGTCCCTTAGCTCTCACTGCAAAGGAAACCTTTAATAATTTAACAAAGGCACTAACACTGAAAGGGACAACTTAATGATTCACTAAACCTGTTGAGATCCCAAAGAGAAGGGCATGTCCCAAGAGGAAACATCTGGATAGGTCAAGGGCTTTTTACCTTGTTTGGTTCTGGAAAACATAATCTGTCAAGCCTAGCTTCTTCCCGTAAGTAGACAAAAGTCTTCTTAGTGGAAGACTAATTTTCCCAAAAAGTATTGTCTTTGTTATATTTGGTGAAGAAAATAAATATACATATTACAATATGTGAGTGATACAAAGAATGTCAGAGATAAATATATGCCATGGAAAGTTATTTATTTTTCTTTGTTATCAGAATTACTTATCTTAAAAACAAAGGGTGTTGGGTTCTGTACAATGAAAACTGAAACCAAATTGATCTTATTTTCTAAATCTCAAGACTTACTTGCAGAACTCTCAGCTCAGATTTGGTAACATTTAATAAATGGTGGAAGAACCAGCACACTGAATCTTTGAAGACAATAAAGAAAACATGTATGAATTTTTCTGAATTTATTGTGCTCAATTCTCAAATGAAATTTTACTTAATGCAAAGTTACAGCTGTTCCCAAATGTTGTTTGCACTTGCACAGTACGTCTGGCCACTGTGCAAATATTTTCTGTGGTTAGATGCCTCTTAGTTGTTTCACATGAAAGAGCACTAATATTTTCATCATACCTGCTGACACAGTGTACCAGGAGATGTCCACTGGTGCCAGAATGGAACAGGTTGTCACATTAAGAGAGCACACATGCTACATTTTTGGTCAATGAGCGTTCCTATAGCAAAACCCTATTCTTACTCTCAGCTTGCTCAATACATTTGCACCATGGATTTCCAGCACACTGTAATGAACTTGCTAATTCTCAGCTCCCCCACAAGCTGATGCCAATGCAGACTAATTATTATCTTAAAATCCCTGCCCAACTCCTCCTTTTAACACCTGAATTTCCCTTTAACTTGCCTTGAGATGGAGCATAACCACTCAAAAGATCATTTCAAACTTGAAGCTTGTAATCTACTGCATCCAGTGGAGAGACACATGTAAACAACTAAGAGAAAGCTTGAAAATGATGCAACTGTTCCAATGAGTTGGAAACTATGAGTTACTGGACTGCGTAATAAAAGAACAACATTTCTGGAAAAACAGCTTTGAAATGTACACTTAGAGTTCATAAATGGAGTTGGCTACAACTTCCCCAGCCACCTGCTGTGCTTTGGGGAAAGCATCATAGAAATAGAAACTTATGATATTTAATAAGTTAAAGTGCTTAGTCACAACAGAGTTCACTGTTTCATGTAGGACTTGCTCAAAAATTCTACATACTTTTACAATCCATACACTTTATGATTTAAAGGCCTCCAATTTGTCAGTAAATATTTTCTTCATAGGAAAATGCAGTTATGTTTTGCTTTTCCTGTATTTACATAACAGTCTGTTCACTGAGAGTTGTTGTTATTGGCTTGCCTGAAGCCATTAATAGTTAAACCACCCCCTACTTAAAAACCATGCATTAGTATTGAACATGCTCATCACTCTTGGAAATACACTACACCAGGGAGACAAACTAAAGAAACTGAGCTTCCAAAATGGCTCTGCAAAAACTACAATAAAATGAATACAAGAGTTTTGCATCACCAAATAAAATTAAATAACATTGTGTGCTTTTATTAATTAGATAACATTATAGATTGGCACTATACATTTCTTTTCAGAAATGACATACTGCATCAATGTTTTGTCAAGAGAACTGAAATACACCTGAGACTATGAATTTGTTTTCAAAGCTATAGGTCTTGTATACATCCTACATGAGATCTTAAGAAAAACTGTGCTCTCTTGGTACTTTTGCTTTTAGTTTTTCTTTGAGACTTACTCTTGCTTATTCTGACAGCCACCAATGCAGTCTGCAGAGTCCATAAGGTAACCCTGTCTAAGGGTAGAAGAGATCCTACAGGAAGCAAATGCACATTAATACTATTTTAGATGAGATTAAGCACATTAAAACAATGTCTTCAAGAAGTGATTCTTAATAATATTCTGTTGCAATAGTAGTAACACATTCATCACTAGGAAATCATGATGGCAAAACTGATTAACGGTTTATCATCCAGGATTATTTTCTAAAGAACTGTTTTCTGCCAAATGTTTTGAAGTAATTGTTACTTCAGAAACAAGAGGTGGAAAAGTTTGCTGCTTCATTGCATCTTGACTTTTGTTTCACATGAACACATTAACAAAACATTGCTTATCTTTCTTTTCATAAAAACACATAATTTGGATAGCATTTTGAATAGCTTCCAGAGTAGAAATCTTTAATGGCAGTAGGGTGTTCAGAACATCTGTTATACTTCTCTTAAAACCAAGAATAAAAAGATTAAAAAATAAAGGAACCAATCCATATGACATAGTGCCAAATGTAGTCATGATAAAAGTAAATAGTATTATCCTGTCTTTTATCCCCAGCCTAATATACCTCTAAGTTGAGCTTGAGTTACTTTTACATGTTATTTGAAACAGAAAGATTTATCTACCATGTTGCTGTTGTTTTTTTCCTTCCAGATGCAGAATCTGACCTGTGAGGTGTGTCCCTAATGATTAAAAAAAAACAAACAAAAAACCACCAAACAACAGCCTCCCCCCCCAAAAAAAAAGCAAATAAAACAAAGCAAACAAAAAAACCCAAACAAAAATCCCAATATTTGACTTAACCAGTTATTTTATGTGAAATAGCTGCTGTATATTCTGCAGAGAGGTGAAGCTAAGAAATGAATTGCCATTGAAGTCAGGGTGAATTTTACCTCATGACTCCAGCTGGAACAGAGGATCACTCAAAGAGATTTTTGAAAGTAGCCTTCTCAAAACTATTTTGAGGATTATTTCTGTTGCTTATCTAATCATTAACTCAATTTCTGAAGTCTCAAAAAATGCTTGGAATTGTTTGCCCAGTCTATCTGTGGACTTTCTACATGAGGAAATTACAGCATTCACTTGTTTCATCCTCCGAATGACCTTGGAGGCTTGTGTATTTTTTGAAGAAAGTTTGAGTCCTCCTTGCAGGCAACTGAAACATTTCCAAGATACAAACACTCCTCTTTGTTCATGAATTTCTTGGAAATAGAGTTTTGCACAAAAAACTGTTTAGTTCAATAAATACTGTCTTCCTTTAAGGAAGTGTTCCCTATTGCTAGTGGCACAAGTATTGACACAGTAAATAAAACAATATCCAACTCTTTCTGAAAAACAAGTCAGATCCACAGTTGGATAGTCACCTTCCTAGTGAGGACATGCTCAGGCACAAGTTGTCCAGACCTCTTCTGAAGGCATGAACAGGTCAGATTTCAGGCAGCACACAGTAAAGTTTGCTTCCTTCTCTTTTTCCAAAAGGCACACATTTTATCTCTAATAAACTGAAAGAGGCTTGTTTCTCTTCGGTTTCTTACCAGCATTCTAAGCAGAGAATGACTAAGATGGATGTAGAGATTCAGATCTTCTACATGAGAGAAAATACTTTACATGTAGTATGTAAAGCAGCCTAGCTGAAACATACAGATAACTGTGAGCTCATTGGGTGAACACAGCTATAACAAAATAATCTCAAAACACACCTGCCTAGCCTTTTTTGGAGTTTCTTCCACCTCTGCAGTCACTGAACTAACCTGAACACTCTTTTGTGATAACTGTCCCTGCATAGCAAAGAGGCCTATATAATTCAAAGACACTATGTTTAAGAAGAGATTTAAAGTATCTGTACAGAAATGGATTTATACTCTGGGTTTCTCTGAATTAAAGCTGGTTTCAATATCAACAGCAATGTGCAAGGCCAGCTTTATCAGAAACCTTTTGATAGCCCAGATCTGAAGCCTGAATCAAAGTTGGGTCTGACTATCCTGTTTCCTCCAAATCTGAAATGTTTTTTCCTCTGCTAGTTTTCTTTTCTCCTAGAAAAACGAAAGGTCATAGTTTTTTTTTTTACTTAGGAATTTCGCAGAAAGAAGATGATTCATATTTATGTAATTCTGTGCCCTTTGCTGTAAGGGAAATGATCCAGGAATGGAATTCAGCATTCAATAATTTTGACCTTTGACCACTGGAGATGTTCTCATTAAGGCAATTCAGATAATTATCCGACCTCTTATGTATCACAATCCACACATTTCACTCACATTGGGACTGACCAAGAATGTCAGTCCTTTAAGACGAGACTTAAAATAGGTGCAGAGAACAGGAGAAATAAAGGGTGGTCAGTGCTACTTTTAACGGTGGCACTAGGTAGCTGAAAGGTTTAGACAGGTCTGCGGGTGCTGGAAGCAGCAGCAGGATCTGAAAGCACATGGAAGACTGCATGACAGGAGAAAAAAAGTAAGAGAGAAAAAAGAAAAAGATAATATTGTCTTCATTCAAAAGTGACTCTATTATCAACTCTTTATCTCATCCTCATCCCTTGCAATGCCTTTCCCCTCTCTTAGCTTTCTTTTTATTTTACCCCAAAGAGCACACCCCTATTTCCAGGGGAAGCTTCCTTCCCTTTTTCCTCTTCTGCTGACCTTCTTTTTGCTACTGGAATTTTTTTTTTATTTTTTTTTATTTTTTTTTTTAAGCCTCTAGCTTTCTCCACATAGGAACATTCAAATTGGTCTACCCACTAAAAAGATTTTGGCTGCCTCTGTCAAACAGGGGTTTCCCAGCATAACAAGACCTGATTAATATGAGATTTAAAAGTCAAGTATCATTCATACTTAGATTTTCAAAACAGATCTAAAAATACTAAACAGAAGTTATTATTATGTTTCCACAGCAGAAACATCCCCTAATTTCCCATAATTATAGATAAGCCTCATGCAGAGAAGGTATAATCAGAATAATAAAACCGTTGGGCCATTCTCTTGATAGGACTAAAATTACAGTTTTAAGAAAGATGCTTGTTATTTCTCAAAATTTCAAGCATCAATTTTTTAAATTGGAACATGGGATTTTACACAGTAATATCAAGTCAGTTTTATACTGGAAATTAAAGTTTTCTGGAATGCAGAAGAAGAGACACTGCTGCTCAGCCCATTCCCTGTTAACATCAGAAAAGACCGCATTTGACCTCAGGCAAAGCTGGTACAAGTTCTCCAACAGAAATAAATTAACAGAAGGAGGTTCCTCTCTATTCTATGAAAAAGTTAATTTGTGCTTTACTGTATGAACTGGAAAATAAAATGTGCTTTGTAAATGTGTTTTTCTTACCTTACTCATGGTCTCTCAGATGTATTTAACCCTGCCTATATTTTTCAAGGGGAAAAAATATATATGGCAAAAAAGAACCTGGAATTAGAGATAGATTCTACCATATTATATCTAGTCAGATTGGTTCTCATCTTTATTCAAATTATTTCAACTCATACCTGAAAATGCTCAAAATGACTGAAAAATTCCTTGGAGGCCTACTTGAACATAAGAAATGCTGTTCATCCAGTATGGAAGTAAAAATATCTATTAGAAATTCCTCAACAAGTTTTGGCTATAGAGATTACAATGATAAATCTCATCATCAGCAATGAGTTGCACAGATCAGGGAACTACCCTTATGATGAAGGAATTATATTGGCTCCCACACACTGTCAACCTCTTCCTTCCCTCCCACACAGGCATATACTCATCGGATTAGTCTGCCACCCACGCAATACCTTCTACAAGTGAAAAAGTACTACCCCTGTCTCACAAATATATGGAGACTGTGTTGGTGAAATTGTGAAGTCTAAGAAATGGCAAGGCTGGTAGAAAACAAACATCACAGTAAAAAAAAAGCTAGAGCTTCAAATTTCCTCCTGGAAAAACAAACAAAAGAAAACAAAAGAACCCTGACTTCAACATAGTCTTTTGTGGTCATAGAAGCTTGCTCTTGTTGCATTACCATAGGCATTTAATAACAAATCAACATGTTCCCTCCTATACTTTGATTGCCACGTATATAACTCGGGTGCCACACAGTGCTAAAGCCACCTTGAATTTAGAGTTTGAGAAAGCAGTGAGAGCCATTTACCTTCAGAGATCCCAATTTTCCTTTCATCTTCACAGGATCCAGTAAGAAACTTTGCTCTCCCAGCCCTACTTTCTCAAACATCCCTGAACTCAACTTAATAGATACACTGCAGATATTTCAACTATCCAGGAAACAAGCATAAGGTATTTGTTCCCAGGTGCTCAGGGTACCACTCTACCCAACAATATCCAGCAGTAAAACATCATTTCTGGACCTGGGATTCGTCAACCATCTCTATAAACTTAACCTTATTTATCCATCTCCACAACCAGAGATTAAACACACCAGTCTGAAGCAGTTTGTCAGCTCTGTTTCTAGTTTCCACCAATAATCCTTCCTCATCATCTCCAGCTGCCTCAAACACCAAGCTTAATCCCAAACAACGCACTGTCTCTAGATCTAACATAAGTATCCCAACTGGTCATTGAACTTTGTGTAAACCATGCTTTCCCATTGGTACAAGTTCAAAGCCAATCTTCACCACCAGTACAGGCTTCCTCCTCACATGAGCAAGACGGACTTGAAGGGTAGGAAAGCTATTCTGGTATCAAGTGGGAAGGGTCTTCTAGGAACACAACTGAAATGGTGGCAGATCCAACTTTCAGGGACGCACTTTGAGAGAAAAGAGGTGGGACAGGAAAGGGGTTAGTTCATGTGATAACATCAATGTTAATTTTACTCAGACAATAAAAATACAATATCCTTCTTTCATGGAAAGACTGAGAAAGAAACACTACTCAGAACTTGTATGACAATAATTTTACTTCCTCATTAAGGTTCACATTGCTGATTACATTTTCCTATTACATATACTGAGCCAAGCTTTTGTTCTGCACTTGAAAGCAAGTGATTGACTGAAAGGATATGCCTGCTAGGAAACTTTCTGTCAGGTCATTAACGGGAAAAAAAAACACCAAAAAAACAACAAAAAAACCAGAACCAAAACAATTTCTGAGTGTCTTTTTTCTTTTTTTTTTTTTTTTAAATGAATGTGTACTACTTTTTGTTTCTTTACCTGTTTATCTGCCAGTAAATGAATTTTCCACATGTTAAAAAAATAAATTAAAATATTAGTTTAATATTATAAAGCACAATATTAATATATAATATTGCTATAAAAGAACTGCACTTGTATTAATATAATTACTATAATAATTAGTACTACTATAATAACATTAAATAGTATTATAAGTAATACAGTAAAGTTATAAACAATTTAATTTAAAAATTTAATCTATGAAATCCATCCTATGCCTAATTTACTAATAAGGCAAAAGTGTCTTCGCTTCTTATATTTCAGAATACTAACACTTTGACTTACCTCTAGTCCCATACCTAAAGTCCTCAAATAGGGCTTTTGTGACAAGTGAAACAACCAATTTAACCAAACCCATTAACACTTTCATTCAAAGAAGACAATCAGCAAGAATGCTTTTTGGAGGTCAAAAAAAGCTGGTAAGAATCTCAAAGTTATTAAAAAGTAAGCAAAAGGTTAGAGTTTAGATTTTCATATTCTTTTGATACCAAATATAGCTCTTATTCTGATTTCTATGTTTGAAGAAAAAAAACAACCAACACAACTATCTCTACCTCTACTTCATAGCAACTCCAAATTACATATTTAGGTTTCAAACATGCTATGAGATGGAAAAAGCCATTATGTCAGTAATTATATTTTATTAAGCAATTCAATATTGTTGAAAAATGTAGATTTTAAGTGTGTTATTTTCCAACAACACTGTCTGGTGTAGCAAAGATAATACAACTTCCTACAAACACTGTTACTCATTTTTATAGCAGTTAAACTACTTTGTAGTCTGCTCTGCTTCCTTCCCTTCTTCCTTGCTAAAAATAGTTGTCTATGCCTCAATCTGTTACCTCCATCCTTCCTGAACCCAATAGTGAAAGTAAGTTTGGATTTTAATTCTCACCTTTCATTTTAAGACTATTTTTACATTCTGTTTGAGTTCAAGATTGGGTCAGTCTAAGCCAAATTACTCAAAAAATTTCAAATATAACATGAACCTCTCTCAGCAAACTATGTATTGTTGCTTCTATATTCAGACAGTTTAAACCATATAGTGTAATTTTATTCCTGAGTATACAAGGAGGAATTTTTGAAAGTATTTGTGAAGTCTGACAAGCAACTTCACAAGATTGCCTTCACAGATTCCTCTAAAGAGGCTCTTTCAGAGCACAAGACTTGCAGGTGATCTGAAGTACCTTCTTATAGGAGCCAAGTCCCTTTGGCTATAACAAGAGTACTGGGAATCAAACCCTTGTGTGTAGAAACTAGTTTTTGCAACTAATCCCTTACAGTAGGATGCCTGTGAAAGTAACAGGCAAGTGTCTTTTCTTCAGATCCAGAAACATATTTAAGATGTCCATGCTGCATACAAAGCAATTGCATACAGGAAGTTTTAGCGACTGAACCCAGGTAAATTTACCCACAGAAATCCTACTTACATATACTTATATTCACAAATACAAAACTTAATTAAATATCCTATAATATAAAGCCCTCTAATTTACATTCAAAGGAAAGAGCCACCAAAGTTTCCCACTTGATCTGTTCCTCTACTTACTCCACTTGCTCCTGTCATTCCCTTCTGAGCATTTCCCCTGATCGTTTCATGCACAGCCCTGTCACTTCCATTTCATCCTGGGTATTTCCTCTAAAGACTTGAACAAACCTTCATTTTTCCAGTATCGACAATGTCTAAACAGATCCCTTACTTCCTTCTGCCTTTCATATTTGAATTCATTGTGTGTATTCTGTGCAATCACTGTGGGGAAGCAGCTTCTTCCTTTGCTGTCCTACCCCTTCTCCAATTCTGGCACTCAAAAGCAGCTCCTCCAAGACTAAAAACAACCTGAGAATCATTATTTAACCTTTACCTTTCTTGAGCATCAGCTGTTTTCCAAGCTCATAAAAATACAATCCTTCCCATTTCTCCATTTACACCTTCTCTCTAGTCAATCATAAAATTTATAAACTCAGCTCCTTTACCTAGTCTTACAGTCTACAGATTACTGAACGTTACTGAACACTAGATTATGCCCCAACAAAAAAATTTCTTCTATGTGTCAAGCATCTTCTTGTAGGTGTTGACATCTCAGACTACGCCATCTCATTGCAATTTTCTTTACCTGTTTATCTGCCAGTAAATGAATTTTCCACATGTTAAAAAAATAAATTAAAATATTAGTTTAATATTATAAAGCACAATATTAATATATAATATTGCTATAAAAGAACTGCACTTGTATTAATATAATTACTATAATAATTAGTACTACCTTTTTGTTTCTTTACCTGTTTATCTGCCAGTAAATGAATTTTCCACATGTTAAAAAAATAAATTAAAATATTAGTTTAATATTATAAAGCACAATATTAATATATAATATTGCTATAAAAGAACTGCACTTGTATTAATATAATTACTATAATAATTAGTACTACTATAATAACATTAAATAGTATTATAAGTAATACAGTAAAGTTATAAACAATTTAATTTAAAAATTTAATCTATGAAATCCATCCTATGCCTAATTTACTAATAAGGCAAAAGTGTCTTCGCTTCTTATATTTCAGAATACTAACACTTTGACTTACCTCTAGTCCCATACCTAAAGTCCTCAAATAGGGCTTTTGTGACAAGTGAAACAACCAATTTAACCAAACCCATTAACACTTTCATTCAAAGAAGACAATCAGCAAGAATGCTTTTTGGAGGTCAAAAAAAGCTGGTAAGAATCTCAAAGTTATTAAAAAGTAAGCAAAAGGTTAGAGTTTAGATTTTCATATTCTTTTGATACCAAATATAGCTCTTATTCTGATTTCTATGTTTGAAGAAAAAAAACAACCAACACAACTATCTCTACCTCTACTTCATAGCAACTCCAAATTACATATTTAGGTTTCAAACATGCTATGAGATGGAAAAAGCCATTATGTCAGTAATTATATTTTATTAAGCAATTCAATATTGTTGAAAAATGTAGATTTTAAGTGTGTTATTTTCCAACAACACTGTCTGGTGTAGCAAAGATAATACAACTTCCTACAAACACTGTTACTCATTTTTATAGCAGTTAAACTACTTTGTAGTCTGCTCTGCTTCCTTCCCTTCTTCCTTGCTAAAAATAGTTGTCTATGCCTCAATCTGTTACCTCCATCCTTCCTGAACCCAATAGTGAAAGTAAGTTTGGATTTTAATTCTCACCTTTCATTTTAAGACTATTTTTACATTCTGTTTGAGTTCAAGATTGGGTCAGTCTAAGCCAAATTACTCAAAAAATTTCAAATATAACATGAACCTCTCTCAGCAAACTATGTATTGTTGCTTCTATATTCAGACAGTTTAAACCATATAGTGTAATTTTATTCCTGAGTATACAAGGAGGAATTTTTGAAAGTATTTGTGAAGTCTGACAAGCAACTTCACAAGATTGCCTTCACAGATTCCTCTAAAGAGGCTCTTTCAGAGCACAAGACTTGCAGGTGATCTGAAGTACCTTCTTATAGGAGCCAAGTCCCTTTGGCTATAACAAGAGTACTGGGAATCAAACCCTTGTGTGTAGAAACTAGTTTTTGCAACTAATCCCTTACAGTAGGATGCCTGTGAAAGTAACAGGCAAGTGTCTTTTCTTCAGATCCAGAAACATATTTAAGATGTCCATGCTGCATACAAAGCAATTGCATACAGGAAGTTTTAGCGACTGAACCCAGGTAAATTTACCCACAGAAATCCTACTTACATATACTTATATTCACAAATACAAAACTTAATTAAATATCCTATAATATAAAGCCCTCTAATTTACATTCAAAGGAAAGAGCCACCAAAGTTTCCCACTTGATCTGTTCCTCTACTTACTCCACTTGCTCCTGTCATTCCCTTCTGAGCATTTCCCCTGATCGTTTCATGCACAGCCCTGTCACTTCCATTTCATCCTGGGTATTTCCTCTAAAGACTTGAACAAACCTTCATTTTTCCAGTATCGACAATGTCTAAACAGATCCCTTACTTCCTTCTGCCTTTCATATTTGAATTCATTGTGTGTATTCTGTGCAATCACTGTGGGGAAGCAGCTTCTTCCTTTGCTGTCCTACCCCTTCTCCAATTCTGGCACTCAAAAGCAGCTCCTCCAAGACTAAAAACAACCTGAGAATCATTATTTAACCTTTACCTTTCTTGAGCATCAGCTGTTTTCCAAGCTCATAAAAATACAATCCTTCCCATTTCTCCATTTACACCTTCTCTCTAGTCAATCATAAAATTTATAAACTCAGCTCCTTTACCTAGTCTTACAGTCTACAGATTACTGAACGTTACTGAACACTAGATTATGCCCCAACAAAAAAATTTCTTCTATGTGTCAAGCATCTTCTTGTAGGTGTTGACATCTCAGACTACGCCATCTCATTGCAATGTCTTTCTCCTTAAGAACAGCATCCTTAAACTTTCCATAGGTAGCCTATATACTATTTCAAAGTTAATTTCTTTCCTCTGTTTGAACCTCTTGGTCCTCTCTGCATCTTTCTTTTGCTGTATTACAAGCAGAATATTGATCTTCACCTTCAAGATTTTTCATAACAAAATCCTATTGTCAGGTCAGATTTCAGCTTTCAGTGCCAGCAATGATGGTTGCCTAATCATTACATTTTACATTTACAAACTTTGTACTCAAAACCTGAAAGATCTTTCCATTAATATTTGCAAAATGAAAACTATTGTTCTCTTTCAAGTTCTTGCTTGAAAACCTCTCCTTGTTGTGATACTTACAGAATCTTGAAAACAATTTGGCATACAATGACCACAGTCCCACTTGGTGATTGTTACTGCCCTACTGTCTCACTTGTTGCATAGGTCTTCTAGACATACATATTGCTTTAAATATAAAGTGTGAGCTTTTGGGGGCAGGAATCTTTTTCTCTGTGCAACAGTCAAAACAGAATCCTCCGCTATAAGTACAATATCCTAGCATTGCAACAATACTGGCAGTAATAATAATTCAAAGCAAAACACAAACCAGAAGTTTTGTGAGCTGGAAAAGATCATTAAAGTCAACTGAATAAATCATTCCCAAAATGTAACTCTACTGATTGAGCTTAAACTAAGGAATAGTTAAAACTTTTGTGCAAAGACAAATTGGAATATTTTTTTGGTTTGCATTTCTCAGTCTTCCATGGCCCAGAAGTTGGATGTGACGCAGAAGGAAGACTGAGGATGCAATTATGCACAGTTGTAGAACAGCTGGCAACAGTACATTTCTCTAGGAGCTCTTCTGTGACAGTATGGTAAAATCCTGTTTCACAATTCTTCAAATAATAAGTTATTTACAATAAAGCTGGAGGAACAATAGATTTGTATGGAATAGAAATAATTTTAGTACTAGAATGGGTGGAATTATCTAAGATCAGGGGCATTTGGAAGCATTATTTTAGTTGCAGAGTGCAATATTCTTTATTTTCCACATATTTGAAATCTGATATCAGAGTGAAGAGACTTTTCTCTTAAGTGAAAACAGCCTTTGTGGAGTAGGACTTGTTTGTTTTGCATTTTTTAGCTGCGACCTTACTTGTGAGACTTTGTGGTTTTAGCAACTACATTACTGCTAAACTCTTCTGGAAATTTTAAAATATTTACTCTGAAGGCTTATTTCTTAATTTTATTTTTTTCCAAAACCTTAAAGAGACATAATTAAATCTTAGTTAATACACTATGGGGAAATATAAAACGATGAATTCAAGATAGGAAATAAATGTATATGACAGATACACACACACCTGTAAAGCTTTTAATATTAAGAAGCATTATGATAGGTCTTCAATACTAACACGATAGTGAAGAAAACATAATAAGGTAGAAAAGGCATATCTGGCAAACAACTGGAATTACTTACTGGCCTATGGCCAGTGGTCCTATAAAAGGACAGTGGTGGTGCCTGAAAGAAATAGGCATAAGGAAAAATACAGAACAAGGGAGGAACAGAGGATAGTTTTAACTTGGAATCTCTTGGGATAACTAACTATATGTGGTGCTATGCTTGACTTACTTTATTAATGGATCACTGCATGCCAGTGGCCTAAAACCAGAGAGTCATTGAGATATACCAAGTACTTGTCACTTCTGAGATGTAGTCCTGTCTTCCATATGTGGAGCCTTCATTTTGAGAAAAATGGGTGGCAATTTTGGACAGTGCAAGGCAGAATAGGAAACTTAATAGCATATGTATTCAGGATTAAAGCATAATTAAGTCAGGATTGAGGTTCAGGCACTTTGCAGGTTTTTCATTCACATCTATGTTCTGATCTTGAGATCTCAGGCTCCCTGAGCTACCAGGTGTTCTCCAAGAGCTGTCTACATTACTGTCTATGTAAGAGCTGAGGCCTTCTTGGCTGCTTGCCTGAGGTTGGAAGAGTCACTCCCACACACTATAAATGGTCACAGTTCTTATCACAGCACTATCCTCAGAGCAAAAGCATTTCTGACATTACCTGTCCTCCCTCCCCATGACATATTAATATTATACTAACCTATTAAAAAAAAAAATAACCCAGAAGCTATTAACACACACAAAATCCACAAACTAAACAGAAAAGATGAAACTCACTTACAAAATACATTTTCCACAATGCAGGACAAGGAAGCAGAGAACATTTACACTGCCAAGGCAGCCCATTTGTGTGCTGTGCTTTCCAAGGTGCTCTGATACCAAAGTGCAAACACAGACCAGGCAGAGTTGTGCTTACCACAGAGGGCACCAGACTGAGAAATTCCACTTACGAAACAGCCATTTCTCACTGTTTTGTACCACATGTTCTCTCTGCAAGGGTAGGCTAGAAGAACTTGCTACTGGGAAATTTTTGTTTAAAAAAAGCTGCCTCCAGCTTCTGCACTGAAACACATGGCAGGGAATGTAACATAAAAGCAGCACAGTCAGTAAGTACTTGTCAAGGTAAAACCAAAAGAGAAGAAATAGCCTAGATGTAGTTCTAAGTGCTATACCTGCCAAAATTCCCATACCAGGTTTCATGGGTTTATGCTCATTTTCCTTTAAAAGGTATTTTCTCTTTACACTGTAAAAAAAGCTACACTGACATCAGAGGAAACCAACCAGACAGAGAATTTTCTCTATTGTCTGAAAAAACACAAATCTGCACTGCTAATTTGGCCTGTAATTTCTCCCACTTAGCTTAAAATAAAAGCAAGTCATGCAGTTTCATAGTTTCTTGTGGTTGCTGAGCTGATAAAAATTTGGAGTCTGTACCTGGAAATTTTCCAATTTCTATTGCAAATGACTTTACCTGTAACCTGGCTTGTCTCAATTGTTCAGGTATCAGTGTTAAATGGGTCTAAATATTTTTAAACCTGTACTACTTTTTTTTTTTTTTTTTTAAGATTTTAATGTTAGCCTTTACTATTATGGGCTGCTTCTCATTTATATTTTTTATTTTGTAGCTTTGTATTTGTGTGCATCATTCTGCGTGTGAACGGAACCCTGATTTGATCAAAATGTAACCTTTGTTATGTGCTTTGCACTGAATGGGACCATTTCATCGTCATTAAGCAAAAATTTTACAGTCTGGGTCTAATTCTGATTGGTAAAAAAATGTCCAAGGCTGAAACCAGGCTCAGATTCAGGAGGTTAAATGAAACCAGATCACTCAGCCGCAGGGAGGGGATCTGTCTCTCCCTATTTACCAGCCACTCAGAAATGGCAGGCAAGGAGAGTCACCCATGGGACTGCGTCATGACATTGCCCTGATAAGTTCTGGTCTCCAGCACAAGAAAAGAGGAAATATGCTTATTTTATTCCTTCATGTCATCATCCTTCCTTGTATTGTGACTGGAGTAACCTACATGTCAACCAAAGATGGGAGCCATCTCCTGTGGCTGCTGAATTCAGGACCATGAGGAATTAATTGCTTACCTGGCATCTGTGTGCCAGATGAGGAGAATAAAAATAAATGTTTCAATTCACCTGTGGGGGAGTAGTTGTTTTGGACTTTATCCTATTACAACTCACATATCCTGCTAACTCATGAGTTGGTCTGCCTAAAAAGCCAGCACATACTTCAATTGCCAGATTCATGTGGCATAGAAGGGATTTTCTCCTATGGAAGAATTTGCAAACCACAGTGTAAACATCCCAGCAGTACAGACCTCTGGTTACATCTCCATCTGTCAGAGCTCTAGAAGTTTTCAATGCATCTGGCAAAAAAAAAAAAAAAGTTCTAATCCATTATAAAAGTGAATGAACTTCTGGGGCTACAAGACCTACTTCTATGATTTACCTAAACACATAGGTTCTAAAACACTGAAAAATATTTTTAAATGTTTTATGAAATCACAGTAATTGCCTCTAAATGAAAATCAAGGGTTGATGTGTTCCCCTCTGATGTATGTACTGGAGATGATGCAGGATATTCCAATATGTGAGGAGCAGACAGTCTGCCTGATGTAAGACAATTCCCTCTAGTTTCCTGCAGAACAGACAGTTTCCTGTGACAGCGTGTTTATCTGTGAGAAACTATCATCTTCTCAGCAGGGCTTCTGACAAACTCTTGCTAAAGACACTGAGCCCCACTAAGAAGACAATGAGAGGGTCACTGCATCATACAGCATAGATTCATCTTAGTCCTGATAAACCACAAATAACCTATGGTAGGTTTTAAAGCTCTAGTCACTTTCACTGCTGTTGTATTTACCCAGATAAACATGATAAAACTAATCCTTAAAAAAACCCCTACCTTTATTCTTGCAAGTCATACTTAACACTGCAGAAAACCACCACAGAAATTCCTTTTAAGAATTTTAGAAGGTACACAAAAAAAAACCATTTAATTTTGGTTTTGTTCAGTACTGGAATCAGAGTAGTTCAGAACTCCCTCCCTGTCATGACTTCAACTGATTTCTCTTCTTCCACTTCACTATCTGCTTATCTCTTCCACCTGCTTTTTCAATTCATTCTCAGTGGAAAAAACAAACAAACAACCTGAAACATTTGTAACAAAATTAGCTTGCAGAATCCACCTATATGCTAAGTCCTTGTCATTGTCTATATTCTTATGAGTCAATATTTTAACCACAGTCTGTTTTCAGCAGATCTGACATTTTGTATGCCTTCTTTCCATCCCTCGTTCCTTTTCCTTTATATACAAGGCACACCCTGATAGCCAGTTCCTATCCTCTACCTCTAAGTGTTGTTATCTGGCCTTATAATTTTAGTAGAAACATAACAGAAGTTAGTTGACAAGCTGCAATCTAATGTACATAAAAGTGAAAAGGGAGTTAATGTTCAATGGAAAAGGGAAATTAGTTAAAAGGAAAGCTCCTAACAGAACCCCCTAAGACTGTGCCATGCTAGAGTGCCAATGAACTGCAATGCAGATCACAGCCAAGTCTATTCAACAAATAGCTATAAAAAAACCTCCTGTAAATTAAGAGCTGCAATCCAACTGTTTCCTTTTTATCCAGACATGCTTCATTTTTAGTGTAAATCAATCCCCTATTTTTGTCCTGTGTGTTTTTCAGAGCTGGCAACCATTTCCTCAACTAACCCCATGTAAGCACTCCAACTCATTAGTCATATAATGTTAGATGTCAAAGAAAGTGTTTGCTTCTACACTACAAACTGGCAGCTACAGTAAAACTAACTTGAACAACTACATTAATTAATGGACTTCTGCTTCTAACAAGAGAATAAGCCCTCACTAAGTAGCTCTCTAAATGGCTCATCTAGGTTAAAAAATAATGAAGGGGCTATTGTGAAAGGAATAATGAAGTTCAGATGTCTGTTTCAAAGTGTTCTCAAAAAAGCAAAAAGAGCAGAACTGTATTTGCATCCTCGATAAATCTTTTGATTCCTCTTGTTCTCCTGTCTTCTCACGGCTCACAACACTATGCCATTTGTCTACCCAAAATCAAGGGAAGAGACTTGGAAACTGGCTTCTCTTTGAATCTTCATGTTCTGCCCACAGATAAATCACAGCAGTTCTGTCTAAGATGTTTCCTACCCCCAAACATCCAGCCAAAAATCCTGTCCATGCTCTTATGTCCAGTATTGCAATATCCTTTTCTAGGGAGTCATTAAGCAGAGTCCCTGACAAACATAAAAAGCAGCTGAAAAGATCAGCCCTCTTTTCTTGATTGTGTCCTTCCACTGTTGGCCCCAACAAGTTGGAGTTCTTTACCTTCCCTTTCAAGGCTTCTCTGATTTCTGCCTACACATCTATACAGAAAGATTAGCTCCCAACACCAGTATGCCTATTCAGCACCACCATTCATCTCAGGAAGATGCCACTTGTTAAAAAAATTTAAAAATAAAATTAAAATAAAACCCACACTTGTAAGGAGCTCCCATAAAAAAAAAAAAAAAAAAAAAAAAAAAAAAAAAAATTTTTTTCTTTTCTAATTATTTATATACTTTTAATGCTGTCCTTTTCCAATGATTCATAATCCCTTTTGCCACAGTACACAGATGAGAGTGGTGACCAAAATTACATCCCTATCTCCTCCCAACTGCTTGGACCTTCCTGCTAACCTGTTTTACACATAATGTATACACTGTATCGGAGAGGTTGTGAGAATGGAAAGGCAGGTTGTTGTAGGCACCACGTGTTTACACAGTTTCAGTGATAATAGAGATCTTTATCCATAAGCATAGTTCCTAGCTAGACACTATGAAAATAAACAAACAGTAACAACATGCCTGGCAGAGAGAGTCTTCTGGATCCAGACTGCGAGCACTGAATCCCTCCCCAGCACAGTGCAGATTTCACATACAGTTTCTAGCTGCTCTCCTCCCAGCTCGGTTCCCCTGATGAGGCTGTTCTCAGCGTCCCCAGCACTCAGTCCAACTCCCACCATTGCACAGGAGCAGCCAAAACCATGACATAGCTCCTAGACAGCCAGGGACTTGGAACAGACCCCCACGCTGACAAGCCCCAGCTGCCACAGGGCCCCTTCCCAGCCAAGTGGGCGTCCAGAGCTCCTGTGCTTGCAGTGAGGAAGGGAAAGCATGACAGCAGCTCCAGCAAGTGATTCACAGCTCCCCAGTAAGTGCTCTCCTCATGATGCGGCTGCTCTCCCTGCCTCACATCCGCTCTGCTGACAGGCTGCAAAAAAGTTCAAAGGGTCAGTGATCCTCCATGAGACGTGGGGGAAGGCAACTAGCACAGGCAGATTCAGCTGCATCACCAAAAAGGAGGAAAAGTGACACTGCACCCCATTGTAACACAAGCAGGGAGAAGGGGGTCAGGAATCCTCTCAGGTAACATCACCAGCCAGCATGGTAACTCTGTGAACAACATTGTCAAGGTAAAAAAAAAAGAAAAAAAAAAAAAAGGAAAAAAAAAGGTCCATCTACCTGCGAGCAGAAAGTAATGTGGAAATCTCTGCACTTGGGAGTGTGTCCTGCTGGCATTCACTGCTTCTCTTCCAACTGTGAAGGCTGAACACCCTTCAGAGAACTGAAGAAAATTCAGAAGCACCCATCTCCTCAGTGAGCAGCAGTGCCTGGCACAGAACAGTACTAAGCTGGCTGGTTCAGGCCCATCTAGAAACAGAGGAAACCATGTAATTTTGGAGGCTGGCAGGGACTTCTGGAGATCACCTAGTCCAACCTCCAGCTCTCTGCAGGAATAGCTTTGAACAGCACCTACAGACCTTGGGGAGTTATTGTCTCTGTGCCAACCTCATACAGCTCATGGGCTTCAGGACATGAACTCAAGCCAAATGTTTGTAATAATAGAAACAGAAGGTGGTTTAAGTCAGGCTGAACACACCATGTGAATGCCCATAGTGCCATCTTCAAAGGGATTGGGAATACCTTCACCATATACACATATTTGTTCCTCTTCCCTCTGCTTTCTCTGCATCTTTGGCCAGATGTAGTTCACTATCTGCTGGAAAGCTAAGTAGCCTCTTCATCTGTTTGCAAGAATAAAAGGACAAAAGGCCAAGAGTAATTTGCACAATGTAGACATCATGTCATAGTCATCTTCATTAGCTGTGCTGCTTGTGACAGAACTGGGGGTGGGCAGGACATCAAAACCCTCGGTATGGTAAGCATTTGAGTTGACACTCAAGTACAAATAGCTTTACTCTATTATACTTTCTGCCAGCATTTTTACATTAAGTCTGAATTTGAATACAGTCCAACCCAGATTTTCAGAAGCCCATAAAGTAGATGGTTGTTCCGATCTACTTTCGCAGTTATATACTGATTGACTGTAGATTTGCTCTTCTATTAGATGAAAAATAAGATTTTTTTTTTTAAATCAACAATTACAGACAGTGGGTTGAGAGTTGGATTTTTGGCAAGAACACAAATGACCTGGTTAGGGAGTGAGAGCAGTAGGGTGGCTTTTCCCCAGAAAAGTCCAGGAATTTATATCTCATGTTACTGTTTCAGTATCAGCAAGAATATTGTAAGCAGAATCTGACAAACAGCTAATTTCCTGGTCCTGCTGCTGTGTTTGTTATTAGCCAGTGCCAATCGACGTTTGGACAATGAGTCACCTCATGCTTGTTATCAGTAATAAGTGATATTTCCTTTTCAATATTTCTAAGCTCACTTGGAAACAGAGCACAATGGGAATATTACAGGAATCTTCTGCTTTTTTTGGGAAGTTACTTGGCAGACCTGGACCTCATGCTAGGTACCATCAAAGATCTGCTGCTGTCGCAGTGATTTATGCAACAGTGCATTAGTGAGGAGCCAGAAAAAGCTGTACTTCTCATAACACAAAGATTGAAAACTATCAGAAGTTTCCTCCATGAACTATTAAGTCAGAGTTTTATTGCAGCAAGGAACATACAATTTTCAGTGGAGAGAACAAGTGGGATGATGGTGCTGATCTATTTTCTTTGACAATTTGTTAGTATCCCCTTTTAAGCTTTTAATATGCAAGAGGAATGGTTTTAATTAAACTGAGTTAATAGGAACACATCTCTAACTTCTAAGTGAGAAAATGCTTCTATGAGCACTCAAAAATTACTCACCACTGCAGTCTACTTTCTTTTTCCTTCTTGTGGGTGTCGATGTCCGAACAACAAGATACCTCAGGTGGTTTAGTAGCAAGTGATTGTAACTAGCTGTTACAAACCTACCTCCAGCCTCAATGGTGATCCAGCAGCTCATCTTAAGCCATCATCCTCCACTTCCATAAACCACATCCTACAGGCCAGATGTTCCAACCTCCTTTCCTTCTGCACCACACTCAGTCCCACTCCCAGTCCATTATTTCCTTTGGCTCCACATCCCCCAATGGCTCATCTGGTTTCCCAATGAAAAATAACTGAAACTTCTGTTTCTCTCCTCCCTAAGGAAAACAATGGTATATAAAGACACTAAATCTTCCTCCATAGAAGGTAACTTTTTTTTTTACTGGGTTTTTAAATTTTGTTTGTGAAGAAAATAAAAGACTGTGACACCAGGACACAGTGTCTTCCCTCAATCTCACTTTCAAAATGCATAATTAGGAATCTCAGCTCTGGTCGTGAATCACTCTTTGCAGAAAGCAGTGTCCCATGCTGCTGAACTCTATGTAACTTTTTAAGTTCTTCATAATACAGGCCACCCTCCCCTTCAGCCCATTTCCAGTCTGAGGCCCTATATCTTTTTTTATCCAGCTCTGCCCAGCATGTTACTGGGAGTTTCTCCGCTCGATTTCACCCTCGTTCGTGCAATACACAGAGACTACACTGGCCTTCGGAAAAGAACAGAGTTCAACAAGAGACCTCTGTAGAGCAAACTCATACAAGTTTTAGTGACCTCTTCAGTAAAGAGCAAACCATTAGTTTCAATTATGAATTATATGTGACATTTTCTACAGGATCTAGCACATACAGTTATGACTCCTGTCAAGTTAGAAGATATGTAATAAGAACAGATTACACAAGCAGGAATAAAA
>NW_009953651.1:135892-143695 GCF_000747805.2 Chaetura pelagica
GTTTTTTACGTGGCAAAATAATTCTCAGGTCTCACACCAATTACGGTAAAAAAAACTCAGAATGTATGTAAAATCAACACCCAAAGATGATTCAGCTGCAAAATGCAGAATGTTCAGCTGCTTTTAGGAGTCATGGGATGCAGTTTTTTGGTCTCACCACTAGAAAACAGAAGCAGCATTTGCAGGCTTTGTTTCTATGTTATCTCCAAACTCAAAATAAGTCTCAAGTAAAACGAGAGCCCAGTGGTAGGAATATCATTATTTTCAGCACCTGGTTCAAGTGAATTCAATGTACAAACTGTGCAAAGCACCTTCAAAACAGACTGCATTTTTCACTCCCTCATAACATCAAGTCATCCAGATGTATTAAGGGATTAAAATATCCAATAAACTATAATGCACACTGTCAACAGTCCAACTAGGAAAAGCTTTGTATTGAGGTTCTTGGATGAAATATACATAATAATATGCAGAAAATGGATGTTATGTGCACATTCCTGGTTGCTATACAATACCAAGAAGATAAGCCAGAGTAAAGCAATGTAAAGAAAGGAATATGCAGTCTCTTCTGGTGTCAGAGTTGAAATTTGAGAACATATCCTTCAGAGGTGATGTCGTGCCTCAGATTCTCTCATAGGCACCAGGTGGGGTTTTTTTCAGAATAAAACAAAATTTTAATTTGCTGAAAAGATGCATATTTGGATTGCTAAAAACAACTAGGAAATTTATAATTTCTTCCTGAGGCTAAAAAAAACTTCTTAGCACATTTGTATGATTAATTTTGATTTTTTCTAAATCAAAAGCTTTTAGTTTTGTTTCCAGATTATACTAATAACTTTAGATTAATCTATCTTTAATTATACAACAAAATAGATAATGTAACTTCCCTTCCAAGTCTGGAAAGAAAAACACTCCACTTGGTTTGATTCCAAATTATTTTTTCCAAGTGAGGCTATTCAAGTCACAAAAACCCTTCAGTTTTCCTGTGATGTGTGCAGCTGTTTCTCGATAGCCTTGCACATCTGTGTAGCCCACACCATGTGGCCCCTGGAGAGGGAGACCAAGGCTCTGCTCCTGCAAAGGCAGGTGAAGATGCCAGAGCACTGTGCTTTGTTCCAGCCTTGATCCTGACCCCTTAGAAGCTGCACTCCTGCTATTGTGCTTTCTCCTACAAGGCCACCAGAGTTATGGCTGTACTATGCTGTGGTTCTGGGAGGATGTGGGATCTTAATATCAGAAACAGCAGATGCTTATGAGGAGACAGGAGCAACAGTTGGTGGAGCTGGTGGTTAAGAGCAACATGAAGGTGGTACATGAAAATGGTGCAGAAAGGGGTTAAGGTGAAACAAAGAGGAAAAGTAACCTCAAAAAGACATCTATAGCAAGTACTTTTGAAATGAAGTGCCAGAGCTTTGCATCCCAATAAGTTCATAATGTTAAGTCTGTTTTCAGTTCAGAAAGAGTTTTAGATCAATTAAGTTTATCATGCCATTAAGCTGATATTTCCCATTATTAGTCAGCTTCTTTTACTCCTCAGCTCACCTGACCAGAGAAGAGCAGGAAGACAGGCACTCTGTTTCTGCAACCCCTAGAAAGAGAGGTCAAACTTTGAAGCACATTTTGTGCTCAAGCTGCAGCTTCACTGTCTAGATACAAAGCAGGTCTGTTGTTTCTCAGTATTTTATCCAGATTGGTTAGTTTTCCTACGCAATCCTAGCAAAATCACAGTGTTCATTACAATTCTGGACCATCACATCATTAGCATTGCACAACCCTCTTCAAAGCTGAGTCCACCCTTTCTGTTCCATCTGAAACCAGCCTGCATCTTGTAAAGCAAAATACATGTAGCCCACACTGGTTACGGATCTATGCAGAATACATTCAATTAAGATTTAACACCTACATTGCTCATGACTTCCTAAGGCATCACAAATTAATATTTTCAATCAAATGAAGTCTAGTCATCTAACAACCTCAGTTTGGAATTCTCTTCAGTTTTGCTGATCTCCAAGAAAATCTTTCAATTATCCCAATTTCCAGAAAAATGTTCCAAAAAGCTATAACCTACCTTTTCATTTTAAAAGTACACATCCATGATGAGACCTTTATTTTTTTAAAAAAAAAACCAACAACAAGCCTGACAGAGGATAAAAAGAAGTCTCACAAAATCCTGATAGACAAAATACATTATTATATTGTCTTCAGTGTGTGATTAGAAGAGTTGTGAACTATCATCACTTTTGACTGTTAATGGTCTCTCAATTTTCATTTCCTTAAAAGGAGTTCCTGTAATAAAGTTAACCAAAAACCAGAAAGCTTTTGGAGGCAAAACCAGTATTGTAGAGTGGTATGGCATCACGAAAAATATGGTGGGGGGGAAAGAAACACCCAAGAAAAAGAGTGTCATGGTTTGACTCAGGATCGGCAATTATGCTCTCAATCCCCTCGCTCTCCACCCAGGTACAAAAAGAAGAGAGAGAATGAAGAGACTTTCCAGATTGAAAACTAAACTAGACAGCTTTAATTAAATACAAATAATGAAAGAAAATACATCCAATTATATACAAATACATTCAGGAATGTGCAAAATCCTACTGCTTCCCCCCATCCCCAGCAACTCCCAGGGCACTCTCCTGAGCTGTAAGCAGTTCTGAAACGTCCTGGAGTGCTGCTGGAGAGAGTAGCAGAGCAGACATGGGCTGAGGGGAGAATTATGTGGGTCAGGAATACACAGGCCTAGGGATCAGTGATGATGGATAGACTGAGTTCTCCTTGGACACCAGCCACAGATTGTAGAGAAGGGAAGAAGAAAAGGAAGAGCTTGACTTCTGTGATCTCCGACCTTACACCGAGCTTATGTAGATACATGGAATGGAATACTTGGGTCAGTTTTGCTGTCCATCTAGCCCACTCCTCCCTACAAGAGGGTTGCAGATACATCTCTTCTGCTCCTTTAGCATCTGAGCTGAAGATTCAACAATGTAGAGCAAAGTGGCCTTGAAGTCACAACAGCAGTAACATAAACAATCCAGCATTATCAGTCTACTAGCTGGAAAACTTGCTGCTAGTTAAAAGAGAGTTCTCCAAAGGAACAACAACAACAAAAAAAATATATATATCAGCAAAAGGAAAATTGGCTTCATCCTGGCTCAAATCAAGACAGAGAGGATAAGAACTGTAACTGCAAAAACATCAGCACTCAACACAGAGCAACACTCCTCACTGCAGAGACAGAGATAGTTAACCTTAGCCAATATTTAGACAAGTCCTTTCCACAGATTTTGTTCTTCTACCTTCGAAGTGCTATTTGAGGTCTAACACAACATTTCACATGGACAGGAAACTTCCCCTTTACCACAAAAAAAATTCTGCTCTCTGTCCTTAAAGATTGTTATTCCCCTTTTGTATTACAAAGTTAAGAAAACCCCAGAAAACGTTTCAGATCCTTGTCCTTTTGAGTAAGCTTTTTTTTCCCCCCTCCTTCCAGATGCATATGTTATGGCTTATAGGAAAGATTGCTAAAACCTTCATCAACATTTCCTTTTTTTTCAGAGGGAAGGTTTAATCTTCATCTTGACATGCTGCAAGCCAAAACTGAACTTCTATCAGAAAGTATTAGGGCCTGCTCAGGTTGGTTTCCTTCATTCTCTCTATGCCAGATGCAAAACACCTTACATCTCCCAGGATGACACAACTCAGATCAATGAAATACCTGCAGGTGAGGGAGAATACTTTCAGAGTATTACTCAAAGTAAGTGTCACTCATTTCAACTGATGATTGATGTCCAAAAGAGGAAGCAATTCTAGAACTGGTAACATGATGTTCTAGCCAGCTGTGACTTCCTCAAGCTGACAGCAAAATGCTAAGGAGAAACTAAATGAAGAAAAAAAAAAAAAAAAAAAGGCAGGAAAAAAAAAATAATCTGGTGGAACTATCCCCAACAAGGAGGCTTCCTGGACGTGGGGATGCAGAACTGGAGAAATAACTGAGCTTGATGAGGCTAGGTCTGGTTTTGCTAGGGTGCACAATTCACTGATATTTTTCATATCAGGTGTTATAGGGAGTGGACAGTGTGGATTTCTACAGTCAAAGAGACTGGAATCCAGGATACACCATACGAGACAGAGCAACCTGTTGAATCTACAAGAGAGTCACATACAAGGAGAAAAGCCAGGTGAACTGAGTCTACATGCAGCTTCCTGAATAGTCTACTTAATTTTCAAAGACCTTATAGTTTTAGAGACAAAATAATTTTGCAGTGTCTCCATTTAATGTGGAGTAGCTTTCTTCTCAGAAAAGGCTACTTCATCTGATGATTAATGTCTCTGCTCCCAGAATATATAATTGTTTGCATTACTATCATGCAGTCTGGGTTCTTAAACTCATCTAAACTACATAAATCAATAGAGAAGTGATTGACCTAAAAAAAAGTTTACAATAATGATACTGCAAACATTTTTTGGTGGTCAGTGATGATTAAAAATACAGAAAATTACATAATAATGTAATTGAATCATAACATTTCTGAGCCTTCACTTTGAAGTTCTGCCATTCTATTGCAAAACTTAACTGGCTACAGTTTTCAGTTCTAAAATAATGAAGGCTCTGAAGTTGACAGAAATCCTTCCTGCATTCACTTCCATAAAGTCTGGAACTTGGTTGTGGGTCAAACTTTATTTAGTCAAGGTTTAAGTTCCCTTTCTCAGTGAATGCCAGGTAAACTGCGATTCTCCTAATATTTTTAGCTGCTCAAACTACCATAGATCTTTACAGTCTTGTTCCATCCTTGGTGCTACTTCAGAAGTTGAGCACCCCTAAACATACTGCTTCTCTGTCATGTTTTCCCCTCCAGTAGTGCTGAGCAGCACCTCTTGAAAGAGTAGGGGGCCAGAGCCCTGGTGTTGACCTTCCTGTGAAGAAGTGTGAACTGCAGAGATCATCTTTAGGTTTTCTCTGCAGATCTGTTCAGTCTGAATCACATGTTGACTCCCTGATTTTGTCAAGTTTATCTTCAACCTTTTCAGTTAAAATAGAGTGGGCATAGTTTAAATCAAATAAACTGCTTGTAAGTTGTAAATCCTTGTTTCCTGTGAGCTATTGTCTTTATGACTTATGCACTACCACCACAAAAACCACAGAACCTTTGCCAGGTCCTCTCTGGTGCAGTCACATCTCCAGCTATCTCCAGGTTTTCTATACTGCCCCACAAATTCCTCAGTCCTCTGACAAGTTCCCAAAGCTCACCTCTCCCCTACACACACTGCAAAATCACTCTTATCTTGTTTGGCCTTTAGCTGAAATGCAGACAGCAAAGGCTGCACTTAATCCTGAGCAACACATCCGTGCAGTAGCTGGCAGACTGCAGACTGCTTTCACACAGAGCAGTTTCACACCAGGGTTGGTTCCACTCTGCCTCTTTGGAAATTATTTGGAAATAATAAAATGGTGTAAGTATCTCTTGCCACTGCCCAGCTAATGATTTTCATAAAATGTGAGAGCACTTAATATATTTGGAACCTCTTCTGCTCTGTCCAATTCTGCCAAGTTGTGTAACGAGTCTACAGATTACTGGAAGACCCTGACAGACGCTGCAGTTGCATAACTTGTTTCCTTCTGAAACTGAGCAAAAAAAGACACTATCACCCCCACACAAATTTCAGCTTCCTTGTTCTGTCAGCATGTTTTGAGTAGTTGTAAACCTCTTTGATTGCTCCTGAGATCAAGCATGTATGCCCACATCTCCCAATCAGTGCTCCCTCACAGTGCCTTTGTGGGGAAATTTGCCTCCATCAACCATGACTCTGGTTTATCGATACACTAGGTCTCCATACCTTAAACACCAGTTTTTTATACACACACTTCTGTCTCCATATAAACACCCAAATAAAGCAAACATTGGGCCTTTTTTATCTACACAAATATATAAAAATATTTTTAGTGTTTTTAAAAAGTGTGTATAAAATGGATATATATGCACTATCATGAACTACCTCACATACTGTCAATCAACAGAAGTGCCCCACACACATTTCTTACAATCTTATCCTAGAATCCCCACCCAAGCAGAATGAAAACACAGTTCTTCCCTGGAAGTCACTAGTTTAGACTAAACACTCATTACCTTTGTGAGACTTGAATCTAAAACTTGCTTTGGAACCTATATTAAGATTTTTATATGCTGCTGTCAGGAATTTTTACTTTAAAAGGCAAAAGTGGTGCAAGCACACAGCTGTAACAGCACAATTTTTAGAAAACCTTGATCCAACACTGGATCTTTGATCACATGTTTTGCAACAAGAAAAGCAAGCTTCTAAATTCCTCTCCTTTGCACAGCCAGCTAGAACCTTAGCAGGTGTTATCTCTTAAATAATCAAGATTTGTAATAACAGCACTGGGAAATAAATAAAGCCCCTTTTTTGTTTAGATATTAGTGCTTTTTAGATAACACACACATCAGGTATCTGAAAGGACAAATTACTCTCAAGTCAAATTTAGATGTTTTTATTAAGAAAGCTTTGAATAAATTCTTCTAACATAGAGATGAATACAGCTTTCACAAAACACTTGTTATAGATTTCTTCACTCTTACTTCATTGTAGCCACCAGGAACATGCAAGTACCAAGAAAGTTGTTTAGCAAAGCAGGGTGAAGCATACAACTGAACTTTTCTGCTAAAATGCTTAGGACTGAAAGAGTGAATATTTACTTTCCACTGATGACATATTTTTGAGTTTAAAAAACCCAACTGTTAAAAGTTTAGTTCTTATTTCTTACTTCTAGACCTAGTGGGGAAAATACATCAGCTCACAGTGGATAAAGAATGTGTATGATGATGGATTTTACTCTTAATTTTGCTTTTCTGCAACTGTAATGATTAGAAACATAATTCATCCCCAGGGAATGCTTACATCTCAGAAAAAAGTTTGGCAGCAAGAAGCAGGCAATATAAGTAATTTCCGTCTGCAGAAGATCTATACTATGCCTGTAGCCTCTTGGGAGATAGCTTTTTTCTCTGTGTTTGTAGAGCTCTTGGTACCCAGAGTCCAGTCAGGGATTCCAAATTATATTATAAATTATAGTATTTGAAATAGTGCTAACTGAAAGTTATTAGACTCTATTAGGATGGTTAACTTCCAGAAATAATATAGGTGCTAATACATGAGCACTGATTTATACCATTGCTTTATGATTAAGAGCTTTGAGAGGAGAGCAGATAAGCAGGAGGCTGAAACTCAAAAAGCAATGGAAATAAAACAGAGAATCCGCTTTTTGTGCTGACATGGCTGAGAGTGTGTGCCTTTCCACATGTAACATGCTTTTCTCTATTGTTATCTGTCCATAGCTTTCATAGGAAAACAGTGATCTTCTGCTAGCTGTGCCAAGTATGGAGGGAAATTAAATTCCTTCTGCAAAACAGTTCAATTACTCAAGATACAAATCCGAGTCAAAAAGAGAGGGGGGGAATCTAAAAAATCCATCTGGAATATGGGCTAAACTATGCAATTAATTTCCAGGAAGAAAAAAAGACAGAGCAGTATGCTTAGGGCCTAAGTTTACCAGTGGTGGGGAGAGAGGTTTTGGTTATAAATGCAGTGTCAGGATTTGCTAGAAAGCAGATAAAGTAGTAAAACATCAGTAGCAGCACTTGCAAAAGAGTGTTGCTACATGGACTAACTGTCTGCCAGCCAGCTGCAAGCTAGTAATTTTCCTTCAGCTTTCCAGCTTAGGAAGCACATATGCTACGTAATATGAAATGGAGGTGACATAAACTGAAAATCAATTCCCCACAGGCAAGCCACAAG
>NW_009953651.1:143754-160364 GCF_000747805.2 Chaetura pelagica
AGCTAGCTGGAACAATTGACCCCATGGAACAAGTAATTGATTTCTTGCTTTCCTCATCAGATTAGTAGCAGAGCTATTAAGCTGTTACTCACTTTCTTGAGGATCCAGCTTTGGTTTGGGCCTGATCATGCTGGAATTGTCACTGATGAGAAACTCCAATGTCCTCAAATGCTGCATCCTGCAGCTCTACATCAGCACGGCCCTGCTAACCCAACAGGTACAGTCCCACCAGAGGGCCTTCCTCTCATACATCTCCTGTCTGTTCAGCTTTCTCACCAGCAGACCTGGCACGTGCTTAGCATTCAAGGGAAGAAACCACATAGGGAAGCATTTGAGCTACACTACAAGTCCACAGAAACACTTACTATGCAGCAGAGAAGTCCACTGCAAGTTAAGACCACTTCAGCAAGCACGGCAAGCCAAAACAAAACCTCCTTGGACTGGAACTGAGGAGGAGAAAGCCCTCTCTCCTACTCCTATGAACTGAGATGAGTTGGGCTTAAGTGGGCTCTAGAGAGGCAGCTGGGAAGGTAGCAGGAGTCCCTCCCACAGGGAGAAAGACCTAGAGAGGAAAAACCTGACACAGGAGCAGCATATGTGGAGCTGAGTAGGAGAGGAAAAGGGACAGAGGCAAGTGCCTGCCTTCTCAGACCTAGTTTTTCAGGACAAGTTGTGAAGGATGAGTCTCCATTTGCAGCACAACACGTGCATACAATGTATTACAGGTTCTCAGCTGATGCAAGCACAAGGGAGTGATCATCTGATAGCAAGAATAAAATTTGAAAAAAAAAGGCAAACCTGGCAAAGCAGTTGGCAGCACTCAGCCAGTTTTCTTAAGGTAGGAGGCAAGGCTGTCAGCAGCTGCTCAAGGAAAGTATTCGGAGTTATCAGGAAAAGGCAATATCAGTGAAGAAGTTCACTAAGATTAAAAAAAAACAAAAACAGGGAGGGCAGCTGGTAGGCATTTACTCCTTCTGGAAGCTCACCTGACTAGGTCTGAGTTTGCAGGTTTTGTAAAAGCTGCAAGTGTCAGAGTGTTCACAGTATTAAATCAGTCCAGCCCTTAGCACACATTCATTTCCTGTGTTCATTTTTCTGGACAGCTTGATAAATTCTGCTGTGATGGCTATTAAACTGGTTCTGGAAGTTTTTTAAATAAATCACTTAAAGGGGCTTTGTAAGTACCCAAACATATTGTTTCTTAGGGGTGTAACCTACAGCTTCTGTGAATGTCTGAAGAAGTGTGTAAACAGCCTTACATAAATGCAATTACTAGCAGTGCTTTTTCGTAGCCTTTTGATAGAGAGTACATCTTGCTATCCTTAAAAAAAAAAAAAGATTTTCTGTAGCTCATCCTAAGCTTTGGGCTACTTAATCCCCTGAATTGTTTGCTGCTTAGGTCTGAGGACAACTAAAAGAAGCTCCCATTTATACATCCTCCTGGAAGCATAGGTAACAAACTCTTAGACATCCCTCCAAATCACTTAAGTGTAGTAGTTTCTCTTAATAGACTGAAACAAAAATCGTCATGTTTCTACCTGCCTGGCCTACTAAATGTTCAGCTTAGTTTGTTAGCTTTTCAGTTTCCCATAGGAAAAACCTGTTATCCCAAAAACTGAGCATGGAAGATGTACTCTATTCCATGTGCCTGTAGATTAGTTTTAATTTAATCTTACACCTGATGACACAAAAGTATGTTTACATTTCTGCTGACCCAACGCGGAATTCCCTCTTGCAGGTCGCTGTGTTCTGTTGCTGTTGGAATTTCCAGAAAAGAAAAGCTGTGTGGCAGTGTGGAGTCTGTATGACTCCACCAGTAAGAACTTGAGGGCTGAAAGCATCTGTGCCACAGTGAGGACGATAAGTCAGTGCAGCACACTATCCATACCTGATGGGTAGTGTGGGCTGCACCAAGGGAGAGTGATGGATGTGCCTCCAGACACACTGGTTTCTGTTCCCATTCTCCTTTCTCTCCTCCCCCCATCCACATTTAGAGCCTTGATGATGGCAACCATTGCAGATTGGGAAACAAGGTGATTAGTAAGACTTACAAATAATTATGAAACTAAGAAAGTCAGAATAGAAGGATTAAAAAAGCCTTCAAAATTATTTTTTCACAGCTAAAGGCTCCTCTGCATTCATTCTGTTCCTTTTAAAGTCTGGAATGCTTGTTTTTATTGGGTTTGGGGGCTGGGAGGTTCTTTTCTATGTCCTAAACAACTTCAAATTTCCATAAACAAGAAACACATTTATGTTTTGGAAAATAATTGTTTGGCAGCTGTTTTTATGAGAAGAACATACTACAAACACAACTCCAGACTGTGCTAGAAAGACCTTCCAGGTTGGATTGTGTGGAGAAATGCAGAACCAGCCTAAAAACTTAACCAAGCTGGCACATCAGCCAAGCCCAGCACACAAAGCCAGGGTCTTAGACACAGTTTACATGCAAATGTGATAGTAGGCTTGCACTGATTAGTCTCTCAATGAAGGTAGTCTGGTAATAAATCCATGAGAGTTTTGTATTTTGAGAGGCCAAGATGATTTTTTTTTTTTGCATACAGAACTGCAGCTGGTTCAAAAAGGGTTGACCGTCTGTAGGCAGGTAAAAGTGGAAGCTTAATACCTGTTCATGAAATCTAGGATAAGTAAAACTGCTGAAGTGACTGCTGAGTTCTCTAAGTTAAAGCTACATCAAATATTTATTCACTCTTTCCAATAACATTGAGGGACAACAGATGACAATTAAGTGTTCTGTCACTGCAAATTGCTTCTAAGCTAATTTAAAGATAGAATAGTATGATAAGCCAAAGAAATACTAGTTTGTAATTAAACCCAGATTACGCACTAGATTAATTAACTCTCTAAAGCCATTAATGACATATATTTTTATTCAGATGATGAACAATTATAGCTGTAAGGTACTTGCATTTGATCAAGATTAGTAGGGCAAAGCCTTTTCTAGAAGTGAATTAGCTCAGGGTGGTTCTACACTTCATATGCTCTCTCCAAAGCACCTGAGGAACACACACTGTTACCTCAAAATTGTCAAACCAGCTATCATTTGAAAGACTTAACTTAAATTTCAACAGAAGTTTAGTGCTAAACTGCCAGTGAGAGTTTGGAGGCTCCTGCAATTTGTAAGATCAGACAAAGAGATTCATATTTAACCACATGCGTATGACTAACATACAGTTACAAAAAGAAATGCATAAAATCTTACTTCTTCAACCTTCATTAAATCAGGATTTTTAAAGATATAAAGTGGACAATAGCAGCATCAAAGATCTCATTTTATAACTTCAAGGGTCTATGCAAACCTTCTATTTTCTCATAAATAACAACAGATTAGCTTTTGGCAGAATAGATTGGAAGTCTGTGTGGCACATTACATCTCATTTTAGTGAGGAAGGAAGCTAGGAGAACTTTGGAATAGAAGAGAGAAAGCTGGATTTGAGTTTCTGAAATAAACCCTCAAAAAAGAGTGTCGTGCCATTCCATTTGTCTGGTAAAGACTTCTGGTAGAAACCATGGGGAAATGCAAATATAGGAAGCAGCATCTGTAAAATCCATTTTAAAATCTCAGCACCATCACTACACAGAACTCACTGTTCTCTCACACTCAGTGACACCGTCCATGCTGAACTTTCAATGAGAAGAGGAAAAAAACCCAAAAACAACTCTTATTTGCTTTACCTTCATTAAATATTTTTGTCTGTATTTTGCTTTTCATTGAATTGCAAAGGCCTGAAGTTACATGTTTGCCTGGATCTTCTGCTCATGAGTTTTTCTTATACATACACCTAGAGTTATACTACACTGCTGCAGAAAGTGCGTCATAGGACACACAATACGAAATGGTTTCAGTTGCTCATGGTTTAGAGCCTAAGTTACCTTCAAAGCATTGGAGAATAAGGAAGAAGATATGCTAGGATTATGCTATGATTATGAAGTATGGCTGTTTCTAGCATAGAATTCAAAGAAACCATTCCAGACATGTACCAGTCAAATTTTTGTATGATGACTATATATATTTTTAAATATCCAAGTTCATGCAACAACAAGCCTTTAAACTGAGATTCTAGGTCTGACTGGCAAAAGGTTCAGTACAGATACAACCTAAGGGAAATTCCATATTTCTTGGTGTGTGTCTGAAGACATGCAAACATTGAGGAAGTGAGGGAGAGAGGAGTTGGCAGGATCATCGTACAGTACATTGCCACCTGCGGTTGTCACTTTGATCATCCTCACCACTCTTACTCTGTGCTGTCAATGCCAAATGAGACTGTATCACTTGTCTTGATGAGAGCAAGCATAGCTTTGCCTGCAGCTGACTAGGACTTTCTGCAGTAGTAAAGTATCTGTTACATCAACTTTTAACCTTCACTCAGAAAAGCAGAATAAACCCCATGGGCTCAGCTACAACTTTTATTGTGGGATTTGCTCAGAGGCTTGCTATAGCAACATATCCAAGTACCAGTTAGACTTAACCTTGCTTACTCAGAGAGCCAATAATACATGAGACAGACTGTTAAAGTGTAGAGATATATAGTTATAGTATAAGGTCTAAGCCATTGAAACCTCATCAGATGGTCAGTGTTTGCCAAGCTGAATTAAGTGGGATTTCTTGAACTGCAAGGGTAACTTTGTGGTGCCCTCAAAATGGCTAAACAGCTTTAAGAAATTAGAGACTCTTTTGCCTCCTCCATTTGGCAGAAAGAAAAATATTTCCTTCTCTTTGTAGCAAATCCCAAAATTCTTACGATTCTAATTATCAGAACAATTGGAAATTCTTTCTATCAGTTAAATACATGCATGGAAAAAAAATCCAGCTTTTTACTTTGTTAAGGTACAGGCTTTGCTCTCAGGATGTGTCAAGTTTTCTGTGATATCCAGAGAGTAGAGGGAGAAGTATTAAGATTGCAGCACTTCCTACAGTTTATTAAGATGTTTATGAAAATTATTTCCTGTTTTCAAAAAGATGCAGCATCCAAAAGTGTTGTTCCCTTTGTAAGCCCACACTGTAGGAAATATTAAGGGTTTTCTCTTCTCCTGGACAAACAGCCTCTGTGAGGTCACACAACCTTCTAGACATATAATAATGACAAAGACATTTTTGGATGATGATGCATAAGTGTTGCTTACACATTCCCTACATTATTTCTACTTTCTCTGTTCCCATCACCACCCTGGAAAGTTTATTAGTGACAGGATAGAGGACTTTTACATAGAACTCTTCTAGTTCTATGTTTTACATACAGGATAGAGAAGTTTTACATAGAACTGTTCTAGCAACATGTAGCTATTTTGTTCTATAGGTACTTTCAGGACTTTAGCAAGGCTTTTGGCACTGTCTCCCATAACATCCTTGTGGTTAAGCTTATGAAGTGTGGATGGTGAGATGGACTGAGAACCAGTTAAACAATAGAGCTTACAAGGTCATGATTAAGGGTGTAGAGTCTGGCTGGACACCTGTACCTAGTGGAGTCCCCCAGGGATCAGTGCTGGGTCCAGTGCTGTTAAACATCTTCATCAGTGACCTGGATGAGGGGGCAGAGTGTATCCTCAGCAAGTTTGCTGATGATACAAAACTGGGAGGATTGGCTGATAAACCAGAAGGCTATGCAGCCATTCAACAAGACCTGGACAGACTGGAGAGCTGAGCAAAGGGGAACATAATAAGTGTAGAGTTCTGCCCTTGGGAAGGAACAACCACATGCACCAGTACAGGTTAGGAGCTGACCTGCTAGAAAGCAGCTCTGTGGAGAAGGACCTTGGAATCCCGGTGGACAAGTTATCCTTGAGGCAGCAGTGTGCTCCTATGGCCAAGAAGGCAAACGGTATCTTGGGTTGCATTAAGTGTGTCTAGCAGGTCGCGAGAGGTTATCTTCCCCCTCTAGTCTGCCCTAGGGAGACCCCACCTGGAGTATTGTGTCCCATTCTGGGCTCCCCAGTTCAAGAGGGACAGGGATTTACTTGAGAGTCCAACACAGGGCTATGAGGATGATTAAGGGACTGGAACATCTGTCTTATGAGAAAAGGCTGAGAGACCTGGGGCTTTTTCGTCTAGAGAAGACAACACTGAGAGGAGATCTTAGTAAGGTGTACAAATACCTGACGGGTGGGAGTCAAGAGGAGTGGACCAGTCTCTTTTCAGTGGTGCCCTGTGATAGGATGAGTGGCAATGGACAAAAACTGGAACACAAGAAATTCCACCTCAACACGAGGAAAAACTTCTTTACTGAAAGGGTTACCGAGCACTGTACCAGGCTGCCCAGAGAGGTTGTGGAGTCTCCTTCTTGGAAACTTTCAAGACCTGTCTGGATGCATTTCTGTGTGACCTGCCCTAGGTGATCCTGCTCTGGCAGTGGAGTTAAGAGTCCATGATCTTCAGAGGTTCCTTCCAACCCCTACTATTCTATGATTCTACGACTTAGGTTTAGGATCCTGAAAGGTCTATCTTCCTCTGATATCTGCTTGAAAGGATAATCTATTTTGTATAAACCCTGCTTATATTACTCAGCAGGTTTTTGCATGCAATTAACAGATGTGATTGTGAAGGACCAATGCTCCTTTTTATGAAAGGGCTGCTTAATGTTCTACTCTCACGCCATAAATATAGTGAAAATTATTCAGGTTTCTCACAAATGTAATAAAAAAATTCAATATTGCTTTTAAAATTCTATTCTTCAATATTCTGTTTCTACCATGTTGAAAACTATTTCATTTCTGGAGAAAAAAACAAAAGGTTCATTTTTAAAATAGCATGACAATATTTTAATAAGAAAACTCTGGAACTCTGGAACTCAAATAAACACTACCTATGCAAAAAGGAATCATACCTCTTCCTAATATAAACAGAGGAATTAATAAAATGAAACATAATATAATATAAAAAGGATAGTCAAACTTATTTGCTATTAAAAACAGACAGTACATCAAGGTTTAAAATATAAATATCAAAATTACTGCACAGTTAGCCAACTAGCTTTGTTTGACAGCATGATTTTACATCATTGTGCAACAATATGCTCTGGCAGATTAAACTCCACAAAATCCATGATGTGTACCTTTTCTGTTTACATTATAAATCATCCTACAACAGTAAGATAATTGTTCTGGCGTATGTATAAAACATCATACAGTAATACAACTCATGCTTTATGAAAGCTGGAAAGAAGGAAAGAATAGAGAACGTCTCAATGCTTCCCTCACACCTTTGACTCAAAGAAATATAAGCAACAGATATTTGCTCTCCCATTTGCAGTCATGCAGAGTAAGTAGTTCCAAGTATACACATACAAGAGACACGATATATTAAGAGGGTCTGTTATAAATAGCTATTAGTTTTATAGGCAGCTTCAAATATACAATCTTCAGTGTGTCTTAAAAAAATTAATGTCCCAGTGTAGTCAATAAAAAATAAGAGTTCATCCATATGTAAATATACTTAACTAGAATGTGGCTCCGTGAATGTCCCGAAGAGTTTGTCCCAGTGGGTGAAATAAGGAGCGTAGTTTGACTTGAATTTCAGATGATGGAGATCATGATGTGGTGCTCCTCCATATAAACCAAAAGGCACAAGTCGGTGAGTTGACCATGGAAGATCATATCCTGAATGGTCCTCCACTGACAACCAAATGTTTACAAGGAAGAAAATAATTTCTGTCAAAGGATGGCATCTGAGGAGCACTGGGTTGATAGCAGCAAAAAATCCCAGTGAGAGCAATTCCCATACACTGGAATACTGAGTAGTAAGAGCAAATGTTGACACATGCTTGTGATGCACCTTGTGGAAGGTCTTGTAGAGCCAAGGCACCTTGTGATGAAGCAAATGCCACAGAAAGTACTCAAAATCAAACAGAAGCAGGCAAACTCCTACTTCCAGCAGGACTTCAAGCAGCTCTGGAGCTATCACTGGTAGATTCATTGGTCTCCAGTACCAGTGGAGAAATGTCACCGGGAAGATCAAAACAGCATGATGATAAGCACTTTGAATAATGCAAGGCACCATCATTCCAAGAGTTGGATAGCTCTGTGGCTGGATTTTGTATTTTCTCAAGTTTGGTAGTCTAGTGCTTAAAAAGTCCAATGCAGTATATGGAAGAGAGAAAGCCATGTATGCTGTAAAAGAAAACAGCACTGGAAAAAACGGTGACCTGATCAATGCCTCGTTTGCTGTGACAAAGTCCCAAAGAGTCTGAAGGCACAACTTGTCCTGCTGATCATCCATCATGTAGCTGAGCAGCTCTCTGTCTGGCAGGCTGCAGTTCATGCTGATTGCAGTCTGAGTGATCTGTAAGTCCTGTAAGCTTTTATCTAACCTTCTCAAGGGAAAACTCCGCCCATCAGAAATCCTCCGTACTTGGTCATACATAGTTTAAAGGGGAAGCTGCCTTTCCTGTTACACGGAAGTCATATAATGCGTTACAATCTCCAAACAGAATTAGCTGACCAGGGTAATTACTGGAGCTCTACAAGGAGAGTTGCATGATAGGAAAAATTAAGCAGAAAAACAGAACTCCAACACTGGAATTCAGAGAAAGATCACTATTTTTCAATTGTGACATCTTTTCCTAACATTTTGCCTTTTTAGGTAAGGAAATACATCCAACCATTGACTTTTTAATGTGACTGCTACCAAAGATGTACATGTACCTAAACCCTAAGTCTGACTGTGGAGGTTTTATGGGTAATGGGTGTGTACAAACATTTTCTTAATGATCTCTTGGGTATACAACGGGCTAAGTCAAACCTTTATATTCTTCCCACCTGAATGTGGTGGCAGTAGCTTATCTCCACCTACTTTTAAGGTCATATCCTCCTTTATGCTCATGTATCTACTAGACAAAATCAACCTGACTTGACCAGATGCAAAATTGACCCAACAACTTTTGAAGAATGAAATATTTCCTAATTTCTGGGAAGAATACAAGGTAAAATCTCATTATGCTTCCAAACAGATACCTTGTCACAAGTATTACTGCATTATTATAATACTCACTCCACATGCCAACAGCTCTCTGAGCAATTTAATAGGGAAATAATCCTTTACCTAAAGTACCAAATTAACTTAAATAATTAAAAGATCCACTGGTTAGGGCTAAGTCCTTTAAAGGATCTTCCTTTAATCATAGGTAAGCACACAGTATTCAGAAGCTCTCAGGCTTGACTCCTTGAATTTCTAACCTGCTAAAAGTATTTCAGGGGTAAATTACGGAGTTTTTTATTTATCCACTAATACATCACTTCTTTTGTGCTTTTAGAAAAAGACAGACAAAGCTCTGAACATTTAGGGGAAAAGAGCTTGCCATCAGCTTCCTATGAACTCACCTCTTTTGTGGGTACACCATTTATTCTAATATTGGAAATGAGCTCAACTTCCTGGATGACTTTATTAGCTTTCTCAGACAATTTTAGTTCTTTGCTATTCAGAAAATAAATCTGATCGAGTTATATCCAAAAACTTAATCTCAAACTTCTAATTATATTTTATCCTGACCTCCATTTCATGATAAGGATATGAAAAAATGCATTTGTAACTCAATCATTATTTGGGGCTGAAAATATTCTTGAGAGATGCTTGCTGTTGATTTATGTAGTCACAATCAGAAATTAAGCCTCCCAGATGTGATATGTGATTCTCTATTTTACTAAAATTATGCAGGGACTGAATTTATTCTATAACGTATTCCAAGTCTGCCTAAACGGAGATGGCCAGAAACTGCTCAACTGCCTAAAGACACTCCTCTGGCTAATCCTTAATAGCCATCCAAAGTCTCTAAAAGTTTTAGAATGACTGCTGCCTATAAGCTAAAATTTAAAGAACAGGCATTTTGCCTGCAGATTAGGTCACAGAAAAATAGTAAGTCCCTTAAGGGAAAATAACGGAATTCTGCAGTGTTATTACTAGTATATTCTGGAACATAAAGCCCAAGTGAGGTGCAAGGTGAGCAGAACTTACCTGGGAGCCTGCTGCAGCCCCAAGCCGGGCTTGGCACAGCGCAGAGCTTGCAGCACAGCCCCTCTGCAGGGGCTCCTGGGGGTGGGCTCTGCTGGCACCCGGCTGGGTAGTGAGTCAGGCTCAGCGAGTGAGTATGCTCAGCAAAATTAATCCTCAGACATCAGAGAGGGCAAACTCTTACTTTGCAAATTGATTCCAGGCTGTTTGGCTTAGCCACCACAAAGCATTTATCATGCATTTCTGCTCTGCTAACATAGGTTTCTCTGCCAGTGCAAGGTACAATGTAAAGAAAAGACAAAGTACACTCAAATCCCTTCCGCACTTCATTCGGAAATACAACCCCAGCTTTTTTCACTCGGCTTACTATGCTGCCAAACTTCCCCATGTGTTACAAGACTCTAAACGGGTCTCTCAAAAACTCAAGACTCCTGCTACAGAGTTTAGGTTGAAGGGCACATAGTTTGGAATGAGGCCCCGCAAAGGGTCTTAAATAGATTCCACATGAGCACAAGATGCAAGCACCTACACCAGGCTGCGCTGTTAGGTACAAGCTGTAACGTAAACAGCAGAACATTAAGGGGGTAAGAAAATAAGGGAAAGTTAGCTGGAGGGAACATCAGGATCAACATACTGAAAATAATGTCACGGCGGCAGAGGCAAAATACCTTTTTGCTTCCTATTATCTTCCTATTCTCCCTCTCTATATGGTAGGATTATTGTTGTATCGCAGACAAGGCAACATCCTAGTGCTTGCTGAGCCTTCTACCAGAAAAAGGGTGCTAGGGAAGAGGGTTGTTAACTTGTTCAAGACAGTAGCAGGGAAGCAGGTTAGTAACCAGAGCAAAGGAAAGCAGAGGCAGTATCTTGTCCCGTTCCAAAAATCGTTCCTAAGCTGGAAATGTACAGTAAATCTGAGGTCCTCACATCCTAACTCACCTTACTCCACGAGCGTGAGCGCAGCGCCCAGCGATGCCGGCAGCGCTGCGAGGGTCCAGTGGCAGGAAATATTCCTCAAACTTCGTTGAAATGGTCAGATTTCACAGAATATGCCCTGCTTTGCAGCAGGACAAAAAGCTGGTAGGCACAGATCGGTCGCAGGGCTTGAGGTCAAAGTGATGAAGTTTTGTCAGGGAATGGAAAGATTAATTGCTGAAAGGCCTATGTTCACATATACTGAGATTCAGTTCCAGGATCTGAATCCAAAGAAGGGACATGAGCATCTCTTCCTTGCATCCTAGGTAAGCAGCTTGAGCCCCGAGATTTCGGGTATACTGAGTACTTGAGGATGAACAACACAGATTCCTCTTCAGTTTTGATTAAAAACTTCAGTCTAAACACAAGATACTTTTCTTAACAGAAATAACACATTGTCTTAATCAAAATATTTTCATGTGCATACTCCAGACACCCAACCAAGCTTCACTGAAAACCTTTCCAGCCAGCACAGAAAGAAAGCTTAATCAAAGGTCTTTTTAATGAATTCCTAACAATGGCTGGGGAAAGAAAGCTGCCAGCAAAGTAAATTGTTAATTCTCAAGCTTCACCTTATCAGGATCAGTTATGAAATTCTTTTATTCGGAACTTGTATTCTGTAGTGAGAAACTGATTTACATTCTCTTCAACTAAACACATTCATAATTTCTGGAGGAGTCAGAATGCAGTACAGACACTTTCCAGCTCAGTATCCTCAGAAAATAAGATGGAGCGGATCACGTTACAGGTATGGCTACTGTCCATCCAACCTTCACTGTTTTGGGTTTTTTAATTGATTATTTCACTGAAGGTATTTGAAAATAGCCTACTGGAGAAGAGAGACCACTATTAGAGTGCTCATGATGTGCAATGATACAAAATGAGTTTGTGTTTTATAAGGCATCAAAGAAAGGGAGAAGACACAATAAATGTAATTATAGGAAAATCTTCCACCAAGAGCCACTTCTCATTACATATCAGAAAACCTATTCAACCATCAAGGTTTCTTTCTCATATCTTACAGATTAAAGCCATTTGTAACTTTCAACTATACTAAAGTATTCTTGTTTCCTATTTGTTTTGGGGGTTTTTTTGTATGACACACTCACCATAAAGATTATTTTGTAGAAAACCGATTATTTTTTTTTCCCCAAGCTGACAAAACTTTCTCTTTCAGGGCCTCTGGGAGTAGGAGTTCTGTTTTACCACACATTCCTATACTCAGGCACTGCTATGTTGTTTTGAGTTGATATGTAAACTTCTGTCAGTGTTGTCACTAGCTACAGAATCATGAAACTGTAAAATATGCTCTGCACTGAGCCACTACATCACTCAGTAGGCACCACTAACACACGCTCGCTGCCATCCTTAGAGCTTTTGCATGAAATGAACAGTGTGAATGTACTTGCAGATGAGTACAAAAAATCCTTTTCAAGTTTCAAGCATATCATCCGAACAAAAACATGTTTATTTATGTCTGTGTATGCCCAATTGTGTTGTACATCTCTAAGTCCAAGCCCTGGATCATGCAGTCACTCCAGATGCACACAGGCCTGAGAGCCTGGCAATCTATCAGCTGAACACAGACTGCTTTCTTCTGGCTTTCTAGCATAGCATGATCACATCACCAAGTGCTGAAACTAGGTCAGCAGAAGGTCCCTGCCGCCCTCTGTTATGGTAGAACAACTTTATGTTATCCAAAGCTGACATTCAGCCAACCTTCAACATCATATATGTACATGTGTAACACAAAGATGTCTATAGAACAGGAAGTATGTGAGATCTGCTTTGAAAGTGTACCATTCATCACTGCTCATTCTTATTACCTCAAATTTCTCACTCTTCCTCTGTGTCCAGGGTGTCTTATTTTGCACTTTTCTTTCCATTGACACCTCTCCAAATTTATGTCACACAGTGCTTGTAACTTTAGCTAGCCAGGGAGAGCACAGCAGCTCACAATTCCCATAGTCATCTCTGCTCCAGTGAAGCAGAGAAACTCCATAATGGCTTTTGTGTAAAGCTTCCTCTATTCTGGCTTTATTTCCAGACACACAACTGGTTCATCAGCTGACAAAGCTGACAACACATAGCATTTAATCCTATGTGCTATCTTGACTGCACATCTACTGTATTCAGAATGTGCAGAAAGGTACAGCCTGAGTGTATTATTATTGAAGATGACAAAGATCAAAAGCTGGGTCTAACATGTCACAGTAAAGACTACTTCCCTGCCTTCCTATGTGATAAATGCTATTTATGAGATTACCAGACAGTCTGTTAAGCAATCCAATTACCCAGGGTTTTTAGAATGTGATACAAGAAGCTTTCACCACGCTAGTGCTTTGAAAGGAGCCTCACCTGAAGGCTTAAAAAATTATTCCGTCTTGTGAGCAGTTACTTACAATTGGTATCTTACTTAAAAGTCTCAGAGGAATCCCCCAAAACACCACAAACTGCTTTTTAGGCTCAGGAAAAGCCTCTCTAAGGAAAAAAGCAAAACAGAAGCTATTTTACTTTTTATTGCACTTGTTCTACAAAGAAAAACAGGCTTGGCTTTCTGGATTCTGTCCCAAAGAGTCACATGCCTTCATGAAAGAACAAGAAGTGAACCACAACACATCACTTCAATCTCCAAGCAGGTTTCATGTTTATTGAAATATTTCGGGCTTAAACATGATGTACATGGCTTTTACTGTATCACATACCCTCACAACTGCTAAGTTGTATTCCTACAGAAACTTTGTTTCAGTACAGCAAGGTGAAGCAATGGCTGCTACAAATACAAAGAGGTCCTGCCAGGAATTGCAACCAAAATACCATGAACCGCTTTTTCCTTAAACAAAGCCTGAAGATTCCCTGAGTCTGAATCATTAATTAAAAAAAGAAAAAAAAAACAAAAAAACAACCCCAAAACACCCTGATTTATGGCTCATGTATCTTCTTGCATTTTTTTTTTTTTTCTTTTTTTTTTTTTTTTTCTTTTTTTTTTTTTTTTTCTTTTTTTTTTTTTTTTTCTTACAAAAAAAACCCAAAACATTTGCTTCAGTTTAGAATGCATTATTTTCTATACCATGCAGAAAAGGTTTTTTTATCCTGCTGGGATTACTGTTAGAAACCTGGGTTGAATCCAACCATGCCACAGAAATTATCATCTGGACTGAGGAAACTGACGTGGAGATTGTTCATACATCTACATTTGGCATGGAACATTTGTGCAATTCAGAGAAGTCCAAGGCCTCTGCTTAGTCAATTGGGAGATCAAGGCACCTACAAGGCTACTTCGGAGCCTATAAGGCTTCAGATCCCTGAAGCAGATGTGAATCCTCTCCTCCCCTTAAATGGGGGCTTAGCCCCATTTTTAAGTGGAAACCAAGACACATAGAAACTGCTGTTAATACTGCCAAGCTTCACCAGAGTGTTGTTACACAGCTCCTGAACACTGTGGTGGCAAGCACCACATAAGCAGCAAAAAATTAAAAAATCTTCAAAGCAGCAGAAGATTAAGGGGAAAATTCCAGGCAAATTAAGTTACTCAAGCTACAGAATTAACGTTTTGGCTCCCCCCTCCAGTAGTATACAGAGGGAGCTTGTTTTCTAGTGGTCAGTGCAAAGAAAACAAAACACTAAGTATGTTACATCATTCTCCTTGAAAGCCATAACCTATTGTCAAAGTTAGCTGAAAGTGGCATGTCTTTTAACCACTTCTCTTGTTCCAGGAATCTGCCAGAGCAAATAAGGATTCTTATCCATAGCTGGTATAGGAAACAAGAAAGGCTTCAGGGATACCATTAAACCAAGAAAAATGCAGCAATGCATCAGTCCCAAAATAGGAGATTTCAATTGACAGTGGTGATCTTCTCTGGCTTCATGACAGTTTTTCTGAACCATATTGATAAAGAAAGTCATATGATGTAACTAGCTTGCACATGATGACTAAAACAATAATGCAGCAAAAAGTCATTAAGTGCTTTTTAAAGTACCAGCACCAAATGGGTCACTGCAGTACAAGGAGTACTTCAGAAAGGTACTAGGAAATGGCAACATATGAAGACATGGCAGTGTTCTATGCACAGTGAAATACTTATTTTTTAATTGCCAAGCACCTAAGGTGCTGAATGGACTAACTTGTCTTTCAGACATGTCACTAAATTGATATGCACATGACATACTCCTTTTGTGCAAAGTCACACTGCTTTCTTTTTTTTGTTTTTTAGAACTATGCCACTGTGTGCAAAATCAGCAGGTTATACTGAGGATTTCTGTAGGAGAGAGAAGTAATACTGAGAAAAACAAACCAACTATTAATCCAACAGAGTAGTCATTGCTGGCATTTTAAAAATGCGCCATAAATAAACAATGTAGCATTACCAGAAGAGCGTATGTTCCAAAAAAGATTAATTCTTTGTGAACTAATATTATGAAATACTATGCTGGTTTAGAGATACTTCTTCATCATGTTAATTATTTCATTATACATGCGGTAAGGTGCATCAAGGCCCCAGATGAAATCCAAATGTTCCCATTCTGGAATGCTTTTGTGGTAAACCAAGTTTGTGATCTGGGTGAGCAGCATAGCAACGTCCTTTGGGTCTGCCAGCCAGTCCTGTCCACCAGTCCACACTGCGGTTGGTACAGTCATCTCCTTTATTTTGTAAAAAGGGGGAGTAGACTGAGGGGGGGGAAATTAAAACAAAAGCATTAGAAAGAAGAAGTCTTTGGTGTGATACTGTAGTGCAGTGTAGCATACTAGCAAATCCAAGAAGAATGTGACAGATTCTCATTTTCTCTTCCTCTTTTGGGCAGCTAGAAACTCTAAGAGTCCTGAAATACTATAGCATACACAGAAGCAAAGATGTGGTCTGAAAAGTTTACAAGACAGCAGGATAGCAGAAGTCTCAGAATGCATCCTATCCAGGTTATTTCTAAACCCTAATAAAATACTACGAGTGATTGCTACTCTGAAGGTATGATGTTGCAATCCTTACCAGCCACTAAAGTGACAAGGAGCAAAATACTTGTAGCATTGCACACACCAATTTAGAAACAAACGTGGAAATTAAACAGGCTGAAGATAAACAATGCACATGAAATGACATTATGACACTATGCCTTATAGTGAGAAGTGCCATGGGATCTCATGATCTACGCTGGCAGCATCACCCTCAAGAAACAGTGTGCCATCACAGCTTTGTATCCAAGCAAGGGCTCCATACTGACTCAGGACTACCTCAGAGTTCTACAGTCCTGTTTTTTTTGGAAAAAGCAGATCTCCAGTTGGTTACTGGGCAACACTAGTGGCTCTTTAGCATGCAGCATAAACATAGCACCCAGAGAAGCACCCAAGGACTTTTTTTGTGACATTCTAGAATTACAACATCCATAAGCATATCTACCTGGTTATAGTGAGCCATATTTGCAGCCTTGCTTCCCCAGTCATAAGCTTTGAGTTCCCCAGTCTTCACAGCCTAGAAATTAACAAATATTCACACATAGAAAGAAGAACTGCAACACTTTTATTGCAGGAATAAAAAGAAGTACAGGTCATCTGCAGAACTGGCAAAGGCAACTGACAAAAGAAACAATGAAACGCCAAGTATCAACAAGGAGAAGTGTCATTGTTTTGCCCAGTGTCACAGGGATGGGAAACATAAACACTCAATACCATTAGACTTCAGCC